>NC_136070.1:979327032-979864532 GCF_964261635.1 Lissotriton helveticus | reverse complement strand
ACCAGTACACAGGCTGGCATCGACCACTAGTTCTGTGCCTTTCTGTGGGTCATAGTATTTCATTGTGGCATCTCGCAGAAGTACTGCCTACATTTTGTGGAATGCATTGTTGTGTCTTTCCTGCCACTAGCAGGCCTTTGCACCATTGTAAGCACTTATAGTGATGTGAGGTTTATCGGGCCAGAGATGAAACAGCTGCACTTTTTGGCCATGCCCAGTAAGTTTCTCACTTCTGATTTGTTAGATGGTGCTGTGACAATTTTGATGTTGTCTGCTTTATTTGGGTTAACACTGCCAACACTGTTGGAAAATGCGTATTCACAGAACTGAGAACAAGTCTTAAAGAATTTGCACTTGACCCTGTGTATTGTAAGGAAAGTCTCCAGTCTGACAATCTCCTCAAGGCAGCCTAGAGCCTCATGCTGTGGCCAGCTGCTGTCTTGGCAAATATTAGGATATTATCACATATATTGAGAACACCTTCAAATCCTGACAGTCCCAGCTGGATGGAGTTCTGGAATACCCCTGCCGCCGAAGCTATCCCAAAGCTGCCGCCTTTATTGGTGGAGGCTCACATGAGTGGAGAACATGGTTATTATGTACCTGTTTCTGGGGTTCCAGAAGGAGCTGGTGATACTCTCAATTGATATTGAGTTTTGAAAACCACTGCGCTCCACCGAAGCCTGCCAATATATCGCCTGTTTTAGGTGTCAGATGCAGCTCTCACTTGCTGATCTTGTTTCGAGGCCTCATATCAATACAAAATTCTGACTGCTCCTGGCTGTTTGGGTTTGGTAGTGAGAACCGGAGGAATCAACCAGCGGGTGGGCCCAGACACCTTTTTAATTACTCCCATGTTTCCAGCTTCTGTTCCAGTAACAGTCATAAGGGAAAGCGGGCCCAACGGTTGTTTACGGCTATTGATAGGACTGTCTTGCCTTTGTTTAATCTGATGAGTTTTCCTTTGGGATAGTCCTAACCTTCAATGTGAAGTTTTAATTCACTTAGGATGTTGCTTGTGTTGCCACCTGTTTTACTCTGCAAAAACACACAACCACAGATCTTCAATAGAAGCCCATGTTCACACCAGAACATGGGCTTCTATGGAAATTCACAAGGGCATATTACCAAGCCCAATATAGCCACCTTAGCGGCAGTTTCCTCCCGCTAAAGCGGCGATAATTTTAACGGCGTTTCTTGATAATATGCCCCTTGATTTCCACAGTTCTCTCCCCATGGTGGATTGTAGACAAAAAGTCACTACCGGAAAATGGTTTTGTGTCCCCATATGAAAAGATTTTAGTCTTCATAAGTAATAGTTTTAGCTTTGGCCTGAGTTTCGAAATTGTTTCTTGTCCAGATAGTTGGCCAAGGCCCTTGTGTCAATGTGTGACTTGATGCTTTGTACAGACATGCATACTTTAATACCAGTTGGTGGAATTTTGCTTTTGTTGTTTCTCCCACTTAGAATATTAGAAATATTTCTTCATTGTCTTCTGGTTCACTGCTGACCATCAATGTTGTTGTCGGCCTGGTCTATTTTTTCCCTGATTTTGGGTAACGATGCAGATTACTGTTTTCATGTCGGGTCTTGTTGGCTTCATTGACTGCTACTGCAGATATGTGCAAAATGGTTCTGTTTAGCACAATTGAAGCATTTCTTGCCTTTTGCTGAGCATGACTGTGGTTCAACGCCACTGTTGCCGCTTAGGTGCTTGCTTTACCCTTGGTAGTTTGCCTTGGTCTTCAGTATGGCTCCAGTTTTGATATCATCTAGTGCTTCTACTTTCACTTGAAGGAGCAGGTCTTGATAAGGTTAGAGGTTTTCTCTTGCTGGGGCAGACTCCATTTGTTCAGCTCTACTAGTTTTCTTTTTGTCAGCCAAAATCCTTTATTTCTAAGAAAACAATTCTTATACAAATATTACATAGACATAATTTAACATACACCATTTCAAACATCAATACATAACACTTAATATCAATGAATCCACCAACACTTAGCAACACTTGTATCTTCTGGCCACCAAGCTGGGGGCCTTCGCCTTCCCCCAAGGCTGCCATTAAAGATCTAGGCGTATGGTTGGACCAGAAACTGACAATGGAGACCCAGGCAAATAAACTGGCCGGGACTTGCTTTGGAATCATACGTATGATCAGGAAAATCATGTCTTTGCTCCCAGAGGACACAAGGAGAGCCATAGTTCAGGCCTTAGTTACATCGCGACTGGACTATGGCAACTCCCTCTTTCTGGGATCACCCAAATATGTGGTAAAAAGACTACAAGGGGTTCAGAATGCTGCCGCTCGAATGTTGCTGAGCATTCACAGACGTCAATCAGCCAGGTTAGGACTGCGGATATTGCATTGGCTTCCGATACAGGCCTGAATTAAATTCAAGTCTCTGAGTATGGCCCATAGGGCCATGCAGGGGAGAGGTTCTGTTCTTATCCAAAAATTAATTACGCCCTACCTACCGGATGGTCACCTCAGATCTAGCTCAAAATTTCTGATGAAAATAGTCCCAGTTATAAAGGCTAGATGGGGTGGAAGATCCTTCACTCATCTGGTTGCGAGGCTGTGGAACAGCTTAGACCCAGAGATTTGTCTCATTGAAAATGAACTCTCTTTCAAAAAAAGGCTCAAGACCTGGCTTTTCCCGCTTGACTAAGTGCTGGCTGTCTTTCTCCTTATCTTGTAGCGCTGAGATGCCCAAGGGTGGTCACGCGCTTTATAAATCCCATAAACATAAACATAAACATCAGCCTGAAATAAAGAACAAACAGTATAAAATGTTTGATATTTTGTGTGATCTATCTGGTACAAATCTGGCGTCAAGCTTTATTCCCAGCAGTGAGCCTACTGAATACTGATGATTTGCACCCCTGATGATTTGAGCTCTTACTTCTTTGTGGGGGTCATTCAATTGGCGCACTGGGCATAATATGAACCTCTTGTAGTTGCGGCTGAATAGAGTTAGGAGTCAAAGTGAGGGTTCAGACTGGAATGTCATCTTCATCTCCATCTGTGTTCGGTAGATTCTCAAACAGAATGTAGACCTCTTCCCCTGTGAAGTGCAGCAACAGCGAGCACTTCACGACCCTGTCAGTTTCCTGGGTGGTGCGACACTAGGGAGCAGATTTACAAGAAAGTGCCTCACTTTCAAAGCACAGGAATGTGACATATTTACAATAATATGTCGTATTCCTGTGCTCTCCCCTGCGCTGGCGCACAAACAGCTGCCATGTGCCAGCGCAGGCACCCTTGTACCATGGTACAAGGATACCTGCGTCATGGGGAGATTGTTTTTGTGCAGGAAGGGGCACCTTCCAGCACAAAAACAATCACTAGAGGCATTTTCCTCTTTCAACGCATGCTGTAGAATGCAGCACGCATTGAAAGAGGAAAAAAACTAGGAGAAATGAAAACATTCTCCTCGTTGCACCTAGCTACGGTGGCGTAGCATTTTGACGCATTTCCAGGTTTACGATTCCTCGTAAACTGGAAATGTGTCTGGTTCCATGGGTGTTGTTTGGGAACACCCACAGCTACACCCATGGAAATCCCCTTTCACGCAAAGTGTTGCATGTAAAGGGCGGTATTTACAAGGACAGGAAAAGTCACGCATGGTGGCTTTTCCTGTCCTTGTAAATATGGAGCAGTAAAATGCGCCACCGGTACGACACAAAGTGACACACCGGTGGTGCAAGGGGTTTGTAAATCTGCCCATAGTTGTTAAGCTAGTCTACCCATACCTTCCAATGAAGTGCAGCAGCGGCAGGGATAGAGAGCTCTATGAAAGGAGGCCATGCGGCAACTTGTGAAGTAATATGATGTACATTCAGGGGCAGATTTAAGTTTCCTGGCGCATCTCTGCAAATCAGCAGGGATGCTCCAGGAAACTTGCGACCCGCATCACAATCCTTGCGCCACCACGGATACACCATATTCACAATGCGGCGCATCATGGCGCAAGGAAATGCAGATGCGTGTCGCATCTGCCGTCGTAACGTTGGCGCAGTGCTGGAGTTGTGTCGCAGGCGCGATGCAACTCCAGCACTGTGCCAACCAGGCCTATCTTGCACATGGTGCGTCAGACCATACGCCTGCTTCAAGCAGGCGCAAGGTTTTGACACAGCGGGGTCGGAAAAGTGACTGAGTGAAATCTTGTAGATTTCACTCAGGCACTTTTCCGAGGCGTTCCTGCACTGAAACGCCCCCCACTGCGCCGGAACGCCCACATGAAACCTGAAGCAGGTTTCATGTGGCGCAGGGCTTTACAACGTGACGCGTCTCCATAGAAGCATCACGTTGTAAATCCCCCGCAGCATGGCGCTAGCTTTACGCCGCCGCTCTGTCACAGAAGTGACGCAACGGCGGCTCAAAAGTGGCGCACAGGGCTTGTAAATCTGCCCCTCAGTCTTTGTTCAGTTGCGACAGCTTGTGGAGGTCCTGTGCCATCAGCCCCGTTTTTGGACCCTTTACCCTATCTTTTCGTTGGGCCTCATCTGCCATGACCAGAGCCTGGGGAGGTGCCTGGTGAGTGTGGTGTCTCTGGCTAGGATGGCCTAGCACTGTTTCAGTCTGAAATTGGACTTATCTATTTTTTTCTCTTAAAACATTTTTGTTGGAGTATAGTTAAACACAGCAGGGCAACCGGAGCAAATATCACCGGCAGGAGCCTTATAAAAGAAAAGCAGTATGGCGGCCCTTTGAACAGATCAGTACTCCATCAACTACAACACGTTTACTTGCAAAAACACAGGAATTGCAAGGAGAATTCAGCTACAACATTTGCATATGTGAAGACAGCAAAATAGTACTGCATCCAATATAGATAAAAGTGACATGGAGCAACGTGTGGGGCAGAAAGCACTCGCCTGATTGGGCTTCTCTCTTGTGCAGCTCTGGGTGCAGCTGAGTTGTGTGCAGTTTGGGTTGGTAGTCACTTTCACCTGCCTGGCATGTAGTAATTTAGTGGGATTTTCCTTTGCACACGTTTCTCACCTTTTTGACTAATTATTGCCCCAGTCTGTGTGTTTTTTTCTCTCTTTTCTGCCTCTACTTACTGGTTTTGGACTGCTCTTTTCTCTATTGGCTGTGGTCAGGTAATGGTGAAAGGATAGCGCCAATAAGGCGTTCTGTGCAAATGGAGCGAGGTCACTTCCCCTCTGCAAGCACCTGATGTTGGGCATGTAGCGCGCCCTGGCCTGCGCTGCGCAGTGCTACGCTCTGGCTCTGTGTCATCCCAAACAAGAAAGCTTTTTAAAAATAAAAAAATTTAAATAACGTTTCCTGTTTGAGAATGCAAACGCAGATGTAGGTCTGCTGTCCCTTTCCGGCTTACATCCCACCATTTGCAGCCAATCACAGACCTGCCTAATTAATATTTATTAGGCATGGCAATTTGCAACCCCCTGCGAACGTACAATTTGCAATGTCACATATTAAAATATATGCTGCATCACGAATGACATTCCCATCCACAAGCCAGTTGATGTGAAAATTGAAAATCCTTTACTTCACTGGGTGCGCCGTTTCCACCCCATTCAAATGTACACATCTCGGAATAGGGAATAACGTGCTAGTAGCGCTTGTTATTCCCCACTATGCACTGCATAAACATGGGATGTGTGACATGCCTACACTGTTAGCACTGGGTTTTAACTGGTGTAAACTATGTGGACGCAAAACTAGCGTGTGTGCTATTTGTGCATGGATTCTATTCTCAGATCAATCACAGACAGAATTTATGTGGTTAGCACCTGCCATGGATTGAGGGCCAGATGTAGGTGGCCCAATACCGGTCGGTAACGGGCGAAATGAACGAATATCGGCCATTACCGATCGGTAATAGGCTTTTCTGATGTAGGGGCCGAATTCCTAATGTAGGGAGCACTTAAATGAGTGCGTATCCCATGTTAGGATTAGTTATTTACCACCAACTACAAGTTGGTGATAAATAACGAAAACACCCCAAAAAGCAATTTTATGCAAATTGCTTCAGTGCCATGTTGCAGACATACATGCCCTTAGGGCATGTATGTCTGCAACATATGCACCCATACACAATTGAGGGGTGCAACAGGGTGTCAAAGTGACACCCTGCCACCCTTCAATGTTTTCCCCCTTTAACCTAATCGGTATTTACCGATTCGGTAATTGACATTCATTCCTATGGGCCTCCAGGCCCATATGAATGAATGGCAATTACCGAATCGGTAAATACCGATTCGGTAAATAACGATTCTTAACGATTCAGTAATTTTTACCGAATGATTTGCTACATAGCATTTATCGATTTGAAGATACTGAATCTGTAAAATTCGGTATTTTCAAATCGGTAAATGCTATTTACCTACACCTGGCCCTCGGTATTTTAAGGAATCGGTAAATTACCGATTCCTTAAAATACCGAATCGGTAAATTACCGAATTTGAAATGTAGGGAGCACTCAAATGAGTGCTTTTCCCATTTTAGGATTCGTTATTTACCACCAACTATAAGTTGGTGGTAAATAAGGAATACCTTTGAAAATGCAAATCAGTGCATTTTCAACTGTACCATGTGGCAGACATACATGCCCTTAGGGCATGTATGTGTGCCACATCTGCCCACAAGCACGTTTCTGGGGTGCAACAGGGTGTCAAAGTGACACCCTGGCACCCTTGAATGTGTCCCCCATTTTACCGAATCGGTATTTATCGATTCGGTAATTGCCATTCATTCCTATGGGCCTCCAGGCCCATAGGAATGAATGGCAATTACTGAATCGGTAAATACCGATTCGTTAAATACCGAATCTTACCGATTCTGTAATTTTTACCAAATTTTTTGCTACATAGCATTGACCGATTCTAAAATACCGAATCGGTAAAATTCGGTATTTTAGAGTCGGTAAATACTATTTACCTAGATCTGGCCCTGAGAGCTTAATTAACAAGTATGAAAGTTGCATCTAAGAGTTTATACTAGTAGTTACAGGTTGTGTTCTGTATAATGTGACTGGCTGTTCCTCAAAGAATATACTATTATGCGTTCCAAAGTGTGCCGTGACCACCATCAACAGTAATTAACAAAGTTGGAATAAGTATATGTTAGTCTCCCAGAAAAGAAGTAACATAAATAAACATAAGAACAATAAAGAACAAAAGACAAAGAAAATCACAACTTATATGTGTGTATATTTAGTATTGAACTCGTTTGCGTGTGCTGGGGACTATACATATACTGTTTTGTTGGTCTTGACCGCTTAGCAGGGAGGAGGGTGGTTCTCTCTACCTCTGCAGCACCACTACTTGCACTACCTATGAACTACTAAAACATACTACTTTGTAGACTTTCCCCTTGGGCGTCACTTCACTACACACTTGCCGCCCTTCTTTATCAATAAAGTTGGAATCAGGGCCGGACTGGACGTAGTGGGCACCGTTTGTTGTCCCGGTGGGCCGGTTTTGGAGCGTTTGAGGCCGTTTTTGTTACTGGAAGGGGAGCAGTTTTGCAGCAGTGCTGCAATATCACCCCCGTAACAAAAGCAGCAGCAGTGTTTCCCATCAGCACAATCCTGATGAAGAGAATGCTCTTGAATCTCAGCATTGATACCTCCACTCAGCTCTTGCAACACAACTCTTCTCTGACTTATAGTATGTAACAGATTTCAGTATTTAGACATTCTTCAAAATGAGTTTGTCTTAAAGCAGTTGAGTGTGGAATTGAAACATTACCTCCTCGCCTGTAATAGCACTAAACAACATGAGCGCAACTCCCCCATCAACAGAATTGTCCCTAACCAAGTAAAACAAATATTACAACAAAAATCACATACTACACACACTGATATTACTTCCCATGCCATGCCCCCAGTGTGACTAGGAAGTGAATACCCACTAAGTAGGACAGTAGGGGCCGGTGGTGGGAGTGCTGAGGGCGGTGGGGCGGGGCGGGGTTGGAGCAGGGTGGGGAGTGGTAAATTATGGCATACGGCCGAACAGAGGTAAGTAAACAAATAAATAAATAAATGAAACGATTTTCATTGCGCACGCTGCATTGCCAAATGCGATGCAGCGCTGGCAACAAAATTTGTTTTATTTATTTATTTGTTTACTTACCTCCGTTGGGCCGTTTTCCATAATTTACTACCCCCCACTCTGCTCCACCCCCGCCCCGCCTCACCGCCCACAGCATTCCCACCACCGGCCGCTACTGCAGTTGGATCACTTTCTGCCACCCAGTTGTGAGCATGTAACCAAGCTGCAAGGCTGCCGCACAAGGTAAGTTGGAGGCGTGCTCATTGACCTTATTTGGGCTACAGCTCTTGTGCTTAACTAACTCTCCAGGAGTCTGCTCTAGTGCCAGTAGGCAATGATTCAACATCTGAAATACCCGCTTAATTTTTTTCATTTTCTGCCCTGAAATCTCCTTCGGGTAATGGAGAAAATTTGAGTACCTTATTGCTGCGATTGAGCTTCCTATAAATAAACGTATATTTAAATTTATCAGGAGAACAGGCACCATATGTTTGTTCCTATATGAAGATAGCAAAGATGGAAAGACTACACACAGTTCCCAGCTACATTATAGCATTCTGGGTAATACGGATGGAGTTACCGGAGTGAGCTATTCAATGCAAGCATACAGAAGAGAATGATTTCATGTCAAGATCAGAAGCTAGCCTTATGCATTAATCTGGTATTGCCACTCCATGCAGCACTTTAAAGCAAACTTTAACCATACTTAAAATTCTAGAATTAGAACTATCACTAGTCTATATAAATCCAAGCCCAGAAGCCATCTTCCTCTTGTGTTTGCTGCTCCTTGCCAGTTAAGTATCTGTTAGTGTTATTCAGAATTTGTTTATTATACGTTTATTTTGTAAAGGATATATATTGTATTCCCATGTTATAGTGGGGGTCGTGCAGTCTGAGGAGCATGTGTGCTCCGATGAAGGCATTCACACCTTTGCAACCTTGGAGTGCGGTGACATCACACCCAGTTCACATGTGTCAGCATCATGTGGTACAGGCGATGATAAGAAACAAAGAGATTGAAGTCTTCGGAGGCCATGTTGGTTAATTATGAAGCGCAAACCAACTCGTACTCGAAATTCCTGTTTTTCCAAAGGAATTTAAGAGACGAGCGGTGTGCTTAGATGTCATAAGGTGAAGGTTTTTGGGTGAATGCTGCATATATATATATATATATATGTAATTGGAGTCTTTCACAAAGTGAATTGCATGCGCTCTCGGACAAAAAGGCAAGAAGAGGGTCAAAATAGTTGGTAATGCAGTTTAATGCACAACGCGTTTCAGCAAAGAAAGCCTTGTTCACGTGCAACCCCACACTCACAGACACCAAGTATAAATAAAGTTTTTTCAGACTGTAGGCTCATAGTCAACAACGAAGTAGGACTGGCAAAGCAGATGGTTTTGTGGCAGACATGTTGGAATGGTCAAACGGAATATACATCGTTTTTACAAAATCTTGCTCGTATTCGATGAATGATACACACAATTAATAAATAATTCATGCAATTTGCAAATCAATAATTATAAAGGTGTAACATGTAATCAAAACATATATTGCGGAAAAATCCCATTTTTGAAAAGATATGTAAATACCACAGAATCCGAATATCGGCTACTCCGTTAGCCAAGTGGCATCAAAAGGAGAAGTTGAGGCACATACTATGCATCTATTGCCAGGAGAATATTTTGCAGCACTGGTCCCATTAGCTATGCTTAGACACATATATATATACATGCAAACAGCCCAGGACTGCAGAGCAATCTCTGCAGTATTACAATCAGGCTCAATGCGCTGGAGAAAACAACACACAGCTCAAATCAAATCGAATCAAAGCTAACAGCACCCAATGCTGCATAGCTTATAGAAGTGATGGTACAGCCTAAAAAGTAAAATACACTTGCGTGGCGTGGATCTCTTCCACCAAAAATGATGTGAATGTATGTATAATACAAGTTTGTAAAGTCCATCATGGGCCTCTGTGATAGGCATGGATCCGGGCAACGGCTGGGGAAAGTTTTACTAAGTAAGTGTCACCATCAACCCAACCATGAAATTCAAACAATGCCTGGTAATTGTGACTGCCCAATGCTGTTGTATTCACTCTCTGCAATGGACCAAAATCTTATATACTTGGAAAGGTCAAACCTTAAAGCTATGGTGTCTGGACGTGTGGTACAAACTCGAGCAGTGATTCCAGGAGTGCAAAGGTTGGGTGCGCCCGTGCAGGTGTGATCCAGTGGTGGGCCCCCTCCTTTCCTCCTAAGGAATGAGAAAGAACAAAAGATAGAATCAAAATTTAAAAGTGAAATGTGACTAATCAATAACATGAGACAGACTAAATGAAAAATATATGACTAGACAACATCATAAGAAAAACAATTATGTTAAAAACATGTCAGAAGACGATGAGCGGAGTCGGTGCTTAACATCATAACAAACTATGCTGAGAAAGTCTAGACAATGCTGGCAGTTAGCGAGGTTGATAGACACTACTCTCTCAGGTGAACAAGGCTTTCTTTGCTGAAACGCGTTGTGCATTAAACTGCATTACCAACTATTTTGACCCTCTTCTTGCCTTTTTGTCCGAGAGCGCATGCAATTCACTTTGTGAAAGACTCCAATTACATTAATTCACCGGACTGCTTCGCCGGTATTTGCGCCACCTTCCACGGGTTCCAAGTGCTCCAGAAGAAGCCTTCAGTTTTTCTCATATATATATATATATATATTATTATTATTTTTTTTCTTCACCATTGATCAAGGTGAGAAACGAGCAAGAGAGAAAAGTAGACTTGAAACATTAATTCCGAAAAAAGATCAAGAAAAAGGAAAAGAAACACATGAGACAACCAGGGAGCCAATCAGAATGATACTAACCTATACTAAAGAAAGCCACAAAATACGCAAAGCCCTACAAAAATACTGGCATGTCCTAGAAAAGGATCCCGATATAGGGAAGGAGATTGGCAAGTTCCCACAAATAACATACAGGAAAGCTCCATCTCTATCTGACAAATTAGTCAACAGCCACTTTGAAAGAATAAAAAAATCTAAAAACTGGCTAGAGAAAAAACAAAACGGCTTTACCAAATGCAGCCAATACAAAGCTTGTCAAGTTGGACGCAATCTCACTAAACTAAAGGATCCAAAAGGAAAAATTTTCACAATAGAAAATACAATTAACTGCAAAACAACCCATGTGGTTTATCTGCTACAGTGTTTTTGTGGTCAAAGATATATTGGAAGTACCATCTGCCCCCTCCAGAAAAGGATTTTGGAACATATCCGAGCCATAGAAAACCATGATCTAAGCTATGCTATGGCAAAACACATGCTAACTCATAAAAAAGAAAAAAAGACCTGGAGAGACATGACATATAGTGGTTTGGCTACAGTTCCAATAAAGGAAAGAGGGGGAAACAGACTGATGACGCTACGGCGTATGGAATCTAGGTTGATCATTCGCTTCAAAACGAAGACGCCTGGGGGCCTCAATGGAGACGAGGAACTTCATGTGCACCTGTAAAAGGCTAAAGACTGAAAATGGACTTACACAAATGTATATGAATAGTATGCACAGGGTGGGGAAATATAGGGCACTGACCCCTTACAGTAAGGAGCAATAGTACACCCATCAGCAAAGATTGGTATGTGAATGGAGTCTATATCTTTATAAAATAAGGGCACTAAGTCCCTATACATAAACATATGAAAATAAAGACATATAGAAGTGGACCGAACGGCCAACCAGTGTTTAATAAGAGACACCATATTGCTGAGATTATGGGTTCTTTAAGATATTTGGAATCAAATTATATGAATCATTGCACCCAAATTATCACACTTGCATACTGATTCTATACCAGTAAAATCATGTGTAAATACATGCAAGTAAAGCACGTCATTTGATTTGTGAAAATGTAAAAAATTTAAATATGTAACTACAAGTACCACAATGCCTCATAATAAGGCTATTGTGAATTACTAGTATAAATAGTAGAAACCGAAAAGGGACCAATGTTTGTAACCGTGATCAAGCAGCGGATGCTGTGAAACGCGTTGGTGAAGCTATTGCTGTAAAGGCAATAAAAATAAACCTGCATAACTATATTCCTGGTGGAGTGCGAGTATTTTCTTGGTGAAGAATTGAAATTGCAGGGAAAGCCCGTCCCTGGAACTTGCACCAGCTGTCCAAAAGTGTGCCCTTGGTAACGGAGCAATTTGGTGACTAAAAAAAAAATATATATATATATATATATATATATCTGCTCCAAAAGCCCCCCTCCCCCACCCCACCAGGGAAGGAAGCGGCCGCACTCGCGTGGAAGATTTAAACGATTAGTTTATTGCACAAACAGGATGCGTTTCGGCAAACGTGCCTTTTTCCCCTGTGTCAACCTGATTTACAAGAGTTGCCGCCATTTAAAGCATTCAAACAAATAATTACACATTTTTTTCTCTGTGAATTCGTAAACATAAAAAACGGACAAAAACATCATTGTTTCTTTGGAGGCCATTTTGAAGTGGTTTTCTAAATAATCAAAAAGAGAACCATTTCACTAATAATAAATTGTTATCCCGCAATACATGATTTGGAGTCCTTCATCATGTCATTCATGAAAAATCATATAAACAATTAAGCCCTGTATGGGCAATACCGCTAAATTCATAATATATCAACAAAATTGAGCCCTGTATGGGCATGCTGATGGTGTGTGTAGTTCATACAAATTACCAAAAAATCAATTTCCTCATTACTATATGAGAATTACATTATTGATATTCACCAAGAACATAGAAATATTTACATCGGTACTGGCAGAAAAGGTATACATCTAAGAGACAAGATATTATCATCCAAGATGTATTGAGAGTTCTTCTTCCGAATTAAGGCCAAATGGAATGACAGTATGTAAATCAATGATATACCTTGATTCAAGCCTTCGCAATCTTTGCAGTCTATCTCCACCTCGCTCACTCACTGGGATATGGTCAATGCAATAACATTTTAACAATGTTCGGTCACTATTATGAACTTTGGAGAAGTGTCTCGCCACCGGATAAGTGGGATCCCTATTTTCAATAGCCCGTGCATGCTCAAGAATTCTCTTTTTGGCAGGGTGTTTGGTACTGCCAACATACATTTTGATGCAAGGACAAACTAAACAATAAACACAGAAAGGTGTAGTGCAAGTCAAGAAAGATTTTAGCTTCTTGGTAACCTTTGTACCTGGCAATTGAAATGTTTGAACCTTTGTGCTGTTCCTGCATGCCTTGCATTCAGAGCATGGAAAGAATCCTGTCATGGTATCTAGTCTAGGGACAAAGGGAACTGGTTGATAATGACTCTTCACTAGATGATCTTTCAGTGATCTGCTACGCCGGAAAGTTATCTGTGGTTGTTCTGGTAGATCTTTACCGATCACCAGATCTGACTTAAGAATATGCCAGTTCCGGTAGAGTATCTTTCTCAGTCCCTCTGCTTCACCAGAAAATGTGGTGATGAATCTACTCGATTTTACATCTTTTTCTGTAGATTGTCTGCGTTCTTTCAAAAGACTATTGCGTGAAATCTTCTTTACCTTTTCCAAAGTCTGATTTAGTAAACCGCTCTTGTACCCCCTGACCTTAAAACGATCAATAGCATCTTGTGCTGCTTGTTCGAAATCTTTATCATTTGAGCAATTTCTCTTGATGCGAAGTAGCTCCCCATATGGGATACTTTTCTTCAAAGATGTCTGATGACTACTACTTGCCTCAAGGGTCAAATTACCGGCTGTTGATTTTCTAAACAGCTTCGTACAGATTTTATCATCTTTGATAAAAACTTGAAGGTCTAAAAAGGATACCATGGTTTGACTCATGTGCCCACTGAAGTGGAGGTTAAGGGAGTTGTTATTAAGTAGATCAAGGTATGTTTCTGCCTGTGATTTGGGGCCCTTCCATAGGATAAATAAATCATCGATATACCGATGCCATGCTACAGTGCAGTTCACGTATTCATTAAAGGGTTCTGCCCAGGCCACCTGCTTCTCCCACCAGCCCACGAATAAATTTGCGTAGCTGGGGGCGAAGCAGTTGCCCATCGCGGTCCCCCTTATTTGCCGGTAGTGTTGCTTATCAAAAAGGAAAATGTTATTACAAAGAACAAATTCTACAAATTCCAACAACATTTCGTTGTGTTCAGAATATTCAAGAGATCTTCCTTTAAGAAAATACCGGACTGCCTGTATGCCCTTTTGATGATCAATGACGGTATATAGGCTGGTTATGTCCAATGTGATCATCCACATGTCAGTTTCCCAAGGTATATCCATAATGTTCTTAATGAAATAAGTGGAATCTTGAATGTATGAGGGCAATGTTCTGACAAAGTCTGCAAGGAAAGAGTCAATATATTGAGACATAGAGTCGGTTAGGCAGTCAATTGAGGAGACAATCAGTCTGTCGGGTGGTCGTTTAGTGTCTTTATGCACTTTTGGTAAGTGGTAAAATGTCGATGTTACAGGACAAGGGCAAGCCAGAAATTTATGCTCCTTGTCATTAATCATGCCTCTTCCTGCCCATTTCATGAGCAGCTTATGGTATTGATCAATGCTTTTGATGTATTCATCTCTGCTGATTCTTTGATAGCAGTTACCATCCGACAATTGACGCATCGCCTCCTGTGTATAGTGTTCTCTTGTCATCACAACTACGTTGCCGCCCTTGTCAGAGGGTTTAAATATTAGCTGAGGGTTATCCTGTAGTTCTTTTAAAGCTTTTTGTTCTCCTCTGGTTAGGTTATATTGTGGGTTAGGCACGGTAGCTGTTCTCATTCTTAAGAGATCTTGATTTACTGCCTGTTCAAATACGTCAATGGCATCATAAGTTGAAGCTGGTGTAAAAGTCGATTTTGGTTTAAAGTTCGTTGGTGCCGGTCTTTGTTTGATGCCAAATCTTATGGCTTCCGTCACATTCAATTCGGGGTCTTGAGAGTCCGTTGGTACTTGACTGGAAATGAGTTGCATAGCTCTGAGATCAATACCAGTCAATGTAGAGGGTTCCATTTGTGCACCAGATGTTACTGCCAAAGGTAATTTAAAGAATTTTTGTAATTTCAATTTCAGTGAGTAGAGATATAGATCAATGCGAGTTTGGGTATATTCCAATTTCTTAGTTGGGCAAAATGTCATTCCTTTTTTCAACACACTTTCTTGATCTTTAGATAGCTTATGTTGTGTCAGGTTAATGATGGAGAGATCTACAGGTCGTGTCACTTCTTCAGGTTTCTCTGGCTGCGTGTTTGAGTAGCCATTCCTAGTTGTCGTCCTGTATCTGCCGCCCCTTCTTGTCTTCCTGTTACTCGGCTTTGTCGGTTTTGTGGGGCCTGTGATCTGCCTCTCCCCCCTCGTTGTCGGGAGTTGCGCATTAATTGGAACTCCTCTAAAAAACGCCCTCTACCACTCAAGGGATATGTGGTTGTACCAGTGGTTTCCTCCCCTGATTGTCCTGTGTCTGTACTCACAGCTGACTCAGATGTGTCTTTAGATTGTATATTTTTTGGTCCACCTCCTCTCAAGGCCCTACGTGTGGCATCGAATTTGCGTGCAAATGTAAGAATTTTGCCCTGTTCATAATCATTTGCATCGCGATTGAATTTCGTGTGTTTTCTCAATTTGATTTTTTCTTGATATGCAATCAAACGAATTTTCATTCTTTCACGTAGATCGGCTTTGTCAGCCATTTCAGTGTTTGCATCAATTAGTGACTCCGTCTCCGCTATTTCCTGCAGACATTTTTCCCGGTCACTCCATGCAAATTTAATGAGAATCTTTAACATCCCAGCGCTAGACTCTGCGGTATAATCTGACCATTCTTCGAGAAGCGCAGGGTCCGGATTCTCATAGGAAGGAATAGTGTAAATGCGTAATCCGCGTGGTACTCTTTTGACCTCAAGGTAACGTTGCAGTGAGGTCGCTTCCCACCATTTCTGGATCTCGCGTTCCATTAGTCTTTCTAGTTTGTTAAACAATGCCTGTAGTGAATTGGGAGTTTCATTTTCTGTAGCCTTGTCAGGACGTTGCATTGGGCGGCATTTAAACACATCATCAGCCTCTGCATTCTTCGCGGTATCAGAAAACATTTTTATCAATGGTTTAGGCAAAAACTTGTTTACAGGTTGAATGTGCGTTATTACAAGCAGATATTAGAGTTGCTTTTGTATCCACTCACTCCGGCTGGTTATTATTCGAACAGTTAAATATTTATTTATTTATGTATACTAGTAAGCTTCATGTCATGGGTTTGAGTATTAGTTGTTCTTGCCAGCTTATTAAAATGTTTACATTAAAAGAGAATATATTTATTTCACAAATAAAGAGGAATGAGGAAGAGGAGACTTCAATTGTTTGTAATAAGGAAAATACCTTTAAAAAAGTGGTATAGGATGATGTCAGAGCCTCAGTAAAAGAAGTTTTGGAATACGTTCTGAGGAAAAAAAGGAAGGCTAAGGATCTTTCAGACGAGGAGTATTGGTCTCGTGAATAGGAGGATGCAAATAAGAATATGGGGTCAGGAAAGAAAAAGATTTAGAGGAAAGATATTGAATATGAGGTCATTGAGAATTTTTTCATCATGGCTGAGGAGTGGTCTTAGCACCACGGTAGAGGGGTGTGTTCAATGCAGCTCAATGGAGGGTGTCCCTTGCGGCACACATGAGATTCAGGCAAGACCTGATGATAAAGATTGTTATAACCAGGATGGAGAAAGTTATGATTAACCTCAAAGATGATAGTTGAGATTTTGGCTACAATAAAGTTGAGAAATAAAGAAAGAAGAAAGGAATTTTAAATGATTCTCAAGGGGTAGATATGTTTAGCCCTGACATGATAAGGCACCCGAGGAGTGCTGACTGGTGACCTCTGACTCATGTATCTGATGCTATAAAGTTATGGATAAAGATACCATTGGAGAAAGAGGAAAAAGCTATGATTAGAGCAGAATGCTCTCATCCAGTTATTGAGGACAAAGCCTGAGTAACTCAAGAGTTAGACCAAAGCCTAATCAGTTTTATTTTTAAATTAGGTTGTGTTGCCAGAAAAGGTCAGGAGAGGGCACTTAAACAGTGTCAAGATAGACTGCTGCATGTTATTGGTCCATTAGCAAGAATATTGGATATGGCTGAAGAATCCAAATCTGAATCTGTCTCTGCAGATACTGATGGGCAGATTTGCAATAAACAAACGCAGCGCGGTACAGCAAGTCATTTTAATGCGCCGCGCTGCGTTAGTTTGGAAGCACAGGGATGCAACATATTTACAGCAATATGTTGCATCTCTGTGCTTCCCCCTGCGGTGCGCACAAACTGCTGCCATGCGCCAACGCATACACCCTTGCACCATGGTGCAAGGATCCCTGCGCCATGGGGAGATTGTTTATGTGCAGGAAGGGACACCTCCACCTTGGTTTGGACAGCTCAACCTTGGTTTCCAGGGTTGTTCAAGTTAGTAATAGAGGAGCCATATTTGATTTATGTTTCAGAAGGAATGGTGTCAGGTCCAGAAGGAGAGGCTCATCCTTTAGATGTGGAAGGGGCATATTCAGAACAGGCCTATGAATTGCTCAAAGAGTCTTGGGCACCAGGAACTCAAAAAAAGTATGCTGGAGCATGGAAAAAATGGGTTTGTTGGTGCATGGAGAGGGACGTGGATCCCACAGAAACATCTTTCATAGCACTTTCAAATTTGTTATCTTCTTTATTTGAAAAATGTCTAAGTTACAGGAGTATTAATTGTTATAGATCAGCGGTGGGAGGCAGGTCATGCTTCCGTGGCTGTTTTACGGAATCACACATGTGTTTAGCACACATGCCTTTTCAACACCAGCATTAGAATGAATGCATCTTATTTATTTTATTTTGAAAGTTTTATATAGCGCGGACAAGATCTTTGCAGATATCAGAGCGCTTTACACAGAAGGGGTACATGAGGGAACATAGTCAAACAAGTAAGTCAGAGGAGCATACAGTACAAATAAGTAAGGGCAAAGCCAATCATGTAAATCAGTAAATCAATAATACAAGTAATGCAAATATGCAGCGGGGTCAAACAAGTAATACAGATTGGTGCATATTCTTAAGGAGACCGAATTAATAGTTCAGGTGTATTTTGCCATGAGGATAGCTTTCACTTCTTTCTTAAAGAGTGTAGTGGAAGAGATGAGTCTAGTTTCGGGGGGGAGTGAGTTCCAGATTCTGGGTGCCATTCCTGAGAAGGAGCGTTTATATGTTTTTTCCTTCCGGAATCTACGGGGTTTCAGCAGAAGATTGTTTGTGCCTCTAGTGTTTCTAGCGCCGCCAGAGATTGTCAACTTCTGAGTGAGGTAGCCGGGAGAGTTCAGGTGTACCGCCTTGTGAGTCATGCAGGCGATTTTCAGATGTATTCTGGCTTCAAAAGGCAGCCAGTTCAGGGATTTCAAGTCAGGGGAAATATGAGAGTGCTTTTTTGTCCCATTGATGAGCCTCGCTGCAGCGTTTAGAGAAGCTCTTAGGGGTGCGGTAGTAGTTAGAGGGAGTCCGCAGAGGGCGACGCTGCCATATTCTATTCTAGGGATGACTAGTGCTTGTACTGCGGTTTGGAAGTCATTGTCTGGGAGGAAAGGTTTAAGTTTCCTCAGGGTATTGATTTGGAAATTCGCTCCCTTAGTTGCCTTGCTGATGTGTTGCTGCATGTTGAGATTGGTGTCGAGGGTTATGCCTAGAGATTTTGCTGAATCGACGATGGTGGGTTGGACATTGAGTGCCGTTAGGTGTTTGAGCCAACTTTGAGTGGTGGAGATCTTCGCTGGAGGTGAGATCAAAAGGAACTCTGTTTTCAGAGCATTGAGTTTAAGATGATTATCGGCCAGCCAGGATTAGGTGCTTCTGATCGTTGAGTTCAGGAGCAAAATGTCTTTGGGGGATTGTAATTTGAGATATAGTTGGGTGTCATCGGCGTACATGTGAAAGTGTAAATTGGATGCTTGTAGCAAGGTGGTGAGAGGTTCCATCACTAGGTTGAACAGAGTTGGGGATAGGGAGGATCCTTAGGGGACGCCCAGCGTTACAGGTACTGGTGAGGACATCAGGTTGTTGCTCTTGAATTTCTGCGACCTGTTGTGGAGAAAGGAAGTGAACCACTTGAGAACAGTTACAGATAAACCCATTCTTGTGCTTAGTAGTTCGAGTAAGTTCTCATGTTTAACGGTGTCGAATGCTGAAGAGAGATCAAGAAGGATGAGGAGGCAGGTGTCGTTTTGGTCTAGCATTTGAAGTGCGTCGTCAATTATGTGAGTCATAGCAGTTTCTGTACTGTGTCCTGCTCAGAAGCCTGATTGATGAGGATTGAGGAGATCAAATTGTTCAATGTGTTTAGTCAATTGTAGTTGTACGCATTTTTCCAGCAGTTTGGCGAGAGTGGGGATATTAGTGATGGGAAGGTAATTGTTCAGATCAGAGGGGTCGGCTGTAGGTTTCTTTAGTAAAGGTGTGACTTGTCCAACTTTGAGGGAGTCAGGTATGGTTCCTTGTTGAAGTGAGCCGTTGATAATTCTAGTCCAGAGTGGGAGAAGCAAAGGGGCAAAGTCTTTTACAGCGTTAGCAGGAAGGGGGTCTGTGAGGTGATTGGATGGTTTCAAGGTGCTGAGCAGTTTGCCAATTTCCTCTTCAGAGTATGTGCCAAAGAATGACCATGTAGCATTGTTTTTTGGTTCAATGGGTGCTATGCAGTGGGGTTTGGAGTAGAGGCTTGCGTCAGTGAGGAGATCGCTCTTTATGTTGTCAGTTTTTTGGATAAAGAAAGCGGAGAAGTCTTCACAGGAGGGAGCTTCGCGCACAGTGCTGAGTGGTTGGGGTTGTTCCTTGGATTGTGTTTTGATTAGCTCAAACAGTTTTCTCGGACGGTTTTTTGCTTGGTCGAGCTGGAGGCTGAAGAAGTCTAGTTTTGAGCGTTTTATTTTCTTGAAATAGGCGTTTCTCTTTTTCTTCAGAGTTTTTAGGTGCAGTGCAGAGGGAGCTGATCTCCAGGTGCGTTCTGCCATTCGCATGTCTCGTCTATCCTCATTGAGACTTCCGTCATACCATGGGTTGGAGATTTTAGTGGAGACTCTTTTTAACTGCATAGGTGCAGCCTCATTTATTATTGAGGTCATAGCGTTGAGGTAGTGGTCAGTCAGTGATTGAACGTCCTTAGCGCCGGGCGGTGGTAGTAGGAGATTGCAGCTGTTAGGAGGCAGAGAGCTTGGGTTGAGTTTTTTCAGGTCTCTTTTCCAGACTTTGGGCTTGGAGGATTGAGCCGGGTTAGATTTAACTTTTACATTGATGAAGAATGTGACAATATGATGATCTGACCAGTCACAAGGTTGGATAGACTCGAGTTGGATAGAGTCCTCTTTGGAGATGATAAGGTCGAGGATAGAGCCTTTCTCGTGGGTCGGGCTGTTGCATATTTGGGTGAGGTCAAGGGCATTGAGGAAACTTTTAAGACTATTTACCACCGCGTCATTCCGATCGTTCCAGTGGAGGTTGAAGTCGCCAAGGTATATTTGGGTGAGCTGCCGTCCGGAGTTGGTTGAGATCATATCCATGATTTGTTGGGAAAAGGTGAGGTTGTCTCTGGGTGGGTGGTAAATGCTGTGTAGAGAGCATATTGGTTTGCCCCCACTGATAATGTCGAGGCAGATGTATTCACAGGATGTTGGGGATGATATGGAGGTGGATTTGCCTTTCAGAACGGAGAGGTTGTTCCTGTAGATGCATGCGATTCCACCACCTATTTTGCCTGGCCTGTCAAGTCTAATTATGTGGTAATTAGGTGGAACCAGAATGTCCATTATAGGTGACGAGGCTTCAGTTAGCCATGTTTCAGTCAGAATGATTAGGCCGAGGTCCAGCGATAAGAGGAGATCAGCGATGGCGGCGGAATGTTTCGAGGCCGATCTGCAGTTGAGGAGAGTGCATTTGATACGGGGTGTGTTGAGGGCGGTAGAGGGTTCTAGAGAGAGAGGGACTTTTCTAAGGTTATTGGGGTTGGAGATTCTGCTGTTTAGTGTGGGGGGTCTAAGGGAATTTGAGTGTATCGTGGGAATGGTGAGGTGTGTGGTGGATGTGTGATTTTGGGGGGATGGGTCATACGCACGGAGGAGAGTGAGTGTGTCGAGGTCCGAAAGAGGGTTGCAGGGGCGACGAGGGCGGTTGTTGCGATTGCTAGCAGGGATTGAAGTCCAGTGTGGGGAGTGTTAAGTGAGAGAGTCAACCGAAGAGGTGGGGGACATGTTGGGAGGGGAGGTGGAGGTGGGTGAGGGGTTGCAGGGGCGACGGGTGCGGTTGTTGCGATTACGGACAGGGATTGAAGTCCGGTGTGTGGAGTGCTGAGTGTGAGGGTCAACCGGTAGGGTAGGGGACATGTTTGGGGTGGAGGTGGAGGTGGGTGAGGGGTGTATGGGGTGTGTGGAGAGTAGTTCTTTGATGCTGTGCATGTCTCCTTTGATCTGGATGAGGGTGGCCATAATCATGTCCAATGTGGGGTAGGTGTTGGAGGTGGGGGTGGAGGTCGAAGGTGGATGACTGACCAGGGAGATGTCGTGCAGGTGGGGGGGTGGGCTGGTGTTGGTGCAGGACTCCGTTATGTTAGTGTACGAGATGGTATTAGGAGGGAGAGAGTGTTTGGACGGGTGGGGTGTGGATGAGGTAGGGAGGAGGTTGGTGGTATGAGTGAGGGCATTGTTGGTAGGCGGAGAGATCAAAGTGGAGGATGGGTGTATGTTAGTGGAACTGGGGGTGCAGGAAGGGTAATGGGGGCATCGTTATGACAAGTTCCTTTTGCACGCAAGTCGTTACAACTACCTGCCGTAGGGGGGCTCTGGACTTTGGATTAGTATCATTTACTATTCCAACACCAGTCTGTGCAACAGCAGGGAAGGTGTTGGACTTTAAATTCAACACCCCTGCACCAATGCACCCCCCTAAAGAAAGTCGTTGTAACCCCTTCTGACTACAGTGCTTCAGGTCTGCCTTAACACTAAACCCATTAACCATATGGCCGTCAAAAGGGGTTGGGTGGGATGGCAGGCAGCTACAGAGTACATCACTGGGCCCTTCTCCTAGACGAGTGACTATGATTGCTTGCTGTCTTCAGAGGTTAAAACAAGTTAAAATTCCCCTATTAGCAGTGCTCTAGAAAAAGCCAAGGCATGTGAGGGTATGTGTGTGGGGGGGTACTCATTGAGACAGACTGGCTCCTTATGTAAAAGCCAGATAGGGGGATGGGTCAGTGCTTAGTTAGTAAAATAATGAAGTGCTAAGGCCCGAAGATACTGTGAGGAGGGAGCCCTTGGCGTTTCCAAGTTACGCGCTGAGCACCACAAGTGCAACCCTGTCGTTTTGTCCCTTTACCTTACATACTTCCTAGAACACTGATCCCTAAGTAGGAGTGCATAATACTATAGAATTGTCATTTATTATAAATAAACTGCATTCTGCAAAGATGGAGTGGTATTGTGTTCTAAGTAGCTTGTCCATTGCTGTCTTCCTTTGCATTCTGTATTTATAATCCATAATTTATGATAAAAAAAATACAGGTACCAGAATTCAACACAAAAACATACATGACTGAATGACCTGTTTGCCACTTGTCAACTTTCTATATCTAAATGAGGCCAGCCCAGAGGCAGAACTGTCAGCTGGTCCCACATCACTGAATGTTTTATTGTGAGGTGTGCCGAAAAGCGAATTTTGGCTTGGGCTTGCTATCTGAAGTCAGCCAATGGGAGGCAAGTCATTGCCTTTCCTTGCTTGATAGAGAGATGCAATGGAACCTGGGAGAGACATCTTATTTCAAAGGTGTCACTGCCCTTTTACTTCAGAACTACACCAATTCCCGAAATAAAAGTATCTGTGGCACTCAAATTTAACAATGTTGCTGCAGCAGAAGTAGTTGTTTCATGCAAAATGCACAATAGTTATCTCACTTAAGTTCTGGTGATCTAAACCAAGTTCCGGCGATGAGCCCTGTCAAACACCTGCCCAAATTAAGCACTGGCTGATGCAGGCCTCTTGCACCTGCTTTTGTAGCCCAAGAAATATAGGGTCATATTTACAAGCCCCTATTGACACAGGGCCTTCACTTTTAGTGATGCTCCTGTGGCGATATGTGCTTCGCCTTATTCACAAGGCAGCGTTAAGCCACATAATGTGGCTTAAGGCTGCCTTGTAAATAAGGCCCCCTTTCACGCTATAATTAGCATGAAATGGGTAGGCAATGGGTGTTACATTGGCATTCCACGACAACACCCATTGATTTTGACGCTGCCCCATATTTACAAGGGCAGTGCAAATATGGGGCAGCGCCAAAATTAAGACCAGGGAAAACCTGGTCTTAAACAGACGCAATGAGGAGAAATGTTTAATTTCTCCTCGTTTTTGCTGTTTCCATGTTACACATAGAAACAGAAAAAGGTATTTGATTGATTATGTGCAGGAAGGTGTCCCTTCGTGCACATAAACAATCAATAAAAAATGAGGTTTTGCAACTTCTATGTGTTCTGCATTAAGCAGCACACATAGAAGTTTGATAACGCCATTTAAAGATTGTTTATGTGCCAGGAAGGGACACCTTCCTGCGCATAAACAATCGTCTCCGCAACGCTGACACCCTTGCACTATGCTGGAAGGGTGCCTGCGTTGTGGCTAGGCTACTAAATTTTGCGCCAGAGCAGGGCTGCACGATATTGTTGTAAATATGGTGCAGCCCTGCGTTTCAGAAGCGGTGAAGGCGGCTAACACCGCACGCCATCACTTCTGTAGTAAATATGCCCGTAGTGTGTTGTACAGTGGCCTGCACTGAACAGAAAGAGCAGCAGACACTGAGTACAAAATGGCGTTGAAGGGGTTGAGGTAGGTAGGCTGAGGCATTGAAGAAAAGATGAAATTAGGCGATAGAAAAAAGCAAATCCAACATTGTTGTCAGTGGGTGACAGGTAAGACGGAGCACCAATGTACTTATTTGGTAAACAAAGCAGCCTTGGTGTGTTTACTGCAGAAATCAACATTTTTATGGAAATTAGAGATTCTGAGATATTCTCCCATGGCTCTTAGCATCCTACAGTCATGGTGACATGCTCTGTATTACTGTGCTAGGTCTATAAGTTCCCCCATAAACAGGTGCGAGAGGCTCTGTTGATAGAAAGCTTTGCTCCATGCAAAATCTGGTGCAAATTCAGGTTCAGAAAGCTGTCTGGGATGAATCTTTCTTTCCGACTGAGCCTAACATCAAAACACAATAGACAGAGACTATTTGACCTTCAAAACCATGAAGGCTTATTAAACGATTAATTAGCAAGTTGTGAACTCAAATCATCTAATTAGTTATAATCAATAATTAATACATAAATGCTATAGTCGCTACGTTCAAAGCAATTCAAAAGTCATATCATCAAAGGTAAAGGTTCTGCCAGGAAGTCAGGTAAAAATGGTTCTGCCGTAAAGGCATCTGAAAAGAATCTGCTCTAAAAGTGAGCGAAAGGGCATCTGAATCGCTCTCTACACTGTATTACCTTAAATCACCCAATGCTAACACTTGATACACCTATACATGGCTCCCATACAATAGATTATTCAAACTAAGGCACAAACAGATGACTAAATTCATTTTTTTCTCAAGCTACTGCACAATGAGACTACTCTAAACCCCCATCAGCAGCATAATGAGATCAAATGGCCCACGCTGTACTCTGCAGATGCTTCGCAACAGCTCCTTAGTGCATTCTTCAAGGATTGAGTGAAATCAAATATTTCACATGAGAAAAGAACAAGGGCACATCGAAATAAAGTATGTAAAGTCAACTTCTGAAATAAAGACAAGTTAGAAAAACAAGATGGCAACCATTTTAATATACAGCCTCCATTAGCTATGGTCAATCGATTCTAAATGTAAAAAATACACACGTAATACAATACATGTTAATTTTTAAAAAATCATCCTCACTGGGCACCTGGTTCTACTCCGATGAGCCCCTCATCCTGGAGGTGACACTCGTATTTCTTTGCCAACTCTTGTTTCAGTGAAGTCGCAGGCCTCGCTGTTCTGTGTTTCAGTGTTTCCTTTCAGGGGGCATTGAATCCTGATTTTTCCACAATTTTTCTGCTGCAGCATTTTCTTTTTTTTTACGCAGTATTCTGTGCCCATTTTTAATGCTTTTAAACATTATTTCATTTTATCTCAAAACGTTTAGCAGTATGTCTTTGTTTTTTTTTACTGTTATGTTTATCTTTTAGGGCATTGTCATGATTTAGATTTTTAACTGACCCTCCCACATACCCTCTTTTCTCCACGTCTTTGGTGAATACTCCCTCTCTGCGTGGGAGAGGCTGCCATCTTTGGCCTCCTTGCCCACTCTTGTTCTCGCTGGTCTAGTTGATCAAAGTCGACTCAGCATGTGCCAGTGTACGCAGATGACGTGAGAGCACCAGGAGCGCTGGTTGCCAAATTCATGCCAAAGGTAAGCTTTTCCCTGCACCAACCAGGCATAGGGCAAGATATGCTGCCTGCTTTCATTGTACTAAGGGGCATATTTACAAGAAACAGACTCAATGTGGCACTGCAAGCTAACTTGCCGCTCCATAAGGAAAGTGCAGGGATGTGTCGCATTTACGGCAATACGACACATCCCTGTCCTTTCCTTTGCACTGGAGCACAATTGGCTGCCTAGTGTCAATGCAGGAACCTTCCTGCACAAAAGGGACACCTTCCTGCACAAAAACAATCAATGGAGGGGTTTTCCTCCTTCCATGTGCTGCAGAACACATAGAAAAAGGAAAAAACAGGGAGTTCATATATACGCCTCTCCTAGGGAGGCGTATGCTTTTGATTTATTTTTATTTTTTTAAATCTTTTTATTGTTTCAAAAATACAAACAGACATGAGATAGGACCATCATCAGTACAAAGAGTCCGACATTCAATGATAGAATAAACATCAACAGTGACCCAGCAATCTAAAAAGGCAACTATCAAAGTCTCAGTCGAGGTCACACTGCCCCTGGTCTAGGCCTGCCTCCACAGTGGCAAGCTCCCTTGTTCAGCATTCTATCACATATGAAAGTCTGGATTCCAGGTCATTATTCAGCACCTCAGGCAGGTCTGCCCTCATTGTATAACTACCCCTGACCCCCCACCCCTGCTGCTGGCACTGCTATCTAAAAGAGTGAGTGTTGACGATAGTCTATCCTAGTATTCAGGGTGTGTGCAGGCTGTCGCATCGACGATAGTAGTAACCACCGTGACTACCATGGAGGTCGGGAATCCTCTCCCTCCCTAGTCCGCTCAGGGCCAAGGGAAGTCGCTTATTGTTGATCATCCTCCGTCGGCGCGCCGGAGTCCGAGTCAATATTCAAGTCTGAAGTCCGGAGCTCTGTCACTAAAGCCTCCCACGTCCGAGACCGCTTCCAGCGCCCTATCGTTTGGGACCTATGAGCCTGTTACAATCGTACTGAACTCTCGCTGCCCGCCCACATAAGCAGTGCCGCCTTCCATCTAGCGTAGCTAGGGCCAATCGCCGCCTTCCAGTTAGATGTAATTTCCCTCTTGGCCAGAATGAATCCTAGGTCTACAAACTTGCTAGTTATCTTAATTTTGCTAGTGTGTGGAAACCAGTGTAACAGACAAGCTCCCTTATCCATAGTGATCTGTCGCCCGGTTACTCTGCAAAGTAAATCGGTTATCTCCTCCCAATATGTGCCCAACTGCGGACAGTCCCACAGCATATGGCTCAAGTCTGCGCCCTGCAGTTTGCACCTGGGGCATAGTGCGGTGTTGATCCGGAAATACTGATTAATTTTAGCTGGCGTACGGTATGCCCTATGTAATATTAAAAATTGGATAAGCTGGGGGGCGTGGCTTGGCTGCCGCGCAAGATGGCCGGCTAGCTACGGAGCTCCGCCGCACCACCCAGCCTCCTTGAAGATTCCCCGATGTGAAGGGGATTGTTTTTCCTTCTTCTTCCTGCATTTTTGTTTCGGACCCTCCGGAGGACGCACAGAGCGCAAGAGCGGCTTTTCCATTGCCGTTTTTCATCACTTTTCCGTGATGTTGCTGCCGCTCCTCACACGGCCGCCATTTTAGGCAAGCCGCGTTATACCGGACCTCCGCCTCCTCAATGCTCCAGCGCTTCCTCGACTACCAGGACCTGCTTGTCATCATTGTTTTTGAGGGTGAGCATTTGGAGTACATTTATGCTGCAATTTCGTCTCCTCTGAGGCGTTTCTTCCGATTTTTCAGTTATGAGCCTCCCGCTGTGAGACCTGCCTTCCCACGCGCTTTGCCACTTCAGCGCTCGTCATTGGGGGTATAATGCGGCTGTCTCCTTCATTATTTGCTCACTGAATGCCTCACAGCTTTGCTCTTCTATGACAGGTTTTGTGCCTTTTGTTCTCTTTTCTGCAATTATACCGGCACCCACATCATTCAGCACGCTGGTGTTTTCACTGTACTTTACCTGCGCTTCCTCAGGTCTGTTTTTTGGCGCAATCCTGTCATACTCACCTGACGTCTTCAAAGACTACTGCTTTCTTCTTGTCAGCGTACCCAACAGAGATATGTTTTTGCATCTTATCTATCTCCAGTGACTGCCTTTCTTCACTCTACAGTGCTCTTTGACACCATTCCACGCGCACTGAACTTCATTATTGTCTGCAAGAGAGCTCCCTATGGTATCGTTACGCAAACCTAAATTTCTCTTTGATTCTTCGGGGCGTTCTCCGGAACTTTCTTCGCCTACTGGGTCTACATTACCTCAGTCTACTAAAATGTCGACTTCCTCCTCTCAGCGTGCTCCCTCTACTCAATCGACCTCCAGTAGAACCTCTCCACCAGTTCCAGCTGGCAAACGTCTCAAACAACATTCTCCCACACCGGATGAATTGTCCTCCTCATCTCCTATTGATCAAATTTTGGAGGAGCTTCGTGCGATGCGTCCTTTTATCGAAGAAACGAGCAAGGATATGCAGCTTCTGAAAGATAAGTGGGAATCCATGGATGCTCGCCTTTCTTCTGTAGAACTGCTTACACCTGAGGTTCAGTCCAACACGCAACGCATTGTAACGTTGGAAAAGACTGTCCTTTCTCTGCAGAAACACATGGAGGATTTGGAAAATCGCAACAGAAGAAACAACCTTCGCATTTATAATCTGCCAGAAAATCTTGAGGGGGACGATCCAGTCTCTTTCTTCACTTCCTTCCTTCCGAAGTTTCTGGACATGCCTCCTGCCACATCCATCAGTATTCAAAGAGCACACAGACTTGGCGCCAGACACTCTTCATCTGTCAAACCCCGTGGAGTTATTATCCTGTTTTTGAAATTCACCGACCTTCTTTTGATCCTCTCGGCAGCACGTACCAAAAAACAATTGTCTTTTCAAGGTCAGCGGATTTACTTCTCTCAGGATGTCTCTAATGCTACTGCCTCCAGACGCAAGGAATTCCTGGCACTGCGTCCCTCTCTGCGTTCTCTTGGGGCACGCTATGGCTTATTTCATCCTTGTACTTTCAGAGTTACTCATCGGAATAAGACTTGGTCTTTTCAGGAACCTGATGAACTACGTAATTTTCTTCTTCTACAGAATGAGGAAGGGATGGAAGCCTCCTCCCCTCCTTCAAACAGTGGCTGAAATATTTCTGTTGTATTCATGTTCTGCTCTCTAGCTCTCTTTTTGCTCTAGTTCTATGTATTCTCTTCGTCTTTTTTCTCTTGATCTTTTCGTTTTTCTCCTCTTGAATTTTTTCTCTTCTTGAGTCTCCCTGACTACGCTCACCGTTCCTCTTTTTCTATTTCTGGTTATGTTCTCTTATGTATCTTGTTCCGTATGTCCTTAATTAATTTCTCTTTCCATACGCAGATCTTTTCGGATGTCCCCTTCACCATCTTGTTCAATCCTTCGTTTTCCTTTTGTGAGGTCTTGGTGTGGTTCCGCTCCTGTTCCTGGTCCCCCGTCTTGTAACGCATCACCACCTCCCGCCTTCCCTTTGTGTATCTACTCCCTTCAGGTATGTTTATTACAGTCATCCTTTTGGATTTGTACTGTCTTCTATGCCTTCTCTCTTTTCCTTTTTCACCATCCTTTGCTGACCTTCTTTCCCATCCCCTCGCCTTTCCCCTTTCCCCCTCTCTTTTTCCTTTTCCTCCTCTTCTTTTTTCTACCTTTTCAATGGTTCTAATATTTTTCGATTTTTTGCAGTTTAACCTATTGCTCATACAGTATGTTTATCCATTTTTCCATTCCCTAGTTGTCATGGCTTATACTGTTTCTAATTCATCTTATTGCATGTACAGTATGTTTTGGCACCTGTTATTTCTACTTAGTGTTATAAGATCTCATGTTTAAAGTCATTTCCTGGAATGTTAAAGGCTTCAATCACCCTATTAAGCGGCAGAGAGTACTTTCCCACCTCTCCTCTTATAGTCCTGATATTGCTCTTATCCAAGAAACACACCTCTCTGACGTGGAGTCTTTGAAACTCAAAAGACTTTGGGTCGGCGATGTTTTCTCTTCACCTGCTTCTCAAAAAAAGAATGGGGTTGCTATTCTAGTTCACAAACGTCTAAAGTGTAAACTGCTCCTTGAGGAGCGAGATGAAGAGGGTCGCTGGATCTTAGTTAAACTGCTTGTCAATGCTATCCCGATTACTATACTGAATGTTTATGGTCCTACATGCCCTGATTCTTCTTTTTGGCCCATGATCACAGCCAAATGTATCCAATACAAGGACGACGCCTTTCTATTAGGTGGAGACTGTAACCAGATTGTGGACCCCTTTTTAGACCGTAAATCTTCTGTTCGTTTCATTCCTCATAAACCTCACAAGCAGTTCCTTGACACTATCTCTCAGGTTCACCTCATCGACTCCTGGAGGATCACACACCCTGACACTTTAGATTTTTCCTTTTTCTCTCCTCCACATTCTTCCTTCTCCCGCTTGGATTACATTTTCCTTTCTTCCTCCTTATCTCAAAACCTTCTTTCCTCTTCTATTGAACCTATTGTCATCTCTGATCATGCCCCTATTCTTACTGTCTTTGATCTTCTTCCCCCTACCCCTAAATCCTCTCGCTGGCGTTTTAACTCTTCTCTTCTCACTGATCCCACTTTCTCTTCTGCATTTCGTTCTTTCACCTCAGAATTTTTCCACTTTAACTCTACGCCTACTACCCCTTTGCACATCCTCTGGGATTCATTTAAAGCCACGGCCCGGGGTTTCATTATTGATTTTGTCTCCAAGAAAAAGAAAGCGTTTCTTCAAAAACGCAAGGTCGCTCTACAACATATTAAGTCACTTGAACACCAATTTTATACTTCCTCTCCAAATCAGATGTCTCCTGAACTTCTTCGTTCTAAAATTGCCTTTAATAAGCTCACCACGGATTCGGCCTCTTCTTATCTTCTCCGCAGTAGTGCTCGGTATTACGGGGGCCGCAACAAGGCCGGTAAGCTGCTGGCTAACTACCTCAAATCGCGGAAGGAACGGACTGTTATTGATGCTATTTATTCTCCTTCCAATACTCTCCTCCATACGGATAAAGATATTTTGGAGCAATTTCATTCTTTCTATGAAACTTTATATACTCCTGAAAATCCCCCTACCCCAGATCTTCTTCAGTCATATTTTGCTCGTCTACCTGCACCTGATACCACCCAGATCAATTTCTCGACTCTGGACTCTGACATTAGCCTTTCTGAATTATCCACTGCATTGACGTCTCTTACCAAAGGCAAGACCCCCGGACCTGATGGCTTTCCGGTTGAATTTTATCTCCACTTTTCCGACATTCTTTTACCTCATCTTCTTCTCCTTTTTCAGTCCTTTTGTTCCGACGGCCTAGCTCAAGGGTCCTTCCAAGATGCCACTATTTGCCTCATACCTAAGGAAGGTCGTGATCCCAAATTTTGCAAAAACTATCGACCAATATCTTTGGTCAACGTAGATTATAAGTTGTTTGCTAAACTTCTTGCTCTTCGCCTTGATCCCCTTCTACCTCACCTCATAGGGAAAGAACAATGCGGCTTTGTTAAGGGTCGCCTCACTTCAGACAACTCTAGACTATTCCTTAATGTCCTCAGTAAAGCCCCTTCCTTATCCATCCCTCTTGCAGCCATCTCAGTGGATGCTGAAAAAGCTTTCGACCGCGTTGATTGGTCGTTTCTTATGGCTTCCCTGAAATGGCATGGTTTTGGCCCAAAATTCATTTCCTATGTTTCCTTAATCTATTCCATGCCCAAAGCTTCTGTTTTAGTCAATGGTAAACTCTCCTCATCCTTTACTCTTAAACGCGGTGTCCGTCAGGGTTGTCCTCTTTCCCCTCTTTTGTTCATCCTAGCTCTTGAACCCTTTTTGACCTCTATTCGCTCTAATTCTTCCATCTCTGGCTTTCCATATGGATCCACTCAACTTAAATTATCTGCATATGCTGATGACATCCTTCTCTTTATTTCTGATCCTACTACCTCAGTCCCCTCCCTATTGGCTGAGTTTGAAAGTTTTTCTTTGGTATCCGGGTATAAAATCAACTCCGATAAGACTGAGATCCTTCCCCTCACTAAATTCTGCCTTCCGCACTTCTTTTCATCTACTGGTTTTACTTGGCAGAGTACCAAGCTTAAATATCTAGGGGTGCTCTTTTCCAATTCTCCCTCAGCATCTGTTCGTCTTACTATGAACGCCGTTATTTCTAGAATAGATGCTCTCCTCTCCTCCTGGAACCCCCTTTTCCTCTCATGGTGGGGGCGTCTTGACTCCATTAAAATGATGATTGCTCCAATCTTAATTTATTTACTTTCCATGCTCCCGATCCATATTCCGACTCTTTACTTTCGTCGTATTGACTCTGTCTTGTCCAAATTCCTCTGGAAACAGAAAAAAGCGCGCATCTCACTCTCATCCCTTCGTAAACTCAAAGTAAATGGTGGTACTAATTTTCCGGATTTTCGTCTCTACCACAAATCCTTTTCCCTCCGTCAAGCTTCTCGTTGGTTATCGCAGGACATCTCCTTTCTGTCCCCACTTTGGCTTTCGGTTGAACGTGATCTCTTACTTCCACATTCATTTAAAGAAGTTCTCCTATTCACCGCTAAAGCTCCGTGTCTTGTCTCCCCTATTTTTCGACATACTTCATCTCTTTTGCGACCCTTGACCTCATCTGTTCCTATTTCTCGTGAGTCCTTTCTGCTATTGCCCATTTGGTATAATTCACTTATTCTCATCCGGAATAGACCCATTGCCTGGCCTACCTGGCGATCGAAAGGTATTATCTGGGTTCATCATCTTTTCGATGGTTTGTCCCCTCGCTCCTTCCCTCAATTTCAGTCCTCCTTCCAATGTCCTTCCTCCTTCGCGAAGAAGTACTTCATTCTTATGGAAACTGTCCTTGAACGATACTATTCTCTTTCTCCTGCCACCTCGCCCCCTTCGTCTTCTTCTTTACTCACCCTTCTTTCTACTCTCCCTAAGGCCTCCCTTATCTATCGATTTTTCTCTGCTTCTGACCCTGATCGCCCCAAATCGAAATTAGAACTCTCTTGGGAGAAAGATCTCGACTCTATATGGCCGATTTCTCTTTGGGATAAGATTTGGGCTAAGTCTCTCAAGACCTCCCGCAATGCCTCTCTCACTCAATCTCTCTTTTTCTTTTATCATAGACTCTACTTCTCTCCACTTTCCTTATCTCGTTTTATATCCTCTTCTAGTGCTGTTTGCTGGACTTGCAAGGCTCCCAATGCAGATTCCTTTCACCTTTTCTTTCTCTGTCCTTCTGTTCGCCTTTTTTGGACACAAGTATGGACCCGTATCTCTCATATCTTTCACCTCTCTCTCCCTTTCTCAGCCTCCTTGGTGTTTCTAGGCAGTCTGTCTGATTCTCTTGACCTCCCACCACACTCGAGAGGTCTCTTTGACCTCATGATTGCCCTTGCCCTCCAACACATTTCTTCTAACTGGAAATCTCTACACAAACTTTCCATGGTCTGTTGGTGGAATTTACTCTGTCACTCCCATAGGCTTGATGTGGCCTTCGCAGCCTTGTGCAAACCCTCTCGTAATGTTGATTTATATTGGTTGCCCTTAACTTTACATTTGGATCAAGTTGCCAAGACAAAACCCTATACGTTTTCCTCTGCCAACTTTAAGCCTCCTTGAATACATGTACTCCGATACCAACTCACTTTCCTTACTCTCTCGCTCATGCCGCTTTATGCTTCATAATATGTTATTTACTGCCTTTTAGACCATATAGTTATCGTTATTTATAGTCATTGGTGCTTTTACTGTACTTTCTTCTGCTATTGTTCATAATTACTGCAATTTTCAATTTATGACTTATTACTAGGTATTTCCTTATTCCCCCCCCCCCTTTTTTCCCTCCCTCCTTTCCCCCCCCCCCCTTTAAAATGCTTAAAATGCTTTGTTCCTCATTTGTATCATCAGCCTTATTTTTATCCTTTCATTATATTCCCTCTTCCTCATTTATGTATGCTGGTGTTACCTTGTTGGATTGATTATTTACTTCAATAAAGCTTTCAAACATGAAAAATTGGATAAGCTGGAACCTAGCATTCCTGGTGCTTTTCCACGCTCTTAATTATCTGCGACCAGGCCGTATCAGGTATTGGTTTATTTAAGTCCGTCGTCCATTGCTCCCGTAGCTTTTGAAATGGGTTAAGCCCCTCTCCTAGCATACGTTTGTATAGGCAAGTAACCGCCTTATACGTGCCCGCTGCTATCACTACCTATTGACATGCTCCGCTTGTTGGCGGTTCTGAAAGGCCGGCTCCCCAATGCCTCTGTATGGCGGTGACCAGTGCCGCATGCATCAGATAATGGCCGCGCGGGAGACCAAAGGTCTCCTGCAACGTCCCATAGGGTAACAGCTCGCCATCTGCATATAGGTCACCCACCATCTGTAGGTAGGCGTATGCTTTTGATGCATTCCCAGGTTTATATGTCCTTGTATATCTGGGAATGAGTCAATATCCACGGGTGTTGTGTGGAAACACCCACCACAACGCCCATGAAACTCCCCTTTGACACAGAGTAAGGCAACCCAGCGGCTTGCGCTGCGTTGCCTTACTCTAGATCTTCAAGGCCATGAAAAGCCATACAAAGTGGCTTTCCGCGGCTTCATAGATATGGGTCTGCACACTGCACTGCTGGTGCGTTAAAAAAAGTGACGCAATGCAAATAACTATTTGTTCAGAAGCTGGTATGCTAGGGGTGGGTTCAGACGAGTTTGGGAAAGGAGGGAAGGGAAGAGTTGGTTTAACTGTCTCTAATCGATTATTCTGTCATCAGGTTTCAAATACCTCTGATATGTCGGAATAATAGGACCATGTGATATTTCTTATGTACAATACCGTTACCATAAAAGGACAAGTGGGATTCTATAATGTTAAAACATACGCATAATGATGTAACTTGTAACCCAATATGGTTTTCCTTACTTTGACTGCACTGCGAAATCTGATGTACTCAGTACGAATGTATGCTCTCACTTGGATGTAACTGTAAAAGTTTAATAAAAATGTGTTTAAAAAAAAAAGTGACACAGTGGCAGAGCAAGCCCCTTGTAAATATGACCCTAAAGTGTCAGGTAGGTATAAAAATGCTCTTCTATCTGTCCATGTCACCATCCCTAGTACTACCTGCTGGAGAATGTTAAAAACTGCCCTCGCCATTAGGATCTCAAGCCCACTCTCTCCCTCATCTATGTTTCACTCCACCTGCTAGTTGCTCCTCTCATCCTAGCATGTCTTGGCCGGGCACAAATGCGGTCTTGGTTTCTCCCATCTCCCTAGGTGGTACTTGCTGTGGAACTCCACAGGTTCAGTTTAGATTCCTCACTTGGTGTGATTATTGTTACAGAGAGCTGGCTGGCTGACTGATTCCTCTTTGCCAGTGCTCCAAATGGGAAAAAATAAGTGCTGGTACTCACCAATTTGATTGAGTGTGTCTTGAGGAGCAGTTAGGGGTGTTTCTGTGGGCATGGCTGTGAAGGAAGCATTTAACAATACCAACATTTTCTTGGCATCTATCAGAGGCCGGTGATTGTTGACCCAAGTACCGCATTTTCAGAAACATTTTCACACAAATTTGCCAAAAATAAAACAGAGAGGGCACCATACAACATCTTGTAGCACAACAAAAAGTTGAAGATTTAGCTTTTGTGGTAAGGATGTAGCCTTGTGGATGGTTACAAACTGTATCATCATGAAACCCACAATCTGATCCCTGTTACCTAACTACACCAGTCCTGTTTTTTTTTAGATACCCTGCCAGTTCCCTTTTCTGTCCCACCTGACACTGGTACTGTGAGTGCCACACATCCACCCCTCGGGGTCCTGATACTGTGGCTCTCTACTTCATTAGGCTGTAACATAGTTCAACATAGGTTGACCACCCCTATTCAGAAATCTTTGTACAAGATAAAACAGAAGTCTTTTTGCTGTTTTGTCAAGCCGGGGTGACAAGAACTTTTCCACACCTGGTACCACCTAACCTTGCTACGCCACCGTCCCAATCCCCCCACTTCTGGAATTGAGCGAGTAAGTGCTAGCTTGTCTCTTCATGTTCTGCCTCTATGTGTGTGCTTATGACACAGGGATAGGCACACAATCATACATACATTAACACTCAAATTGGTACTTGCAGCCACTTTTAATATTTGTTTTATTTTTTCTAAATGGGGCTGTGGTTCAGTTTATGTATGCTGTGCCTCAACTCACCGCCTCTTGACTCGGCCAGGCCACAGAACACTCTGGTCCTCATTTATGAGGGCGTGCGTCACTTTTACGCCGCTGGTGACTCACTTTTTGTGACGCACCAGCAGCGTAAAAATTGTGCCTTGTTGCACCATATCTACAAAGTGACGCATCTAGGAAGATGCGTCAATCTGTAAACCCCTGCGCTACATTATACCTACGCTAGGTATAATGTATGCAGGGGGGGCGTTCTGACGCAAGAAAGGGTCATAGAAGTGACACAGTGAAATCTATAAGATTTCACTGCACTACTTCTAGGACACAAATGCGTCAATTTCTTACGCCTGCCTCACAGCAGGCGTAAGACTGACGTAGGCCCTTTCACATGGGACAAGCCCCATGTGAAAGGATACATTGCTGGAGTTGCGTCACTTTTGTGACACACTCCAGCAATGCGTCACTTTTGCGCCATACAGATACATCACAAATGCTGACGTATCTGTAACACCTTGCGCAATGATGCGTCATACTGTAAATATGATGCATCATTGGTGTCGCAAGGAGGACGCAGTGAAAAGTGACGCATCGCTGTTTTCACGCAGCGATGCATCACTATTCATAAATGAGGCCCTCTGTTCTCAACACATATATTTGGATTTTGGGTGTGTTGTGAGACACAACAGGCATCAGCCTCTACATCATGTGTGCAGGACCTATTCCTTTGTAGTTTGATATAGCACAAACTTGGTCCAAGGGCACTGAGCGCTTTACATGGCAATCAGACTTTTTACATTAAAGCATACTTTTTTTAAGCACGAGTGGTTAAGTGAGTTGCCCAGAATCACAGGATGACGAGCTGCTGCCGGGATTTGAACCTAGTTCCCCAGCTCTATTGTCGGCAGCTCTGGCTACATCTCCTCATTGCTGATGTGATACCAATTACAACGTAATGCTAAAGCAGCAAAGCCAGCGCAGGAATGTATTGGCTATTGCTCATCAGAGCGACACATAAACATGTTCCATCAGAAAGACTCATTAACAGCAGCTTTTGCACTGCATGTACCTATACTTCAGAGCCTGAGTCCTGCTGCCACTAGGAGTACCAGTACTCTTATTGCCCAAGAAGAAGTTTCAGTACTCAGTGGAAAAAACTGAGAAGTGTCAGTACTCAGTACCAGGCCATTTAAAGCCCTGCTCGGGCCTGAAATTGCATTGGTGCTGCAAGCCGGTATTGGCCATAGCAGGCACCGGGCGTTTCCCAGGTAGGCCGCTAGGGTGGGGGCTGGGTTTGGCCCCTGGGGGGCCGTTTTTGTTACCGGGGATCTGCAATATCGGCCCCCTGTAACAAAATCGGCCGAAACCGGCTCTCGCAAACTGCTCGGCTGCACTCCCCCTCACCCCAGGGGGGCGGCTGAGCAGTTTGCCAGGGCCGGTTTCTGTTCCCAGTCTGGCTCTGATTGTCAAGCCTCGCTCCATGGGGCCCTTCACAATCTGAACATTTTCTTATTACTCTTGCTCTAAACTCTTTTAATACAATTCAAGTTGTGGATGGGATACAATACCCCCTGCCGTACATTATAAAGATATTGCAAGTCATGGGGGAATTCCAGAGCCCTATAGAGAAAGGAGGATGTAGGCAGAGTTCTTTTACAAAGTTATGGAACTCCGACGGACCTTGCAATATCTTTATCATGTACGGTGGGTTAATTTATCCCTTGTAATACAAGGTCACACCATCACCTTTCCCACAAACCACTTAAATCCTTGGTACATACCACTTTCATATGAAAGAGAGAGCATGTTTGCAAACAAGAATAATACAAATAGAATCAGAGAGCAAAAAACATGTATGCTAGTTGTTGAAAAAAAGATATTAGAAGCAGTTGAATAGAAGTCAGGTTTTTTAAATGCTCAGCAGAAACATACAAAAAGATTCGAACTTTTCTATAATTTCCCAAGGAATGAAAAAAATAAACATGTTGCATAACAATCTACTTTCATTTCAGCACTGTAGAACTGATTTAAACTGCTGCTTTGATTGTGCTCCATGACGGGACCTGCCTTTCAGCTCTGGCAGCAGGCACTGTGAAGTCAGAACTCAACTGTAATAAGCCATTACAGTTCAGTTCTGATATAATTTCTTCATAATCAGAGACTGTTTGCGTCACAAGTCCTTGATTATAAAGAATCTAGAGACACATTTGTATACAGAGATTGTATAATCCCATATATTACATTAGTGTAACTCCCATCATGCCCTCCCTGCAAAATTCTCAATATCTTAATTGATTGCCTAATCACATTGATTTTAAATCGAAGAATATGATGATGAATGATGATGAATAATCTTTATTGTTCAGTTAATTAAAACTTACACATTCTATCGAAACAAAAAAATGCCACATTTAAAACAACATTCCATGAAATCCATCATTTACATATATCTATACTGTCTGTGTTCCTTTGTTATAAAAAAGTTTTTTGTTTGTTTTACACACCTGGGTGCCCCAACTAGAACCCAATTAAAAGAAAAATATATTTACGGCATGAATCATACATGCTAACATTTCTTATTCAAGTACTCTGGTAAACCAAGATCAACATCAAGTAAAAGGTATTTAAAAGAAATATACAATTAAAACATCACATGGTAGGATTGCCAATACATAATTCTAAAAAGGTTAATTTCAAAATCCCATACTCAAGTATACATGGCCATATGAAGGAATCAGCATGCTTACAATATAATTGTTTTGATAGGTAGTCTAAGAATATAATATTCTAAAGATACGTGATTCTACTGCCAGGGAAACCACAGATTTACTGCAATCATGTAAGGCCATTGGTCTCCCTAATCTTCTTCTGGAACTTACGCATATTACTCACACTTGATCTACTCATTTCTGACTAATCTCTTACTCAAGTCAGAGCAGTTCAAGATCTTATTTGATTTGCTTATAAGGCCATTCTGTTCTCTATTGCGGGAGCAAAACCCCAATAGTCATCTGAACTCCAATAATCTCAACACCCCAATTTTTACCGAATTAATTTGGCTCCGAAGTACCCGAATTATCTTGCAGCTAGAGACAACACTGTAAAGAATAGGGCAAAAATAGATTTATTATAGAATTATTAATAATGCAATACAGAGAATAAATGCATGAATCCCCATGAAGGCTCCGATACAGAAATACAAAGTCATAAATCTTAGCTCTCTTAGATAAGTGTAAGCAAACCCCAATGAGTACTGACAGCATCTCATATGAAAGCTCTAAGATAAATGGACATAGTCTCAGGCAAAAATAATGAAAGTTGCCCCAGCAGCAGCTGATGCAACACTTAAAAAATGCCCCTGCAATTCTAAAAACTAAGAGTTTTTATACACAATTCATACAGCCTTTTAATATATTCTGCAAATTCAGCATGGTACGATCATGATTAGGGTCACACTGGCAATCAGAAACAGCAACTTAATTTTTGAAATCATTAGTACTAACCCATTTCTTATGGTAAGAGAAATCTTCCTCCTTCTTCCTCAGCAACTACACTCCAGAGGTGTACAACACAAATGAATCATTTCATAAAGAATGGCTCATAGACCTACCAAACCTGCAATGGAACTTCCAGTGAAAGTGTTTCAAAATTATACTTTGGGTACACAATGAAAGCTTCATTCAAAATACACGTTTCCTAACACAATTGTACATTTTTCAATCTTTGAGGTCATTCACTTGGTGTTCTACGAAAAAGAGAGGAGAAATGTATTGCAGCGGGACACTGATTGGGGTAATGAGCATAAGCAAGATGAACAAAGCACCAAAAACTGCATCCATTTTAAAATAAATGGCGTATAACATGAAAATGTGACTTAACTACTTCACAGTATTAATCATACTTCTAAATGACTTAGCAAATTTGTTTCAAGTGCAACAGTATTAATTCATCAGCTACGATGCCATGCATCATTAAAACCATTATTTCTAAAAATTAATTTTCACAAAATATTTGTATAGTTTCACGTTTTTTTCGAAAAAGCTACAACAATCTCCCCTGGTAACTATTTTTAAATAATCATTTAAAACCCCATTAATGTCTTTATGAACCAGCCATTAGTTTTTTCTGAAGTTTTCATCTTCCTGGTTAATGGAACATTCTCCTCCATCCGTTTCATCTGTTGGAACACTTGACTTTGTAGTCATTAAGGCCCCTATTACAATGTCGGTCAGAGTTGCCTCCGTCCGACACTGTCTAGGGTGGGAACTGACCAACCATAGGTTTACAGTCCCGAACAGCGTATTTCAAAGCGGAAACCACCCGCAGCATAAGCTCCCATAGAGAAATGGAAGTGTGCGTAAATCCCAGCGCCGTGTGGCAGGCAACTCATGGTGCCTGCCACACGGTGCAGGGATTTACAGGGGGACATCTTGGCCCCCAGCCGGAGGCTGCAGGTAGAAGGGGACCCTGCTAGGGACCCCAAGAGTCGCTTTCCGACAGGCTTTCTGTGTCGGAAAAACAGACATGGAAAGCCTGTCTGAAACCGACATCATAATCCCGACGGCAGAAACGCCGTCCGCACGGGACTATGAGCGGTCTCCGACTGGCCGACAGGCTCCTTGAGCCCGTCAGAAGCCAGCCGGAATGACCGGACGGTTTAAACTCAGAGTGCCTTCTTTGTAATAAGGTGGTCAGAAATTAAACCAAGGATGTCGGTCAGATTTTCCGACCGACATCCTAATCAGCCCCTTAGTTAAAATTCTATCTTTTCCTTTTCCTTGAAGTGTTGTCCTCATTAACACAGCTCTTGCTGATATATCTTCCGATCATTTTCTTTATTAATTTTCATAAAAGAAATAGGGAAACTGCACAATTATTATTATCATTGGTTTTAGGACACATTTGCAGAACTCCACCACCAAAACTACTTAGCCATTCACCTACTTTTCCAAAACTACTCCCTATCTTTGTTATCCAGGACCCTGTTGTCTCCCATAATCATGGCTCTTCCGCTAACCTAATCTCAGGTTTCACATTAGTTATGTTAGTAATATAAGAATCAATCTCTCCACAATAATCTGGTATATATTTACTGGACTTCTTCACCTTAATTACTTTGCAGACACTGCCCTCCTTCGCCAAGAATATATCTAAAGGGGAAAGGGTTCTGCAACACTGTTAGAAATGGGGGTCTGGTTGTCTAGTGTAGGCACTTAAGCCAGGCAGAACCCAGCGCTCTAGTCAGGGCAAGTAAGTTACACACCAAAGATAACCTGTGCTCATCCTCTGGTAGCTTGGTGCACAGTAGGTAGGCGTATCATCAGAGCACTGTGTAAAGCGTTTGCACAACACACACACTGAAACACAATGAACACACCACAAAAGAGACTACATACAGGATTAAATAAAAATATATATGGTATATTATACATAAAACAAAACCAAAACAAAATGAATCATAAATATTGTGCAATTTATAAAAATACTGAGATATACTCGTTATCCTGGACAATGCAAGAATCAAAACAACACACATCAAACGATCAGTGTATGTAATGCCAGTTTGGTTAGACTAAAAACACATAAGTCACATTATATCACCATAAAACCATAAATACTTTGCAGGTAATGCAGACATCTTTAGAGGTAACCACATGAATCCGTGTATAACCACACAAACATAGGGCCCAGCACCTCTGCTCTCCTACTAGCATGATTACAGTAGATTTGGGAGCCTCATTGAAACTAAGTGTATTTATAACTCATGCTTAGGCCACAGGAGCACCTGCGCGCCTACTTGTCATGATACAGTAATTCCAGTGTGTCCCCTCCAAGACAGCAATCTCAGCAGCTGGGTCACATGCAAGACGGAAACATCCCACTCCAAGGGGCAATAGGCAAAATACATTCCCCCCTTGGGGACAACTACGATGCTGGGGTTGCCCTTCCGATCCACTCGGTAAGGTGGAGGGGGCAACCAATCATGCAGTGCAGACACCTCTCCAACTAAAAGTGCCTCACTAGTCCCCTCAGGACCAGTAAGCCTGCAGAATGTATGGGTAAGTGCCAAACAAATCCCTCTAGGTTGCCACGCGGGGCCCAGCAGCAATAAGGGACCGCGCGATCCCTCCACTCTGAAACGCAGTACCTTTCTGGTAAAGAAAGCGGGCCTCACATGAGTGGGGAATCACACAACAAATACATTACATAAAAGTGAATATGAAAGTCTTAACTGAATATATGTTGCCCCTTCACCAGCTTATGTTGGAAGGAAAGTATATACATAACAACAACTAACTTTCATAATGTCGATATATTCTTTAATCATCTTAGTATACATATTTTATATAAACCACTAACCAAATGTTTTTTCTTGAATTGGTACTGTTTGTTTAAATCCCTCCCGATTAGTCCTAATTGCAACTTCACTAGTTATATGATTGGAAGCCTTTCCCACAGAGAATGATAAGGAGATTAAGGGCCCGATTCTGATGTGGTTTGGGAAGCCTTCCCGAACTAATGGGTTTGGGAATGGTTTCCAACCGAATCGGATCGGGAGAGTCCATCCAACCAAGTACAATGCATCCGGATGCTTCCAGATACGATTTGGTTGGACTCCCCTTGACTTCAATGGGAGCCTTTGTTCCAACTGAATACATAGGCTCCCATTGAAGAAAGGGGTGGCTGGGGAAAATCGGGCACCCTGTGGCGGGCACTCCCAGGTGCCTGCCACACTCTGCATGGCTGGTATGGGAAGACCCATGGGTACTCGCGGGGCCCCGCAGCAATAGGGGACCCCGCGATCCCTCTACTCTGAAACGCAGTACCTTTCTGGTAAAGAAAGCGTGCCTCACATGAGTGGGGAATCACGCTACAAATACATTACATGAAAGTGAATATGAAAGTCTTAACTGAATATATGTTGCTCCTTCACCAGCCTGCCACACTCTGCATGGCTGGTATGGGAAGACCCATGGGTACTCCCACGGACCTGATTGGTAACGTTCCAGGTACAGGGGGGCCCACTACAGGCCCCCAAAGTCTGATTTTGACTGCTGATTCGAGTTGGACGGCACAATTCGGAAAGGCTGTCCAAATTCAGCATCATACTCGGTCGTTTGGAAATGCAGCCCGTAGAGACGTACAATTGTGCACCAACTCACCATCAATTATGCTTCCCCTAACCTCACATGTGTTTGAAATTAGAAGCAGTGTTTTTGGATTCATGACATTGCATCTTCAAATGGAAATATTCTTTGCTCCAAGAACTACCTGCTCATACCATGTCAACCATCTGTTTGTTATATGTTGTGTTCTAGTTCTTGTCAAAAGAATTTCAACTGAATGTGGGACACAGACAATTAAAGTATGACCCATTACAATTCCTTCGCTTTCTTCAATTGCCAGAGAAACAGCTGCAACCAATTTCAATCTGGAAGTCTTACAGCAACAGGATCCAACACTACTGGAGATATGCAACTAGATCCAATCCTCCCACTGGGTGGACAGGGTTTAAATTTGAACATTTCAGAAATGCCTTCTTTTGAGACTTTTAGCACACCCTTTTCAATATAGAGTTCGAAATAAAAGAAATTCTTTTCACTGTACTGCATTTTTGTTGGGGAGATCATATATCCATTTTCAGCCAATTGGTTTAATAATGCAATAATATAAAGTTTACAATCCTTCTTTGTTTTGGATGCTATCAAGAGATCTTCTATATATTGAACTAGGACTGAATTACATGGCAATTTCAAACTCTCCAGATCCTTTTTTAGTGTTTGGGAGAAAATTGAAGGGTTCTCTGTATACCCTTGTGAGATTCTGCACCACACAAGGACTTTATTGAAAATTTCAAATGCAAAAAGGAACTGAGAATCCTCATGCAACGTTACTGAAAAGAACGCTTGGCAAAAGTCAATGACTATGTACCATTCTGCTGCTGATGTAATCTGGAACAATATTACTGCTGGATTAGGTACCACTGGACAAGGAACCACAATTTTGTTTATTGTTAGGAGATCTTGTACAATTCTCTATTTGGCTCTTTGCTTTTTAGTTCCCATCACCAGAAAATTGCAATGTCTACAAAGCGTTTCTCAAAGAATTAACTGTGCAATCATTGTCTAAATTACTGGTTTCATTCCCTGGTCATCCTCTTTAATTAATCTGTATTGTCTAGTTCTGCTAAATGGTTGGTTCTGTAGTTTTGATCAATCAATTTTTTTCCCAGTAAAACCTTTACCTCTTCTCTGAGAGTATGTCTTACATCCAGAGGTAGGCTTCTTTTGCAAGACAAACTATTCAATCAAAAATATTGTCATATCAAAATATTGTGATATGGAAATATCGTCAGCAAGAATATTGTTGCCAAGAATATCGATTTTGAGGTAAGTAATATAATTGTTTTAAATATCGAAGTCATTAATATCGTTTACAAACATATAGGGCCTGATTACGATGTCGGTCGGAGTTGCCTCTGACCGACACAGTTTCAGTGAGGGATCCACCCGACCGGGTCTGCACACCTGATTATGATGCGACTGCACATGGTGCGGTCACAATCTCCCATTTCTCTATGGGAGCTTGTGCAGTGGGCGGAAACCGCCCACAGCAAAAGCTCCCATTGAAAAATTAGAGTTTGTGATAATCCCTGAACCGTGGGGAGGCACTTCTCGGTGCCTGCCACACGGTACAGGGATTTTCAGGGGGGCACCATAGGTGCCCCCCAGGGCCACATACGGAGGGCCTGGGGAGATGGGGCCCTGCTAGGGCCCCCCAAAGTCACTTTCCGACAGCCTTTCCAAAAGGCTGTCAGAAACCAACATTATAATCCCAACTGTGGAAACACCGTCCTTAACCCCTTAAGTGCTGCCGTCGGCCAACGGTCGTCACGGGCACTACCTCCCCAGTGCTGCGCACGACCGTTGGACGTCCAGTTCAGCACTGGATAATGGACAGCGCAGCACTGGGGAGGTTTGTTTACTAGCTTTAAAGGGGTTAAGGGATTATGAGGCCATTCCGACTGGTCGACAGGCTCCTTGAGCCTGCTGGAACCGCGTCGGATTATCTGCCCGGTTTAAACTATAACCACCGTCATTGTAATACGGGGGTCAAACTTTAAACCTACAAAGTTGTTTGGAAAGCCTCTGACCAGCGACATTGTGATTAGGCCCATCGTTGTTTATAATATAATTTTTTATTATTGTTATGTATTTTAGTATATATGTTAAATGTATATGATGTACGTTTTTTGTATAATGATTGTTTATGTTTTTTAAATTTGTAGTAGTTAATACATTTTTATTAATTCATTTTTGTGATGTTTAGTACCGTAGCAGGTAGTGGGTCTATAGGGGTATAGGGAGGGAAGTAATTTAATTATAATACATTAATGATTATTTTTTTATTTAATATGATTTATTTAATTATGTTAATTGTGCTATTACATTTTTATGTAAGATTCCTGTGCTGGTTGTGGGGTTTATAGGGGTGAAAGGTGGGAAGTAATTTATTTTTAATTAATTAATAATTAGTTGTTAATTTATATTAATTAATTGTTAATTAATTATGTTAACTGTGTGAATAATTTCTTCTTTTAGGTGTGGGTTGTGGGGCTTATAGGGGTAAATGGTGGGGAGTAAATTAATTTAAAATTCGTTGTTAAATACTATTAATTATGTAGTTGACAACTAATTATTTTAATTGTGTAATTCATTTTTTTAAAGTTTAATTTTAAGTGTGGTGAAGGGGTTTATAGGGTTAAAGGGTGAGAAGTTAATTAATTTTAATGAATTCATATTGTTTTTAATGAATAATATTTGTTTGATTGATAATTAATCATGTTAATTGTGCAATTACATTTTTAAAAAGATTTTAGATGTGGGCTGTGGGTTTTGTAGGGGTATGTGGTGAGGAGTACATTTGTTTTAAATGAATATCAATTATAAATTAATAGTTAATAATGTTAATTGTGTAAATAATGTTCCGTTACATTTAATGAGTGTGTTTTGTGTGGTATATTGTGGAAAGTAAATGAATGACAATTAATTAATAATTAATATTTAATTCATTATAATTTGCTTTTGATAAATATTAGTAGTGTAAATATTTTGCCCCTTAAAGTTACGTTTTAGGTGCAGGTTGTGTATGTTGTGGGGTTATAGTGTGGAAAGTAACTAAATTACATTTATCTAAAAAAACATTTTTGGAATAATAAATAATTTCTAAATAAAAATATTTATTTGTAAGAAAATTATTTTTGTATTTTATTGTGATATGTATTCAACATTGTAATATGCTTTTATTTTTTTAATTTTGAATATTAAAAATATTTGAATTTTTTTCTATATATATATTTTTTATTTACTTGCTCTGGTTAGAGTGGGAATAGTACATTTTACCACTCTGACTGGAGTCAGAATAGTTAATTTTACTCCTCCGCAATCCTACACTTTCCCAACTTTTGTACTCATTGGAGTAGGAATAGTACATTTTACCCCTCCACAATCCAACACGCTGGTAATGTGGTAATTACTGGAGTGGGAATAGGAAATGTTACCTCTCCTCAATCCAAAACTTTCCCTACTCTTGTACTGACTGGAGTGGGAATACTTAATTTTACCCCTCCACAATCCAAGACTTTCCCCACTATTGCACTGACTGGAATGGGAATAGTAAATTGTATTCCTCTGCATTCCAGCACTTTCCCTACTGTCTCACTTATTAGAGTGTGAATAGTAAGTTTTACCCCTCTGCAATCCAACACTTTCCTTCCTGTTCCACTGACTGGAGTGGGAATAGTAAATTTTACCCATCTGCAATCCAATACTTTCTCTACTGTTGTATTTATTGGAGTGGGAATATTAAGTTTTACCCCTCCCTACTGTTGCTTTGATTTGAGGTAGAATTGTAGATTTTACCTAGTTGTATTACTTTTGCGTTGTGTAAAGTGGGAGTAGTACATTTTTTACATACCTACTACAATAATTTGGGTACTTTTGTATGAATTGTAGTGGGAATAGTATATGGGGCAGATTCCGATTTCGTCCGGAAGGGCTCCAAATCATGTTCGGAGCCCTTCCGACCGAATCGATCAGTGCCGGTCGGATTCCTTCCCGACCAGCCATTCCGATGGGTTCGGTCGGGAATGAATCCGACTCCGGATTGCGGACGACAGGCTTGGAAATCCTCCAGTACTCCCACGGTCGCCTCTGTGCGACCGAAGGAGTACGAAGGCAGCTTTTCACTGCCTTTTCTTGCCGGTCTGCCTGGCACCAAAAGGCAGTTGGAAGCTGTCTCTGGGGGCCCCCAGCAGGGCCATGGGTGTGAGGCCGCCGGATGGTGCCCCTCCGTTGATCCCTGCACCCGGTGGCAGGCACCTTGGGGTGCCGGTGTCAGGGTGCAGAGATGAACTGCACCCCTGCTTTCTACATTGCAAGCATGCTTTGCGGTCAGAAAGCATGCTTGCATTGTAAGGTATACGGTCGCATCTTACTAGCAGGGCTGTAACTGACGACAGCAGGTCGGTCGGTTACAGCTCCTGCCCGATGTCGGACGGACCTCGGAATAGGCCCCTAAGTATTAAATTTTTTTTTTTTTTTTTTTTTTTTTTTTAAAACCTTTATTGTGCATCAAAAATGAACAAATACGGGCCCATAACCAACCGGCCGGCCACGGATACAGTCAATGCACCAACGCATGCAACACGGCGACACAGTAACAGTTTGTCACGAAAAGCAAGCAGTTAAGAGTTACACTGTAAATCATAGCGGTACTGCGTCTCAGGATTATTAAAGGTTTGTTTTACATTTTCCGGCGGGTAGGAAGGCCTACAGCCGCCATCGTGGCATAAACGAAGAAATCAAAAGAGTCAAGTCCGAGTAGGCATGGCTTAATAGTAATCACAACACTATCATGTAGTCATGAAAGTCAGGAGTAAGTCACATAGGCGGCAGAGCGGTTCTGAAAGTACACGCAGGATTATAGCAATCAACGTCATAAACAGTGCTCACCACCCCCCACCCACCAACTATCCCAAACACGGACCCAAGAGAAATTAAGAAGGAAAAACAAAGGCAAAAAGAAAGAAAGCAAAAAAAGGTACCATAGAAACCGAAACCAAACTCAAAACCCATCCCTCAACCCCCACCCTACACGCATGCAGAGGCTATGGCCTACCCCCCCCCAGCAGTGTGTCTGTCGCCCAATAAACCCGAAATATAGAATAAGAAGAGAGAAGAAAAAGGAAAGAACATAGATGACTTCTAAGATATAGGGAGTAAGAAGAGAGCAATCTAGTCTATAACTCCCAATAAGAAGAAAAGAGGGGGAGGAGCCAACCGGATACCAAATCTCTCGGACACCCCAACCATGCAACCTCTCCTACCCTATATATCGTAACAAGAATAAAGAGTATACAGAACAAAAGAAGGTAGAGAGAGCACAGGTGTCACATCAGTACACACTTAAAAGACGTCTCATCCTGAATCCCCACCCGTCCATCAGCCCAAGTAATTATATCCCCTAATGTGGACCAGCATAAGCAGTGAGCTACAGGCATAATATAGAACAAAGAGCTTCACAGTAGCACACTGTAAGGAAACGCTTCAGTCCGAGACCTCGCCAGCCAGGAATGTACCATGCACCAAGGGAGTCCGCTACCCCTGGCCAGTCCGCACACGTCTCCCCAGCCAAAACCCCCGTGGGGCAACCTCCACGGGCAGAACAAAGGAACAAGATGGCCGCTCTCTGCAGGGAGTTGTTGTTCGAAGACAAAATGGACGGGTCCATTCCCGACCAGATCCATGAACCCCACGGATTAGTGTCAACAGGTACCCCCAATTGTGCAAAATAATCAGAGTCAGAAGCGGGGCAATCGGAGCGTGGGCAGGCAGACGATGTAAACGCTGTGTCTGCGTCGCTAGTCCCGAAGGCAGCATAACCTTGGCAGAAAGTACGAGCTCCGATGGAGGTGGAAACAGTGTAGCGCTGGCGGAGAAAGCGGGCATGAAATCGCGGTCACCAACACTGCCGGAGAGATGAAGTGCGGAGCACTCATGCGGCAACAAAATAGCCCGATCATGGGTCAGGAGAGGCAAAGCGGGACACTGAGAAAAGCAAGCCCGCGGGGCACGAATCACCCCGGGCGCGACAGCCTCAAGTCTCTCGCACAGCGACAGAAAGCCTCCACGCATTTCTGCCCGCAAGTTGTCGATGGCAGCAAGAATAGAGCCAAACGTCAGAACGGCCGGACGTTCCATCCGTTCCACAGTCACAGGCGCGGCCACCAAAACAGTACAGCGCCCGGGGTCCCGCAGCTCAATCCAGGTGTAGTCCGGGGTAACGTTGGCAAGCAGTGCAGCCGGACCCGCCATCTCAGCCGCCCCACCGGGGAATATATCGGGGCGCGTGGGCGCAAATATCCCAAAGCAAGAGGGACTTAGGTCGTCATAGAAGCCACACGCAGGCAAAAAGGAACAGGAGCAGGCTTGTGGGGAGGCTACGGTATGCAGACGCCGGCCGCCACGGGAGGGGGCTCGGCGCCTCTCACCTGTAGATCCCGGCAGCAGAAGCACCAGTGAAAAACCCCGGTCAGCAGGCACACAATTTAGGGCAGGCACAGCCCCTTAGCCGACAGCAGCATCAATCAGGGCGCCGGGCTCGCTCCGCATACAGGACCCCTCGCAGCTCCGGTGGTCGCCATGTCCGGATCTCAGCCTGTGCTCCGGTAACAGGGGAGAAACAAAGTCCGCAAATCGCTCCAAATACAGCGGGTACTGAGGCAGGCAGGGACCTCGGGGGAGCAACAGGCAATTCAGCGCTCACACGCCGTCCTCCCGCTAGTATGCCACGGCAGGAGAAAGCTCAGGATATCGTCGCGAGGAACAAAGGATCGAGGAGCCGAGAGACTACACGTCCGTCCTCATCGCCATCTTGGCTCCTCCCCCCCCCTAAGTATTAAATTTAATATTTTATCATATATTTTATATTGGTATAAATTATATTATTATGTTTTTGTTGATTTAAAACTATAATATTTATATATATTAATGTTTTAATGTGCAAAATATATTTATTACATTCTATAAATTAATGAAAATGCTTTTTTTTAAGTATGTTATTGGTATATGTCTATATATATGTGTATGTGTGTAAATACATATTTATGTGTGTGTATCAAATATATATGTGTGTGTGTTTATTTGTTATATTTTTATATTATTTAAAAAAATATATAATATAATTTTCAATTATTAGTATAATTTTTTTTAAGTAGATATATGTAAATATATATATTAATTGTTATATATGTGTGTTTAATTTTTTTTTAATAAGTTTATTATATATGTTATAATATATATAAAATCTATTTTATGTTTCTTAATTAATATTACTATTTAATATATTCTAAATTTTAATTTACATATGTTTTAAAAAATGATATTTAATACAACAATATTTATGCCAATATTTTTCCCCGATACTCTTGTGCTTACCATCGATAGCCCGTAATTGTCGACACCTGGCAAGGCATTAATTGTGCAAGGCCACTGTAGAGCAATTAGAACAGATTGGCTCGGGCTCTGCTCCTTGAACCTGGGGGCGGTAGCCATCTTGGATCTGGTCAAAGGATAAGCTGCTGGGGCATAGCCATTGGTAGTGCAGCATATGCAGTGAAGCATGGGTTCAGGGTTGTGGTGGATCCACTGCACTACAATTATGGCTAACATATACTACCCAAGAGGAGGCAGAGGTGCCCATTTTTTTTTGTTGCTAATAAGCAATGCCGCCATTCTTACACCTCTGATAGACCCTATCCACGGCTCCCACTCAGGGTGTATAGAATCGCCAAGACAGGGGAGGGACCTTGATTGTTTCAAGGTGAACGGTCTCCACACTGGATCACATGAGTTGTGATTCATCTTTTAATTTCAAGTTGGCTCGTTAGGATAGATGCCGCATGAACGATGGGGGTACCACTGTCCAGGTGTGGGCAATGAACCATCTAAATACAGCACCTCATTTCTGCAAAGTACTGGGTCATGAGGATCAGGATTGAAGTGGGGTTAAGTGCTTTCCGATTTTGTAATGTATTCTACTGACAAAAGTGATTATCAGATTGCGTTGGTTAGTTGCACATCCTGTGGTGGAAGCCTGCGTTGGAGCCTGAGGTAGGGCTTATGGGCCAAGAGAACAAAGCCAAAGTACTTGAATGAATGGTAGGTTAGAAGAACCATGAGGCTGATCACTCACACAAACGCGTCTCCCGGCTACATGAGTTATCCTCTCACAGAGTTCAGGTATAATACACCTCTGCTGTGCAGGGGAGCACCAAGACAGAGTCTTCCAGACACTGTACAAAAGGGTGAGTGTTCCTGGAGATAGGGTAATAAAGGGCAGCAATATAATTTAATGCATGTGAAATGTTTCTTTTACACCAACTCAATCTTACTTGTATAGACATACTAATGTAACAGTAATTGGGTACCCTCCAGTACAGAATGAAGTTGAAGTAGGTGTCGCTCAACAGCATCCCTGCAAACACAGGCTTTGAACAGTGGTCGAGTAAAAGAAGTTGGTGTGGATACACAGGGGCCCATTATGATATCGGGCGGATCGATCCGCCCGCCAAATGTCCCTGGTTCACGCCCGCCAGATTAGTATGGCGGACGGGCACCGCGGCAGACAGGAAGACCGTCCGCCGCTTTTCCGCCATTCGGATTGCCGGCCGGGCGGAAAATGGACTCAATATGTGGCACCGCTATCCATATTAGGATGAATGCCTTTCCATGGCGGAGACTCCACCATAGAAAGGCATGCGGGAAATCTCTCCGGGGGCCCATTGCGGGCCCCCGGAATGTGGGGGGTGAGGGTGGCTGCACTGGGGGGTACCCATGGAACCCCCATCATTACAATGCACAAGGTGGCAGGCACTGTACGGTGCCTGTCACCAACATGGGCATTAGCATTGCGGCGGGTGCTGCTTACTGCACCGCCCGCCGCAATGTTAATGTTGAGGATGTGCCCGCCAGTGTGGCGGGCGCATCCTAATTTGCTTGGCGGGACCGCCGCAACTTCAGTGGTCGGTTCCGTGCTCCGTTGCGGTGGTGGGCTGACAAAATCTGCCCGCCATTGTAATAGGCCAGAAAGTCATTATGCTCGAACCTTGTGTTATGTGATGACCCATGAGAAAATTGTTTGTCTCTGGCTGGGAGCACATTCTAGGAAACAGGTAGCTCAGGTCCAGCTGTTAACTGCAGAGAAGCCAGTCTCAGCTCTCATCTTAAACAGTCCCAAGCCTTCTAGCCCCTAGAGGCTTGTTAGAGATCTGGGTCTGGATGCCCTGTGCATTAATTAATCCTATTACAGGATCTATATTTTGACCCCTATGGTCACAGGTATGAATCCCAGCGTGCCCAATCAGTCTTTCCTCCTTTTAAGGCCTTTAAAGTGAGTAGGATTGAAGTTGTCAACAATAAACATGCAATAAACGTATGTTTACTGTCATTAAAAGCCTGGAGACCCCCTCGGGTGAATGTGAAATAAAAATTAAACCAAATCGTGACAGCACATAAGCATAGCAATATTTCAGCATAATTTTTGTGAGTTCTAACCTACATTACTAAAGGATTAGCAGGTTATTTCCTATAATCTCTTAACAGTGATGTCTCGAGGCAGCACTGCATTGTTTTTACATTTTCAAGTCTTGGTGACTTTTATTCAACAATACCATAATTTGACAGGTGTTCTGCTGTTCCCCCGGGCGCTGGAATCTCCCCTGTTGCCAGCTATCCTCATACCTAAACATGCAACCGAAATGGCGCCATGGTTACCTGTGAGCTCGGAGGGAGTCTAAACACCTCTGGATATGGAAGAGCCCTGCCCTACAGCTACAAGGAGTGTCAGCTGGCACCTGGAAACGCGAAAACCCATATATGTTGCTACTAGGGTTCACCACCCGGGACGTCCTCATTGGGGCGTCTGTATATAGAAAGTAAAGGCTGCACCTTTGGCAGAATTAGGGCGCAGAGGCGCAAGGGGCAAAGAGCCACGGAGACTCCATTGCGAGTCCACACACGGATACAGCCATGGTGCTCTCATTCAGGGCCGGACAGGCCTTTATTGCACCGGGCATTTCCCCAGGAGACTACAGCTCACAGAGGTCGGTTTTGAAAGTCCAGGCCCACTGCTGGTGCCTCTCTCACTTTCACCAGCTCCCAGGGTTAATTTCAGAAGGCAAAGGGTTGGGGGGAGGGGCGCTGAGAGAGAGAGAAAGAGAGAGAGAGAGAGAGGGAGAGAGAGAGAGGAAGGTAGGGAGGGAGGTAGAGAGAGACGGAGGAGAGAAGGAGAGAGTGGATGGATGGAAAGAGAGACTTCACAAGGAGACGAAGGGATTGGGGCTGGTTTGCACATTTTGACCTAACAAAATCAGTTCATCTATTTAAGGGGGGGGGCTGGGGGCTGTTTTCATGGTTCAGCTTGGCACGTGCATCCATATGCATGTTTTCCACCTGAGATCGCACCAGTAGTTTGATCTGGACAGGTGGCAGCATAACTCTAAAGAATGTTATTCAGAACTGCAGCGGAAAAGCAACTGGCCACTGTGCACTATGCAGGCAGGGTAGTGAGTGACTAACGTCTTGCCATATGGCAGAGAGCGAAAAAAAGCCTACATCAGGGCAAACCGACCGGGGTGATGGGGCAGTTAAAGTGTCCGTTTGGAAAATGTAGTTTCCAAAAGGATGGGGGTCATATTTACTAGCATTTCATGCAACGCAGCGCATCAAGTGAAGTTGCCTCCTTGCGTTGCAGGAAAGGGAGAGAGCAGAACAGTGGCTTATTTTCAAAGATATGGCACCGCTCTGCTCTCTCCTCGCACTGTCACACTTGTGGCTTCCTAGCGCCAACGTAGACACTCTTGCGTCATGGACCAAGGATGCCTACTTTGTGGCCAGGTTAATTTTTTTTTGCAGGAAGGCATACCTTCCTGCACAAAAGCAATCATTTGAGGCCATTCCCTCTGCAGAATGCAGCACACACACAAAGAGGAAATAACGAGGAGATATACAGATACCTCTCCTTGTTATGCCAACCTCAGGTACACGAACCATTTTGGCAAAATCCCATTTTTACAAGTTCTTCTAAAAATGAGTTTGTATCAAAATACATGGGTAGATGCATGGAAAACACCCATGCACCACCATGTAACGCCTACATGACGCAAGGTAACACAAGTCAGCGCTATGCGCTGTGTTGCATTCACTTTTTTTTTTACAAGGCCAGGGAAATCAGGATTTGTATGGATTTGTAACTCCCAAAATGTATTTTGCACCAAGACTGCGCAAAAAAAGTGACACAACACTGATGCAAAGTCATTGTAAACGTGGACCAATATGTCTATGGGGTTCTTGATTGTACTTGGAATATATCCTAGCTATTTGTTAAAAAAGGGCTGGAAATGTTCAACATGAGAAAGGAACCCTAGCTAGAAACTGACCATGTGTGGCCTCAAGGAAATCTTTAGCAGATGCAGTTTATCAGTGGCAACCTGGCAAATGAATCATGCCCACCAAATTCCCAAACGACAAGGAAATGAGACAAACTGGATGATGAAACGTTTCAGAGCCTTCAAAGAAGACAATTGCCTAATCAACATTCCATTGATTTTTTTAATTATCGGGTTATAACCCAGCAAGAAAAAATGTAAAGCAGCATGACATTCATTGCACTATATACCAGCAGTCAAATATGAACAGTCTCACTATAACAGAACTTTTACAGACGGCAGCCAGAAAGTGTAAGTCAAAGACTTCAAAATTAAGCAAGTGGTTATATCAGAGTTCTCATACAAAGGCTGTGGCACACACCATAATATCAACGTTGGGTAGCAAAGTATGCCCGGACCCCAAATGTCCCTGGTCAGAGGGCACTTGGGACGGTAAACGTCGTTCACAACACGGTGTTTACACCGCACGACCTTTACCACGCTGCCATTACAACGCAAGTCGTTACTACGACATGCGCTAGATGGCACTGTTGGTTAAGGAATATTGTAATTTTATATTCCAACACCTTCCCTACTGTTACGTGGACTGGTGTTGGAATATAAAATTATAACATTCCTCAATCCGCGCCCTCCAATGCAAGTCGTTGTAACGACTTGTGTTGTAATAACCGCGTTGTTAAGTACCGCGATCTAAAAGATCGCGTTGTACTGGCATACATCCCTTGGGACATTAGACATGTACATCTCAGTGTTCATAGCACATAGAGAAATCTCAGCCAGTTCTTAACTTGAGGATCCTTGCCTAGCCCCCTCAGGACATGAGGACCCTGTGCTTACTCAACATGAGGGCCACTGCAACTAATTTACGATGTGTTTTGAGGTTATCTTTCACATAGCCCAGGAGTGCTACAAATGGAGAGAGCCCCAAATCAAAGTCAATTATCCATTTCACCTCCTCGAGCATCTTCTGCCACGATGAATTAATAGGTGGGCAAGGTCATACCAGGTGTAAAAGATCAGCCCGCGGAGCACCTCACCTCCAGCACTCGCAATGGGTCCATATTGCACCATGCTCCCTCGGGTATACTATGCTCTGTGGATGCATTTCAGGTGTATTAATGTAAATTCAAAGGGTAGGAACCCCCACTCGAACTTTTTCTCTTTTATTTGATCGGGGAACACAGTGGTTCATGTTCATTGAGCTTTAACCATGCTAGTTTGGCCCGTTGAAGGGCAGTGGCGGCCGTCATGGCTTGCAGGAGGCTGGTGTCGCACGAGGATACGCAAAACAAAACAAAAATGTAAAAAATGTACTTACCTTCCCGCTGGGTCCCACGTGGCGGGCACATCCTAATACCCCCCATGGGACCCCCTTATGGCGGGCGGTCCCGAATTCCGACAGGATGGTCATCCTAATGAGCCCCATAGTGTAGGATCAGCGGTCTGGTCTCAAACCTTTCAAGAATCTAACAAACTCCGTCAGCTGAAAACATCTTAACGTTGCTCCACATCACTGAGTCATTGATCCAGTGAAGTTGATTTGAGAGCATAGTACACGGTTCCTTTGGATCCGCAAACTCTGGGTCCCCCCATGCAGTATAAATTTCAGTCTTGCGTGATAATGCGTGGTGCACTAAATGCCCAGGCATCAAAGTTGCTTCTTGATGTTGTTGAACTTACTTTTAGTTGTTGCATAAAGTACGACTCTGGCGTAGTTCTACAAGGTTTGCTTTCCCACCCACTGGTCACACGGATGGACTTAGCAGTGAATGTGAAAGACCGATTGTTGTAGCTCTGCAGATCCCCACCCAATACATAACTGGAGTAAAGTTATCGTAGTAACAGAAAGACACACACACACACACGAAAAATAGACACTTTTTATTTATTTATTTATTACAACAGGGCAGACCTGTTTTTCAACGCTGCTAAAATAGCTACATCATATCATAAAAACAGCAAGAAGACAAGTTGTAAACAACGAAAATAAAATGAACAATTGTAACATGATTAAAATGTAATCTAAAACCTAACACCCTAAAACCTACTACTATGCATTACACTAGCAGAGCATTGAGAGCACAGCAACTTGCACTGTAGAGTTTCTTAGGGAGAAGTGACGCACTGCATACTTTGTTTACCGACCACAAAATGTTACATAATAGCAATTTGTGATTAGCAATTCGGTATTTGGAAGGGGATCGTATAGGTATTCCTAATACTGAATTGCAATGGTAGGTATGAATGTTTTGCGACCAACTAACAGTAGCAAAATATTAATTTCTTACCAACACCTCAATGGTGGGACCACTTCCCCTTTGTAAATTTTGAAATAAAATTATTTTAAGAACAGGCATTGGTACAGGGGACAAATGCATACTCTTAAAAAATGAAACTTCAAAGGTTCATTTTGTCTTTTTAAACACATCCAGTTGTGATGGCCGCAAATCCTAATGGATCGCACATTGCAACCTACCTCATTAATATTCACGAGGTAGGTCAATTGCAACCCCATTAGGAATTGCTAAATGAAACTCTCTGGGTTTCATATTTATTTTTATTTATAGTGTTTTATACAGCACAAAAATTAGCACTATAGGATCAGGGCACTGTACAAAGAAAGAGCTGATGAGGGTTGCAATACTGTAAAGCACCTATCTCTTATGATATGCTGTACATAGAAGTCGAAGAGCAAGGTACAAAAACAATAGGAAAGAATATGAAATAGGGTGAATGAGAGGATCACTAGTTATCTTCTGACATACTATTAGTAAGGCTTTAACTTCCTTCTTGAAAAGCCTGAATGAGGAACTTACTCTCGTTGAGGGTGGAAGGTAGTTCCATATTTTTGGAGCAGATCCAGCAAAAGTGTGGCAGTGTGTTTTCCTTTTTTTTATCTGGCTGGTTCTGGTATGAGGGATTTAGCACTTCTAGAATCCCCTCTGCCTCCTAATACCTTGCTCCAATTCGCCATGTATTTACAACCAGAATTGTGTAGCACGTTGTGTATTATGCATGCAACCTTCAGTTGGATCCTAGCTTCAACTGGGAGCCAGTTAAGGGCTCTGAGTGATGGGGAAATGCAATCATAATGACGTGTATCTGTTAAAAAGTCTTGCTGCTGCATTTATTGTTGCTTTCTTTGGGGCTAGGCAGGCTTTAGGTAGACCTATGAGAGTGGCATTCCCATAGTCCAATCTTGAGAGCACTAGAGACTGAACCGCGTTTTGAGGTCCCCTCGCAGTATGAAGAGTTTTAGTTTTCTTAGAAGGGGCAGATGTAGATTAGCGCTTCTGGTTGCAGCTTGTATATGAACCTGCATGTTTAGATTTGAGTCTAGTGTGATGCCTAGTGATTTTATGAAGTCACAGGTGGTTGGGGTGCAGTTTAGCGTTCTGAGGTAATGGACCATAGTTGAGGTTGTTGGGATCTAAGGGGAGGGGAGAAAGGAATACATTCAGTTTTCAGTGGATTTAGTTTTATATGGTTGAATGCCAGAGAGTCCTGTATTTTCCTCAGGGTGTTATGGAGTCTTCCCATATCATCTTGAGAGGAGAGTTTGATTTAAAGTTGACTATCATCAGCATACATGTAAGAACGCCCCTGTCAATATCTGCTACATCAGATAATGTGTTGCAGATTTTGACTCTTTGTTTTCGGTTCTGCAAGGAGGTGAACCAGTTAAGAACGGCTCCTGATAGGCCCATTCTGAACTCAAGAATTTCTCTGAGGCGTTTGTGGCTGACCGTGTTGAATGCTGCTGATAAATCCAGAAGTATTAGGAAACAGAGTTCGTTTTCGTCGAGGATGCTTAGAATGGCAACCTCAGTATTGTGTCCAGGCCTGAAACCTGATTGGTGTTTGTCTAATAGGTCTAATTGGATGTTCACATGGCTGATCTAGTGAGTGTTTTTCTACCAATTTAGCCAGGAAAGGCAGATTCGATACCGGTTTGAAGTTGTTTAAGTCTTTCTGATCAGTGCCTGCTTTATTTAGAAGAGGAGATACTTGGCCAATCTTCAGGCAGTCTGAGGGGGATCCTTGTTGGATATATGCATTCACAATGTTTGCCCATTGGGGAGTGATGGATTGGTGGATCTATTTCAGTAGGTGGGAGGGAATGAGAACTTCGAAGGATGTGGTAGATTTCCTTAACTGAATGGTTTTCTGGATTTCGCCCTCAGAGATCTGAAACTATTCCAGAAGGCTCAGTTTTCCCTTGAGACATTTTGGATGTGATTTGGGGTGTGTTGGTCAGTTTCAGTTTATGTGCTCTGAGAGTAGGGTTGATGGATTTCCAAGGTTGGGCACTAGCTTAGCTGGGACCAGAGTTGCTTATGGTTGTGATTTTATCTTTAAAGAAAGTTGTGAAGAAATTGTAGATCTCCGTTTATTTGTTTGCAATTGAGGGTTCTGCAAGTTTTTCTGCTTGTTGTTGTATTATGTCAAAGAGTTTTCAGGGCCGGTTTTTCGCTTTGTTTAGTTGTAATCTGAATGCTGTTGTTTTGGCTTTCAAGATATTCTTTTTGTACAAGATTCTGTGCATTCTCAGCTGTCTGAGAAGGGTAATGCTTGGGTCCTTCCTCCAGAGTCATTCCAGATGTCTTAGTTGTCTTTTTTCATTGTTTATGTTTTGATTGAACTACAGTACTGAAGTTTTTTTCTTTTGCCTTTTTAGACGTAATAGAGCTGCCTTCTGAACTATGTTGGTCATACTGCTGTTGTAGAGATGTCAGTTCTTGAAACGATATTTGGTCAGTCCAAGGTGCCAAGGAGGTTTGGCACAGATCTAGCAGTACTGTTCTGTTCTGTTTACAAGGCTGTAATCCCTCACCCAAAATGTTTCCCTTCTTGTTTGACCATTGATTTTAGTTTCTTGTGCGGATATTTAGAAAAGAATGTGATGGTGGTCTGACAAGTCCGTCGGTGTGATTTATATCATATAGCATAAAAGTACCCCGGCACTATAAAGTGATACCCCTTCTCATGTGTAACCTTTATAAGTTGACTTCACCAGATTGTATCAATATATCACAGCCAAACACAGAGATGGATTTATGCAAAAGACGTTCCTATTAATTAGAACAAATATTCTGAAAACATCACAATTTTATTCAAGACTGTGAAGACCCTTATTCCAAAGAACTTATAGATGGGGAAACTATTTGTGATCCTGGGCAAATATTTTAAGTCACTGAGCCGCCATCTTCTTCTTTATCACACATGAGACAACCTTCAAATACGCAAGTTCAGCATATCTGCTGTACAAAAAACACTTTTGTTTGATTTAATAGACTAAACTTTTGCTCTGTATATAATACTCATCTAGTCACATATAGGATACACATGACCGCTGACTTGCCTCTTAGCTTATTATGTGAAAAAACAAATATAGGGGTATACCCTAATAACCCACCCGCACCTGGGTAAAGATACAAGCTTATTAACTACACTTTCATCAGGGCAGAGGCAGGAATGTTTCTCAAATCATGTTTAAAAACTATCACTTTTAATAAATACATACTTGAATCATGAAGTGGTAGCACACTTATTTGCAATCAGCAGATTTTCCATTGAAATGGCCATAACATTTAACACTGACATGCGGTTTTACTGATTAAACTATATAGTGTACAATGTTTGGAAATCGAGTTTCAGCAAATATTTGTCATTTGCACATCAAAAGGTAAAGTGTTCTACTTTGTTTTGCTCCTACTTACATCTTAGTTTGCATCACATTTCTGAATTACAAAAAAATGTTCTTTCATAATTCCTGATGTATTTTGAAATACATGTACTGTTCATTTACATGTTGTTTGTTAGAAAAAAAACTAACATCTTACAGCCTTTTGTTTCACAATGATTGTCAGCTCACTTGACAAAAACCTCCAGGATAAGATTAGAAACAAATAGTCAAAAAGAAAAACTGACTTTGACCTCTGTTCTTGAACAGACAGCAAATGCGTCAAGATAAAAACAAGATTTAAAGACGTCTTTCTTGCTCATTCACTTAGTGAATGAACAGAACACCTGTTCCTTCCAGCTTAGGATCACTCGCCAGAACAGACGAGTAGGTGCTAAAAATAGCTCAACCTGATACAATCTGACCCGCCAGAGACTAGGCGAGTAGGTTTTTCTAGGCCCTATGATGATGATGATGATGATATCTCTAGGCACTGACCTAACTAATGTAATTTCTATAGTATGGCAGCAGAAAACTGGAGTCCCGGGACTCTGGGGAAATGTACTCAACCCATCAATTGTAATATTTTGCAAACAATGAAAAATCGATTGGACAGTGACATACCTCTCTAGTCCTGATTGTTTTGAAGACTGTGCAAAAAGGGCCATTTTGAAAATGCTTTAAAAATGTCATTAATTGTGACAACTTCTATACACACTCCCCATGCTTGAGCATATCTGTATTAAAGTTTCCAAGTATCTCCTTGAAAGTGATACCTGGCATGCACAGATTTGTTTGATTCCAAGTGTGGTTGTCCAATATTTTTAAAATGCACAATTATTTTGGAGGTAGCATGGCTAGGATGGCCATGAATGAAGACCTCTTCTCTCTCGCTCCACGCTTGACTCCGGAGAAAGTGTCCCCATCCCACAATTGAGAATGGCCCCAGAGGTTGAAGACACTTTAATCGGAGAAATACATCAGGATGCAGCAGAGCTGCTTAATAGCTCGCGGTAAGCATCAGACCAACGTGAGCAGAGCCGAGACAAGATGGCGGCCACCTGGTAGTGGAGCAGGGGAGGAGGCTTGCTGGATTGGTGTGAAGGTAGAAACTGAATCACCCCTGCAGACGCAATAAGCAGGTGCTGCTGTGGTCCCCTGGGGCCCTGGATTAATACTCAAAATAAGAGTGCGACCTGCGTGCTGCACTGGCGAGCGCATTCCAGTACGCATTTCAAAGGGTCTGCCAAGCAGAATTGAGCTAAGATGGTGGCTGCCCGGTAGAAGTGTGGGTAAGAGGAGGGGGGACTTGCGAGAACAAGGTAGTGAAATCATCCTTGAACTTACTACTGCAGTCCGGACCAATACTTTAAGGAAAAGTGCAGCTTGCATGATCCAACTGCGGCGTGCATGAGTGCACACAACATTGGGGCCACCTGGCAGCCAGAGAAATCCAGCTAAGCACTCTGCAGGTTTCCTTTCTCTTTCTGGCTCCCACATCAAGACTTCCACAAAAATATAATGTTGCTATAGAGCAGAGGTCTTCAAACTTTTTTAGGTTGAGCCCCCCAGCTGAATTTATTTAGATGTCGGGCCCCCCCACCACTTGACAAAAAAAATCTGGAACCTGGTATTCTACATAATCTACCGTCATCCGCATTTCCCAGTCCATATCTGGCTAATAATGTTAAACACAGTAAGGTTTGCGAGTTGGTGCGGTGAAATGACAGAGGCTTACTACACAGTCCAAAACTACATTTTTCAAGATAAAATGTGTGCAAATTGTTATGGGTTCTCCACTTAATACTTGCAAAGCCTCCTCAAAGAAACTTCTGTGGTCAATACAATGAGTACCATTCAAAGACTATGCTCTCCAATGAGAGCACTGTCCAATGGCATTAAAAAAACAATTTCAATTCTGGCCATCCTAAGCAGCACTGCCCCATTCTCACCTCCCAGAAAAAACTCCCCATTCCTGCACTGCTCATTCTATCACAGCTTCTCTTTCCATGAAAAAAAGCGATTGACTCCCTCTGCCAGGCATTGAGGTAAGCAGTTTATTTGATACACAGGTTGTAGCAGGTGTCTTCCCTGGCAGAGACGTTTTAAGACCTAGGCAACGTGTGCTCTGGCCCAGGGCCCCAGCCTTTAAGGGGGACCCCTGATAGAGCCAGCTCTGTTCTGGAGAGAGTCTTACCCTGACTATCTTGAATCATTCTTAAACAGATTGTTTTAAATAGTATTTTCCTTTAATTTATTTTTACTGTAGTGATGTGTGAGAGTCTACTAAAGACATTCTGCAGACAAATGTGTTTAAGTTTCATGCAACACCCATAAAAAAAAGTTTATTATAGAACAAAACAGCACTGCACACACAAGAAATGGGAGGGTGTCAGAGATTATTTGCAGTAATATTAGTGAGCTGCCTCTGTGTTACAATATTGAATACACACGTCACTATCCCTGAATATGAAATGTTAACACATTTAGAATTTGGACCAGTGTGCCAGTGCACGGTCAGTGACCAGACCGAAGAGGGCATGAAAGAGCTGAAACTGGATCATAAATTCAAAGTTGTTCTGAATATGGCTCCCCCAAAATCCTTAGGATGTCCCTGTTCTCTGGACCTGGGAGTGAGGCAGGTGTCTTCTTTGGGACAATGGTAGTGGTCAGGATTTCTGGGATCAGGTGAAGCAGGTCGCTCCTTTAGGGTAGTGATTGGTACAAGTTCATCCCTGGGATAGACTTTGAGGCTGAAGGCTTTCTCCTTCACAGCTGATGAAAGGGAACTTCCTCCTTCTGTAGTGCTCTAGAACCTGCATTTTTATCATAATGCTAGTGATTTGCTTCTGAAGGATGCAAGTTTGAAAATATAACAATAGGCCAAAGAATACCCAGTGTCTGGGATGTGTGACCTAGGAGGTTAATGTCCCAGCTGCTGTGCCTAAAAATGTCAGGTGTATACCACATGTAGAAGGGTGCCCTGGGGGGTACATTTTAGTATGTTGCTGTATTTATGGATGCTCTGGCGCAAGATGCCAAGTCTGTCCCAGGAGTGTGAAGATTGGAGAAAGGGGCTGTATTTGGAAGTGCCTCTCTGAAAAGGACAACCCTGCACCATATCTAGGTGAGGGACTAGGATGCTGAGGTTCGAGTAGGGTGCTAAACCTGAAGATGCAAAGCCTCTGCCTATTGTGTAATGGATGTTGTAGGGGGCTTTAATTAGGGTGTTTTATGCCTGAGGGTGCCAGACTTAAATCAAAACTGCCCAGTGAAGTAACCATACGTTTACTGGCAGGGGGTTATAAAACTCCCAAATAAATAAACAATAGAACTAAAGAAAGAGGCAGACATTAAGTGAGACAGTCAAAAATAGGAAGTGAACATACTACTTTCAGGCAAGCAGATGCCCTATGAAGAAGGACTGTCTGTTCGCTTTCTCTTCAGATCTGACTTACCTGTTGGTGATTTTAAAATGCTCAGAGGCATAATCCTTCACAGCGAGGCAGCACACAGGGCAAACAGCAGGAGTGAAGAAGTGCCACACTACCAAAAGGTAGTAGTATGCAGGATCTTTGTGCACGCAAATTCCGCTGCACTTCCTGCCATCTATGGTGCTGTCCACTTCATTGGCGGCACGTCAGTTGTGACATTCCTATGTGCTAATCGGCTGCTGTTCTCTATTCCAAAAGCCCCATTTGAAATGGGTGAAGAACAGGCGCGCAACGCCCATTGGACTTAAAGGGCTTCTCTCCCCCCCTCGCCCCCCCTCCTGCGTCTATGGGTGGCAGCCCGGGATGAGACAGCTTCGCAGGCGCACACACAGCCGCACCCGAGCACTTCACAGGTCTTTTAAAGACCTTTTGCTTGTCAATGAGGCGTTGATGGTCTTCACCCCTTCTTAGGGCCCCTGCAGCTCCACTCTGCCTCTCCGCCTTGGGAAACAATGAAAGGTGAGATTTTATGGTGGAGTGCACGCCGCCCCTGAGATGGCGTCGCGCCCCCCCCCTAGCCCCCCAGGGGGGCGCGCCCCACAGTTTGAATAACTCTTCTATAGAGAGACCTGCCTTGTGTGGCACAACACGCGGTCATGCTCGGGTGGCATGAGGTGTCAAGGACAGAGTTCCCAGCCTTGGGCTAAAATGATGAATGACTGAACTTTATCCCTGCAAGCGCTCCAGGGACGGAGGCATACCTCCATTACAGCTAACACCCAACTGGAAGCCACACTTAGGAGAGTCCCAGAGAACCTATATGGCGGTGGGGACCGCACTGTGCCTTAAAGAATAATGAGCACTCACAAACTAAGCGAGGAAGATTACCCCTCTTAATAGTGAGAGGGACTGAGCACCGGGGGGGAAGGCATAGGACCTGTGAAAAGGTGACTTGGAAGAAATCGACAATGTACAATAGTGCTTCCCCCCTCACTGCCATTAGAGTCTATAATCATGAAAACATTACAGCACGTTGATGGCCAGCCTGACGCAGAAGGGGAGTGGGGAAGAGAACGTGCCATTAGAGCCCCCACTGCTATACCAAGCAGGAGGACGTAACCAGACACCCAAGGTTAGGCTGGGTGCCTTGCTGACCTTATTTGAAAGAGTGGCACAGAGAAAATATGGCTTTCCACAATCTTACAAAAGACACTAATTTGAAAGATATGATGACCAAGGCGGCTAGTAAAGATCAGGAAATAAAAAAAGGAGCAGGGTACCGATGGAAGATATAGTTGCCATCCTTCCACTCAAAGACAACTACAGTGCTCTTTTGAGGCCCCTCTCAATCGCATATTCATGAATGACCTATTGGGTAAAGTCTGACATAACACTGCCTCTGTAAGGGGAGACGCTGAAAAGGATCTGAAGGAGATGTGATGCATCCTGGGTGAACTGAGACAATGCATTATTTCCTTGGAAGATGCCGATGATGCGAGGGAGGAGGAGCTAGACACATTCCGGAGAGAAGTGAAAGAACTCAGGGACCAGAACATAGCTCTTCGGAGCCACCTGGAGGACCTCAAAAACAGGTTGCGCTGCTCTCTTGTAAGGATAAAGGGAGTGATAGAGTGCGCAGGTTCCTCGACTTATAATTTTACCATATACACACTGGGCCCATAAATTCAATTCACCATATTTATTAATCGGGTAACCTTACACTCTACTACCAGTAACCCAGTTCCTTCCTATTTATTTCCAATGTACCCGACTTACCAATCCACTGTTACGGGTACCTATGATCACAATGGATCAGGGAGCTAGCTGTAAAAGAAAGGCTGACACCAAAATACAAATACTTTTTTACTCTATTTGCACTCATGTAATAACCACAGACTCAGGAAGTTTTAAAACCTTTATCTAGAATTCATCAGATTCAGAAAGCATAAGGTTCACAGCAAGTAAACTATCAATAACTAAGATTATAAAGAGCACATATCCATATAGGAAGTAAATAAGACCAACCATTTAGGACTCTAAAGGAAGGTAAGAACAGGGAACAAGCTAGTAAGAATTTTCAGGAATTTAGACTTGACGTGGAGTAACTAAAGGACGGAGAAAAATAAGAAACATGCTAGAATGTCACAGTTTATATACCCTTCAAAAGTGAGCAAGCAGAAGAACTTTAATAAATCTATAGAAGACTCGAAGGTAACATGTAACTATAGGGAAGGTAAAAGTGGAACACGCTAATATTCCAGAGTAAATCCCTTTATTTGGCTAAAGGAGGGTAAAGAAAAAGGAACATCTATATATCATGAACTGTATGGAGGAACGTACTTAAAGGATGGGGAAAATTTGGAACATGCTAATATAATAACTATAATGTAGGACTTTATCATTTGGCAGCAAAAGGAAGGTAAGAAAAGATCAATATGCAAGAACGTCTTTATTAAAGCAAAGAGAATAAAGAAATGCAGAATAAGTTCCCTCAGAGTTATAGTTACCTAGGACGGTGTGGAGACCAACCCTGGCCACGGGTCAGTTAAGGACAGGAGAGAAGAACCACAAGGAAGGACAATCGCCAGTAGGCCAACAGGTGCAGAATGGACCCCCAGGACAGGAAAAACAGATTAGGATCAGGACAGGACCACCAAGGTAAGACCAGCACCCGCAGTTCAGCTGCAACGCCTGCGCTACACCCTCTCTGCAGTTATCAGTCAAAACCCCGATTGAGTTATCGAATTCCCCAGCAAAGTGCTCTGCCAGCACTTAAGGTTCCCAAAACCCCCAATGGGTCTGTGAGACAGTCGGACAGAGTGCTTCGTAGCACCTCTGTTTCAGGATCAGCTATTGAGTGCGTTGGGTCAGTGACAGGTCAGCTATTCGGACAATTTCTCTAACTAAACCTAGGCTAGTTATACTGTTTTCGGGTCAGTGTACCACCCCCCAAATGTTGCAAGTGTAGAATCCCCAATTTCAATTGGTCCTCAAGTAGGACAGGTCAACACACCAACCAGGCTTTGACTTTCACAAGCCCCAATTTACATCTTTTGGGACCGCCTATTGAATTTGGGGTTCCCATGATATGTGCTCTTCTCCTAACAATGGATTATACAATTGTTACAAATGCAGTACAGTTCAGCTTCGTCTTGCTGGGTTACAGGTCAATTCCCATGAGTATCTTGACTGTGGCTGCCAGCTGGCTGGGTTCCACTGGTACAAGGTTTTCTTCCCTCTGCTAGGATGACATGCGCAGTAGGGACTTCAAATATGGAGTAGTAATCGCCTCCCCGGCCCAAAAGATTCGCCACATGAAAAGTAAAGGAAGACAATTTAGAACACAGAATTAAATGAGTACACTGTATACCAGGAATCCCTACATGACTCCCCTTACTTTATATTAACTATAGCATTAAGATTAGTGCAAGACGAACAGCATAACAAAAGCTGCATGGCAAGCACCGGACATGTGAGAACACAGAGCGGCAATTTTAGAGCTAGTGCGCAAGCGCAAAGATTTCCCACCAGATCTGCGAGTACGTCACGTCACGTGAGTGTGACTGACGCATGCGCAGAAGAAATTCCCGCATAGCAGCAGCCATTTTAGTGGCAAGCGTTTTAGGATAAGTAAACACATAGGCAAGTGTCACTGGGACACCCCGTGTAGTGTAGAAATGTGCACAATTAGTAGCACGAACATGTTGGTTATACTTATTAACATTATTTTAGGTTCTTGATACAAGCAAGTCGCTTTACGTGCGAATCCTTGCTCCATCAGGAGCACCCATGAAGCAGAAAAGGGAGGTGTCAAATGCTACATTAAACACCTCTTTCATCACATTCTACTCGAATTTTCAGAAGACATACAGCTAGACAGGACACACCGGGTGGGTTGGGCAGTGAGTCTGCAAGACAATTTAACAGACATCTTAACATGTATGCATTACTAGCAGCAAAAAGAGGCCACCTGAACAGCGGCATGCAAGGTGGTCAAATTTACCTCTGAATGTGCACATTTATGGCGATTCCAAGACCTGTCAACTATCACCCTTCAAAGGAGACGGTTACTTCACCTGCAACAGCATTTCTGAGGTAGAAGGGGGTGTCCTATCATTGGGGACATCTTTTCCAACTGAAGTTCACTTGGCAGAGAGAGACACATACTATCCATACCCGTACTGCTAGTCCTGTAGGCTCCTCAGGTGGCCTCCCCATCTACCCAGACAAGAACTGAAACCGGGGGGGCCAAGTCATCCACTAAGGAGATGGACCACCATCTCCATAAAAAATCAATGATTAAGCTGTCACAGGAGCAGATACAGTGCAAACGAAAAGCTGTCTTAAACAAACTACAACTTGAATATTTGGAGGCAGGATGGTTGAGGCACGCAATCTTGCGACTGACAGGTGCCTGCCTAGGCTTCTGCCTGCTTGGATGAGGGCAAATTATCTACTAAGCTCTTGGCACACCTGAACTGCAGGTGACAAAAAGGTCTAAGACAACGCAGAGCGTTACAGGTAGCATGGTAGAGTAAGGCAGAGGGGGGAATGATGAACATAAATGGAATACCTGGGCCAACCACAGACCCATTGGACTGGTATAAAGGTCCTTTCTCAAGAAATAGGAACTCCAATAGGGGGAGTTGCTTGGACAGTTTCTAACCTTTTTTTGCTATTTACGGGGAATACTTGTACACACTGCTAGCACCAACGTGCTCTGCCAAACATGGAAATCACAATTTGGCTTAGGGGAGGAAGACATGTTGACCCCCCCCACCTACTTGAGCACGTGTGGTTCATACTGTGGATCTCAGATGATAAAGATCCTGATTTCTAATGTCTGGGTCTGTAGTGCTCCAGCTATAAGGCTTTCCCTGCTTAACATGCTATGGGATTCTATTTGTGACATATGCTTATTAAAGGAAAATCATCTCTTAAAAAAAAACTGTAGCCGCCTCTAATACCTCTGTTTATCCAGACAGTTCTTCTCTTTGGGCCCCAATAATAAAGTCGGGGTGGCCATGATATACGCGAATAAATTCCAGGGAATGTGTTGAGCTCCCTTATTTAAATTCCCAGGCATTTTCTGACAGTATAAGTCCCCATGACCAACTACCCTTTAAATCTGGGCTCCATTTCCACGCCCATTGGAGGCCAAGTGAAGCTTCTGCTGGAAGCACTTTTGCAAATCATTGCCTCTTCAGATCCTGATATACTGGAGGGAGGAGACTAAATAGAGTGATGTACCCAACTTTAGATCATTTGACACACAGGGTGAGTCAGACAGGTCTCAATCCGAGGGAGGGTTAGAATGGCTAGAAGATCTAGCCAAAGCAGACATCTGGAGGGTATGGTGTCATACAAGCAGGGACTACTTACTCTTTGCCACGTCACACCAGATTTATGCCAGGCTCAGTTACTTCCCCAGCACGGTGCAGATAGTGGCTAAAACTCAACACATAGAGATGGGATATCAGCGCTGTCCGATCATTCACCAATTGTTCTTGCACTTGAGATCCGCTAGCCACTTGGCCAAACCTGGAGACTGAATGACAACCTCGTGTAAAATTAACTAGTTCTCACAACCGTCAGAGGATTTCCTTTCGGACACCCTTAAAGCAGAGTACGCTCTACTATGCCTAGATCTGCGGTACAATAGAAAAGGGAACAGTGCTGGTAGAGTACTTGCTTATGACTTACGGGCCAGGATAGAGAAGGAAACCATAGAAGAAACTATCAATGAACATGGGGACACGACAAACAGAAAAGAAGGGATAGTGGAAGGGTATTGCTGTAGGGGTGGTCATCTCTGGGATAGCCAAGCTACGTATCGTCTAGGCCCCCCGGCCCTCGTGGTTTAACTGTTACATTTTATGAAAACACTTTGCCCTCTCCTAGCGCTGCTCTTGACCCGGCTATATAATTCATTCAATTGAACAGGCTTTTTTATACCCACCATAGGTGAAGCAGTCATTGTGGCAATTCATGTGACAGTAAAGACCTGATGTGTTACGCAATATCCCTAATCAACTTGGAGGCCAAGCTCTTTACATGCATACTGGCACGCAGACTTGGACCCTACATGCTGGAACTAGTGGACCCAGATCAAACCAGTTTTATACCCCTAAAAAGATTAGGTGATAACACCAAAAGGATATTGTGTGTCCTTGATAAAGCTTCCAGGACCAGGATACTAACCTTCCTACTTTCAATTGATGCTGAGAAGGCATTTGACCAGTGTGGAACTGGGTGACGGGCGGACCGGAATAACAGGCGGGGAGGCCGGATATAGTGAGCTATGACAGGAGTTTTTATTGAACAGACGCACAAAGTCACAATGAGGGAAGGTCGCAGGGTAGATTCCTAGGTTTGCTGGGCTGTTGGATACGGCTGTGGACCAGGCTCGGAGAGGTCGTCGGGGATCAGGTCCTGCTTCTCCTTTCTCCGCCAGTAGTCTCCTCGGTATGGTACTGGGACTCCTCGGAGGCTTGAAAAAGGAGAGAAGCGCAAGGGCTTTAGTCCGAGTACACAGTCGGAATACCACCACCTACACCGGGGTGTGAGAGGGTACGGAAAACGGCTTGTGAGGAGGGGAACGGTAAAGGAGGATGGAGCAGGCTAGGAAGAGGGGGGGGGAAGAGTTGTCAGGTGCTGGGCTTTGCTCGGTCTTTGTTACAGTGTGCGTGAACAGTAGGCAATTTACACTCTATCTCTGTGCTCGTGAAGGCTAAGTTATATACCAGATTTATCTACAGCTATATACAGGAGGGGGCACTGAGAAAGGGTGACGGGTACTCACGTGCCCCGCCGCAACTCTCGTCCGAGTTGCGGCCGCTCTCCAGCTTCCTCCTGAGTCCTCCGTCCAGACGTCCTCTTCCTCGTCCTCGCTCCGGTCTTGCCGTGCTGCTCCGCTCTCTCTCCGGGGTTCGTCGCTGTCCGCTGCCTCCTGCCACGAGTCGGTTGCTCCGAACGCCTCTCCTTCGTCCTCGGGGCTTTTTCTACCTTCCGAGTTGTTGTCCGTCGGTCCACTTCCGGGGTCAGGGGCGGTGGCTTCCGGGTCGTTAGGGGTCGTCCCGCTGGCTCTTCCGGGTTCACTGGCGAGTGTTTCCGGTCTTTCCAGCTCCGATGCCGGTACCTGCAAGGGACGACAAAGAGAAGGTGTCCTGGGTGTCCGGGACGTTAATTGACTGGGTGCGGGGGACAGGACCCCCGCGCTCGGACATCGTTGCCCCGAGGTATGTGCCGCTGCCGCTCCACATCCCCTTTCCCTAGCTGTCTTTCTTGAAGGGGGGCTGGGAGGTGGATATCGGGACAGATAATCCGCGTTGCCCTGTTGCAGTCCTTTCCGGTGCAATGTTTTAAATCTAAATGGCTGTAGGGAGAGAAACCACCGAAGTACTCGGTCGTTGTGGCCCCTATTGCGGGCCATCCACTCCAGAGGGGCATGATCAGTGTAGAGTATGAATTCACGCCCCTCCAGGTAGTACCGAAGACTTTCCACCGCCCATTTGATTGCTAGGGCCTCTTTCTCTACCACAGCATAATTTACTTCTCGGGGAAACAGTTTCCTGCTGAGGTAGAGTATAGGCCGTTCGACCCCTGCGGAATCCTTCTGTGAGAGTACCGCACCTAAGCCCTGATCCGAGGCATCGGTCTGCAGTATGAATGTTCGGGTATAGTCCGGACTGACTAACACCGGCTCGGAAATCAGGGACTGTTTCAGTCGTTCAAAGGCGTGGACCACCAGGGGGTTAGGGTGTCTGAGTAGTTCTTCTGTGTTCGTGGTTTTCTTCAACAAGTCGGTCAAAGGGGCCGCTGTTTGGGAGAAATTCGGGATAAACCTCCTATAGTACCCTAATAATCCCAGAAAGGCACGAAGTTCCTTCCGGGTTTGAGGGAAGGGGATGGCCTGAATGGCCTTGATCTTATTGTCCTGAGGCCGGATGAGCCCTTCCCCTAACAGGTAACCGAGGTATTTCACACTCTGAGCCGCTAAGGTGGTCTTGGAGGGGTTGATGGTGAAACCATTGTTCCCTAGAGAGGTGACTACGGCTCTTAGGTGTCGTAGATGCTGCTCCCAGCTGTCGCTATAAATAACGATGTCGTCCAGGTATCCCCGGCGTACCTTAAATGCGGCTGTAGCACCAAGTTCATGGCCCTTTGAAACGTAGCCGGGGCCCCGTGAAGCCCAAAGGGCATCACTTTAAACTGAAACAAGCCCTCAGGGGTGGAGAAGGCGGTCTTGGGTTTGTCAGCTTCTTTGAGGGGGATCTGCCAGTACCCCTTGCAGAGATCAAGGGTACTAATGTACTTGGCTTTACCTATTCGTTCCACCATTTCATCTACGCGGGGTAGGGGGTAGGTGTCGAAGGCCGATATCTTATTCACTTCCCTAAAGTCTATGCAAAATCTAGTAGAGCCATCTGGCTTGGGGACTAGAACAATCGGGGAATTCCAGCTGCTGCTGGAGGGTTCTATGATGCCCAGTTTCAGCATTTGATTCGTCTCCTCTTTGATGATGGCTCTACGTGCTTCGGGGATGCGGTAAGGCCTTTGTCTCACTGTTTTTCCTGGTTCCGTTTGGATGGCATGTTCAACCACAGTGGAGTGTCCTGGTAGGGAGGAAAACGCGGATTGCACCGAGGACAAGGACCGTCTGAGATCCTGTTTGTTGTGTTCTGAGAGGTCAGGGTCTATGCACGCTTCGAAGGGAGGGGTTGATGCACTGGACAGGACAGGTCGGGGTCCCTCCCACTTCTTGAGAAGGTTCACGTGATAGATTTGACTGATTCCTCGGGTGGGTTCTGTTTCTACTTCGTAGGTAACAGGGGTCACGGCTCTTAGAACGGAGAAGGGGCCCTGCCACTGCCCTAGCAGCTTATGGTCGGAAGAAGGCAATAACAACAATACTAGATCACCAGGATTAAACTTCCGGGCTTTGGTTCCCTTGTCGTATTGGTGTTTCTGGGTGTCTTGAGCGGCCACCAGGTTCTGCCTCACGATGACCCTTATCTGTTCTAAGTGGGTCTTTAGATTGTCCACATATTCGGGTAGGGGTCGGGTTCTGTCGGGTTCGGCTTCCCATGCTTCCCTAGCCCTATCCAAGAGTGTCCGTGGGGCTCGGCCATACAACAACTCATACGGTGAGTAACCAGTGCTGCTTTGCGGTTTGCACCTGATGGCAAACAGTGCCAGGGGAAGCATCTCCTCCCACCTTTTGCTTTCGAGGCCTAAGAGTTTCTTCAGTGTCGTTTTGAGGGTGGCGTTGTAGCGCTCCACCAACCCGTCTGTCTGGGGGTGGTAGGCTGCTGTCCTTAATTGTTTGATACCTAGGTGGGAGCAGACCTGGCGCATAAGGGAGGATACGAAGGGTGTCCCCTGATCGGTTAATATCTCGCGGGGAAAACCCACCCTCGAGAAGATGGATATGAGAGCCTTGGCTATGTTTTGGGTTGTGGGTTGGCGTAAGGGTACCGCTTCCGGGAAGCGGGTGGCATAGTCTACCAGTACAAGAGCATACCTACAACCGGTTCTGGAGGGCAACAATGGTCCTATAATGTCCATGCCTACTCTTGAGAAAGGGACATCAATGATGGGGAGGGGTTGGAGAGGAACCCTGGGGGGACGGTATCGGCTGTTTCGTTGGCAGACCGGGCATTCCCGGCAATACTGTTTGATTTGTCCGTGTACCCCAGGCCAATAAAACTTATCCAGGATCGTGTGTCCGGTTTTTTCATCACTGAAATGACCCCCCAGCAGGTGGCTATGTGCCAAGAACAGTACTTTATCCCGAAATAATCCGGGGATAACCAGCTGGGTTGGCTGTTGGGGTCCTCCCTTTCTGTAGAGGAGCCCGTTTTTTCGGAAGAAATAAGGACCTACATGCAGTGGGTCCTCAGCATCCAGAGCACGGGCCCAAGCCTCCTGTAACACCGGGTCTTCCTGTTGCGTGGCGCGGAACTCCCTGTTGGTTTCCCATGGATGTACATCTACTTGAGCAGGAAAGGCCATAGCAAACTCTCTTTTTTCATTTTTCTTCTGTCTTCGGGTCTTGGTGGGTTTGGTCACCGGATTCACAGGAGAGGGTTCGTGGGAGAACGGGGCATCGGCCCACCATTTCTTCAGGGAGTCTGTTGTGTCTTCGAGGAGATGGGGAAGCCCACTATAATCGCTACCCAATATCGCTTGTTCCGGGAGATTGGGTATCAGGGCCACTGTTAGCAGACTACCCGCGTCCGTGGGGTGTTGTACATAGACTCGGGTGGTCGGATAGTTCTTGGTGTCGCCATGTACACACTTGATGGCCACGGTGCCTGTCACTGGACCGACAGGGTGGGGTAGCTCTTGGGGTCTTAGGATGCTTTGCCTGCATCCAGTGTCAGCCAGGGCCATCATTCTGTGTCCGTCTATTCGCACCGGACATCGAAATGGAGGGGGGTGGTGTCCGCGGTGAGACATACATAGTTTCTAGCCATCCCTATGTCCATAGGCTCCTCCTTTTGGGGGCAGACGCGAGCAATATGCCCGTACCCACCACATTGGTAACATTGAGGTCTAGGTGGGTGGGGTCGAGGCAGGATAGGGTAGGGCATCAGGGGAGCAGGGTCAGGTTTCCTGACCACCTGAGGGGGTCGTGGGGCGCGGGGATGGTTTCCTGGGGTTATGTGAAGGGTGTTCCTCCTTGGATCGCTGGGTTTCCTGGGCTCTGTTATATGCGCTGGCAATTTCCACAGCGCTGTCGAGCGTTAGGCGGGCGTGTTGGCGCACCCACTTTTGGGTGGCAGGATGCAGGGAAGCCAAATACTGCTCCAAATATATTTTGGACAGTATGTCCTCTTTAGTGGCCGTAGCAGGTTTCAACCATCGATTTGCCAGATCCTGAATACGGAAGGAAAGAGCCCGAGGCGTTTCTTGGGGCCCTTCCCTGGCTTGATGCAGCCGAACCCTGTATGTCTCGTCGTCTATTCCTAGCCTTTCCAGGATGCAGGTCTTGATGTCGGCGTATGGCGTTTGTCCCTGGATGTTAGCTTGTTGGTAGGCGGCTTGCAGCTCACCAGTCAATAGGGGACCTAGGTAGTGGCCCCACCGATCAGCAGGCCAGGCAGCAGCCTGGGCTAGGCGCTCAAAGTTTGTGAAGAAGTAATCGGGGTCTTCTCCGGGTACGTACTTCTGTAGGACGACTGAGGGTAGGGAGGTGGCCGGTCTTTGTTGCCCCATGACGGTGGTGAGTTTTTCGAGGGCTTGGTCCTGTGCGGCACCCTGACCTTTCAGCACGTCGTGCAGCTGGCCCCGATCGTCTTCTGCCGTCTTGAGAAACCTCTCCATCATCTTTCCCAGTTGTTCCTGGCATTCCGCCAGTTGTTTGACCGCGGCCTCCATGCCTCCGGGGGATCCCACTTCTGACACCACTTGTGGAACTGGGTGACGGGCGGACCGGAATAACAGGCGGGGAGGCCGGATATAGTGAGCTATGACAGGAGTTTTTATTGAACAGACGCACATAGTCACAATGAGGGAAGGTTGCAGGGTAGATTCCTAGGGTTGCTGGGCTGTTGGATACGGCTGTGGACCAGGCTCGGAGAGGTCGTCGGGGATCAGGTCTTGCTTCTCCTTTCTCCGCCAGTAGTCTCCTCGGTATGGTACTGGGACTCCTCGGAGGCTTGAAAAAGGAGAGAAGCGCAAGGGCTTTAGTCCGAGTACACAGTCGGAATACCACCACCTACACCGGGGTGTGAGAGGGTACGGAAAACGGCTTGTGAGGAGGGGAACGGTAAAGGAGGATGGAGCAGGCTAGGAAGAGGGGGGGGAAGAGTTGTCAGGTGCTGGGCAGTGCTCGGTCTTTGTTACAGTGTGCGTGAACAGTAGGCAATTTACACTCTATCTCTGTGCTCGTGAAGGCTAAGTTATATACCAGATTTATCTACAGCTATATACAGGAGGGGGCACTGAGAAAGGGTGACGGGTACTCACGTGCCCCGCCGCAACTCTCGTCCGAGTTGCGGCCGCTCTCCAGCTTCCTCCTGAGGACGCCACCAGTCCTCCGTCCAGACGTCCTCTTCCTCGTCCTCGCTCCGGTCTTGCCGTGCTGCTCCGCTCTCTCTCCGGGGTTCGTCGCTGTCCGCTGCCTCCTGCCACGAGTCGGTTGCTCCGAACGCCTCTCCTTCGTCCTCGGGGCTTTTTCTACCTTCCGAGTTGTTGTCCGTCGGTCCACTTCCGGGGTCAGGGGCGGTGGCTTCCGGGTCGTTAGGGGTCGTCCCGCTGGCTCTTCCGGGTTCACTGGCGAGTGTTTCCGGTCTTTCCAGCTCCGATGCCGGTACCTGCAAGGGACGACAAAGAGAAGGTGTCCTGGGTGTCCGGGACGTTAATTGACCGGGCGCGGGGGACAGGACCCCCGCGCTCGGACATCGTTGCCCCGAGGTATGTGCCGCTGCCGCTCCACAACCAGGTCCCATGTCCTTTTTGCCGGGACGTACAGAATAAAGTGGGCCTTGGTCCCAAGTTTCAAAATTGGGCACTAAGTGTGTAATAGGGGGGGGGCACTCCCACCCCACAGCAAGATTTAGAATAAATGGAGGGGAGCAAGGGTACGAGACAAGGCTGCTCGTAAACCCTGCTGCGCTTTGCCCTTTATATGGAGCCATTAGCGGAGATCATATGCTCAAACCCATTGATATCAGGAGGACATTGAGAAGCCAGGAGCACAAGATTACTCTATACGCAGACAATGTGATGATGACACCGACAGCCTCACAGAGCTTTATCCCAGCAATCTTACACAATGAAAGGCAATTTGGCCTTGCGTCATAATTCAATACGAAGGCACAGAAATTGTGATTAAGATTAAGTCTTACCGCCTCACAGGAAGTCTGCAACACCTCACAGAAACAATTGCTGCTCACAACATAGCATACACTACTTGGGGATCAAAGTTTGCTCCACTACTGATAAAACATCCACACAGAATATAATGACCTCCTAAACAAGGCTCACAGGGAGCTGCCAAACTGGCAGATGTGTGGATTGTCTTGGCTAGGTCATATAGCAGCTATTAAAATGACATTACTACCCCAAATATTATATTTAATGTGGACGCTACTGCTACAACCACTCTTGGGACTGACCGAAAAGCTGCAGAAACTTTTAGACAGCTTCATTTGGAGAGGTAAGAAAGTAGAATTTTTTAACTGACAAGCATATCTCCTGTCTGCAGAGGGTGGCCTGGGGATCCCGCATTCAATGCATTAGTACATTGCTGCACAACTCTGCAATGTGGTGGAATGTCACCTATCAACCTTCAGAAATATTGGTGCTATATGGAGCAATATGTCCGACGTGTCCATATATGGAAGGTCTCTTGGTTGGCCAGGAAGAACAGACCATTGGGGTGTATTCTTCCCCAGTAAACAAAGCCACACTTGAAGCATTGGACATGGTGGAGAGGTCTAAGGGCCTCACAACAATCTCTTCTCAATGACACCCAATATCAAGCTCCTGGACCTTAATTGGTAAAGACTACATAGTGTGGCAGACCGCGAACTGCAAGAGGGTAGGAGAGTTTTATGATGCAGAAGTCTTGCAGTCCTTTGTGCATTTAAAGTCTGGGTATCGCCTTCAAGAGAAGGAGTAAATGCACTACCTACAAATCAGACACGGGGTGATCCGACCATCTATTAGGAGTCAAGCCAACAGTTAGAAAAATGTTTTATCACCAAGCGTGAAGACAAAACTCTAATCGTTAATTTACAAATTCTTTCAGAAAGCGGGCCCCCATTCAGTGAAAAGGTGGGAGGTTGTACTGGAATGATCACTTACTGACAGGGAATGGGGTGACATATTTTATAAAACAGGCACTTAAGCTTCGAGCAGTTCAGGAAAGAAGGACCTGACAAAAACCGACATTGTACTGGTACTACATCCCAGCCCGCATACACAGTTGGTGCCCTGCAAAATCCCCAGACTACTTGGGGAGGGGAGATATTGGAGAACAAGAATGCTGACATGCCTTTTTTATTTTTTAAACCATCTGATTCTTTATTGAGATTTTGGGGCTTTTTTTACAATGGCAGGAACACACGAGCATAACATGCTTAAAACTTTGCGTGCGTATATACAACCATTAAGTAGTACTCAAATAAGGCATTATCGAATTCAAACCACATAACAAAACATAACTGTGAGCCTGATTTTATGATATAAGTTTGGCAGTTATAGTATGGTAGTGTGAATGGGTGGCGGGTTAAGGCATGGGGCTGCTCTCCCCTGGCAGTCATGTAGGTGCGTTGGGGACAAGAAAAGGTAGTGTAACATGCTACTTAATTGTGGGGCATGCGGAGGGAGTGCAGTGTTGCTTATGTGCTAGCCTATTGTAGCCTGGTGTCATCACTGGGCTTTGGAACGTGAGTAGTAAGTCATCGCAGGCGGCTGCTATTGGGCGCTAATGCAGGCCCCATATTTCTCTCCGATGTAGAACCATGGACTCTACTGTGGCCCAATGAACCACCGCATTCTACCACTGTAAAAACCTTGGGAGCAATTTTTTTTATTGCATAGTAATTGTGCGTATGGCTAGAATTAAGGACAGGTCGATGAAGCGATAGACCCCTCCCCCACCTTCTGGCCTATATGTAGACCCAGTAAACCACTGTCAGTACAGATGAGGTCCTGGTGACCTGTGATCCGTGTGGAAAGACCTCGTCCCGGAAACAGCAGTTGGCTGGGTAATTCCAAAGCAAATGTAGGAAGTCTGCTATGGAAGTGTGACATCATGGGCAGTTGGGCAATGCTGTGAGGAAGATTTTATGGAGTCTGGACGGCGTTAAATAAACTCTGTGTAAGATGTTGTGTTGTATGTATGTTAGAATTGTGGATTGCATGAGACCTTATGCGGGTATGTGAGTGCTCTGTTCCATTTTTGGAGGGTTAAAGGATGGCCTATGTATAGCTCCGACTTCTGCCGGGCGGGGGGGAGCTAGTGGGTCTAGAGACCGCTCTGGTATGGCTCTAGCAATCCAAGACATAGGTCTCCGCCCAGAGCACATTGTAAATAGTACTTGGTTTAGTGGGTGGGCAGTGGCTTCAGAAGTTGTCATCTCCAAAGTAATTCCAGTTCGGCGATCAGGCACATGTGAGTCAGGAACTGTCCTGCCGAGATGCCGGTCTGCTTGGATAACAGGTCGAATGGGATCAAGGTTCTCTCCTTAAACAGATCGCCACGCGTGCCAACCCCCGAAGACTGCCAAGTCTCCATCTCCTCCCGGACTACGGCTACCCTGAGGGTACGTATAGATCATAAGGGAATCTCTGGTGCATACAGTGTCACATTTGGGAGGCTTGCAGGGCATGGTGGAAACTGCCATATGCTACACAAAGCAGATTGTTAGGGGCTATAGGCAATGTCAACTTCAGGAGGAATATCTCTCACGCAAGACTCTGGCAATTTGCCACTCTACTAAGCCCACTAGTTTGTGGCTGGATAACCAACAGGCTGGCCACTGCAGCTGTGCTTCCGTGTAGTAATGTTTGAAAATCGAAGGGCCTAGTCCTCCACACTGGCGTAACGAACCTTGAGGGGGCCTCCCTGCAAGGCAGCTCGGGGGACACCCTCCGGGCTCAATCAGGAGCCCTGCAGCCAGAGTGCTGTGCTGATGGGGCCGCCTGGAGCTCGAGGCCCTCCCGCACCGCAGGGGCTGCGGGGGCCTGTGTTACGCCCCTGGTCCTCCATTGTCTGTGGGAAGTTGTAGTTGGGCTAAGGTTACCCTACACCTCACCTTATTCGTGGGCAAATCCCTTATCATTATGTTCAATAAATGGAATGTGCTGTGGTGAATGGGGATCGGCAGGTTGGCAAAGTATTAAAATAGTTGCTGCAACATTACCATGTTGGAGATTGCAATTCGGCCCTGCACCTTGAGGGGAAGGGAGCATCAGAAGGCAATTTGGGGTCAGAGAGAGGAGACTACCTTCAAGAGGTTACCATCTAGTAAATTTTGAGCGGCTTGGTAGATATTGATGCCCAGATATCGAAACGTCAGAGGCTCCTGCTTGGGTTGGTGGGTGAAACTGTCACGTGCTGGGCAAGCAGGATGTAGCAGAAACAGGCAGGTGTTTGTCCAATTGACCCACAAATCTGAGGCTGCCTTGAAGGTGTTTAAGATTTGAGCTATATCATCTATGCTGGCCCATGTGTCTCTGACATAAATGAGGACAGCATTGGCATAGAGAGAAACAGCATGTGTCTCAACAATGATGGGTGTGCCCCAGGTTCTCCCCGACTGAAGGAGACTCTGTGCCATCGCCTCCATCATAAGCGCAAAGAGTAATAGTAAACGTGGACACCCTAGGCACATACCGCGACTAATCGGACATGGATCAGAAATCAGTTGGCCTATTTTCACTCTTGCTGTCGATTAAGTGTATAGGAGTTTGTTCAGTTGCAACAGCTTGTTGCGGAGGCCCTATTTTTGTAGGACCGCAAACATGTTCCAAAGTGTATCAAAAGTCTTCTCATGGTCTGGAACTAGGCAGGTGGAGTGGGGCCAATGTGTGGGGGTGGGGGGGCCTTCTTCGAAAAGTCTGTGCAACCTACGAATATGGAGAAATGTAGATCTGACAGATATGAATTCGTTTTGGTGGACCAGCCATGGGAAGTGTTCCAGTATTTTGCTAAGGATTTTGTAGTCACTTCCCAGCAGTGCCAGTGGCCTGTAGGAGGTGACTTCAAGGGGGTCCGTCCCGCATTTTGGAAGGCAGACCAGTAGTGCCTCACGAAGGGATGGGTAATATACACTTATAAGATCTTAAACTCAATCTCCAATGATACTGGCAAGAGGTAATAACTAGTATAAATCTATCTTCTCCGCTGACATCCTGCATTTCCCAGTATATATTCTTCAAGGTTTAACTAACAGGCAACCCTATTAACTGCGCTCAGTAAAAAGCAGGGCAATCACCTCGGCTATCTGCGCTGTCAGACAGGCAATCACTGGCTTATTGGGGTGGGGAGGTGTATAGTACATGCCATAACAGATTATGTGAACTTCTGGGAATGGAGAAACTCTCTTCAAGGCTGGAGGGAAGGGTTGTCTTATTTGAAAAAACCTGGGGACCCTGGACAGCTTTCCTTTCGAAAGGATTCAGGAAGCTTACCTGCTGTTAGTACCTGAGGGTCTCAACCTCACGCAACAACACAACACAAATCATGTCCACAACAGCGCCTCGTAGGTCCTCCTTAACACAACAGACCCGAATGCATCAGTGAACAATATTTTGTCCGAAGTTGTTGGCATGTTTATAGGTGCAGTTATCTTCCTTGATTAGAATACAGGAGGAGAAAGGGAGGGTAAGAGGCTTGTTTAGGTGGGTATGTTGGTGTGGTTGTTGGTGGAAGTATGTGGAAATCAAACAAAATAATAATAATCAGATCTAAAACATAAAATGCACCTTTGTCACTCTATTTTCGTATATTGGGCGTGAGAATAGCTCCTGCTCTATTACTTGAAGTGTGAACTCCACCTTCTCGTTTGACGTGTTAGCCCACTCCCCAGACCCAAGCCCTTCGAATTGGTCCTAGTTGCGCCCCTGATAAGATACCGTTAGAGCTACCCTTCATTATGTACTTGTTTAGAAGTGACAGGTGGTCTACATTCGAAGAGATTCCTCTGTCACAGAAGCTGTGACTAATAGGTGGCAAAATACACGGTTGCACATAATATAAATCAGTCATCTAACTTCTCTTTCTTGTAATACACATGACAAATCCCATGAGCAAACTGTGTTTTCTCAGGGCTTCTGAAAATATTTTACAATTTCACGGGGTCTGTGAAATGATCCGCTGTTGCATCAACAAGGGCTGTATCACTAAAGTCGTCTTGCACCAACATATTTACATTTCTCCCTGAAGACACGTTTATCTGAAGATCTGTGGCTGATCGACACCCTGGTTCCAAAATACAAGGCTTCTAAGCCTGCCTATCTTCTGCGTGGCTGTTTACTTAATTTCCCCCATGCAATGCATTTATTTATTTATGCATTTTTTATAGCGTGAACTTTACCCAGAGGTGTCAGAACGCTCATGCCTATAAATGAAAGAATTTAGAGGGAAAAAAAGATCCTTGTATGAAGCAGTATATAAATAAATAGGCAAATACTTCAATGCGGCTTGTAACAAACAAAACACTCTTTCAGCCGCAGAATCCGTCTTCTAGGGAGTTCCGAAATACCATCCTATAAATGTATTGTATGTATTGGGGGTCTTTCCGCGCAGAGGGCTGTAGGCGAGCTCAGTAAGTAGCTTTAAAACATGTAGTTGTTTACTCGGGAGTAGTTACTTCAACAGGCTCCATGTTTTCCTCCCATGGGTGAAGGCGCTCTGGGCCAACTATGCCCTGTTACCAGGCCCGGTGCAGTGGTTGCCAGGCTTGGGACACAGCTGGCAAAAATAACGTGTTCTGCGGTCCCCTCTCCATCACCTGCTATAGACGAACAGCGAGTGAGATAAGCACAGGCAGACATGGGTGGAGCAAAGTCGCCCTTAACAGGCATGCGCCGTCTCAGACACTTGATTTGATTGGCTGTAGAGAACGCGGAACCGGCTCCCAGACTCTGCGCTTGAAAGTTGACAGACATTGCGTCGCGACTACGCGGTGACGTTTTAGCTTGTAGCGCAAGCGTTGTTTTGCGTCACTTCCTATGATTGGACCTAGTCCTACCGTTTGCCCTGCGCTCTCCTTTTGTCCAAGATGGCGGCTTATTGGGGCCTGTGAGAGCTGCGGGCCGGGTTATTGGCAACATCATGAAGCGGCAGAGTGAGCGCGACTGCAGTCCGGTCCGGACCAGCGGCAAGCGGCCGCGGGACCGAGAGCGTGAACGGGGCCGGGAGCGTGACGTGAGCAGCCGCCGAGAAGAGGTCCCCGCAGATAACAGCAACCGCAGCAGCAGGTATCGCAAGAACTCCGGAGAGCGGGGTAAGAGCCGGACAAGAGGAGCGACCCGCAGCGGCAGCAGAGACCGCTTCACCTCCCGCCGCGACGAGCGCTCTGTAGGCGGGGGCGACTCTTCAAACCACAGATCTCAGCACCAGCCAGAGCAGCTCCCCAGCCGATCCCAGGGCCGTCTCGCCAAGCCAGCGAAGCCGGACACCCCTCTTACGACTACTGCTGCGGGCGAATACAAGACACTGCTGTTGAGTGGGCTGGGGGCGCAGGTGTTGGCCGATGCGCAACTGGAAGATGCTATTCTGCGGCAGTTCGGCAAGTACGGAGACATCAGCGTAAAGATCTCCCACACCCCCGAGCTGGGCCGGGTTGCCTACGTGAACTTTCGCCACCCGCAGGATGCCAAGGACGCTCGACACTCAAAGGGGGGGCGCCTGATGCTCTACGACCGCCCGGTCAATGTGGAGCCCGTCTTCCTGCAGAGCCGGAGCCGCACGCCCCCCGAGCCTGCCTACCTGCCCACTCATGGCTACCAATATAAGCCGCGCTCCCTCTCGCCCAGGCTGCCAAGGCACACAGCCTTCGCGCTGGAGGTGGTTGGGCTGTCAAGGGAGCGGGAAAGGGCGCTGGAGTACTACGGCATGCAAGACGAGCGGGGTCGCACTTACAGCATCACAGTGCCTGAAGAGGAGCTCATGCCTGAAGACGACCGTCGCGCAACCAGAAACTTGTTTATTGGCAACTTGGATCCAGCGGTCAAGGAGCTCGAACTGCGACGTGCCTTTGACAAGTATGGCATCATTGAGGAGGTGGTCATCAAGCATCCTCAGGGAGCGGGTGGGATGTATGCTTTCCTCAAGTTTCAGAATTTAGACATGGCGCATCGTGCCAAGGTTGCCATGTCGGGCCAAATCATTGGCAGGAATGCTATAAAAATTGGTTACGGCAAGGTCAATCCCACCACCCGCCTTTGGGTTGGCGGCCTTGGCCCCAGCACGTCATTGGCTGCTTTGGCAAGAGAATTTGATCGATTTGGTAGCATCAAAACTATTGACTACGTGAAAGGAGATAACTTCGCATACATCCAGTACGAAAGCTTGGATGCTGCACAGGCGGCATGTTCACAAATGCGAGGCTACCCCCTCGGAGGTCCTGATCGCAGACTTAGAGTGGATTTTGCCAAAACAGAGGAAACAAGATATCCCCAACAATACCAGCCGACGTTGTTGCCGGCGCACTACGAGTTGTTACCCGAGAGTTACAGCCGACACAGAAATCTGGAACAAGACCTGCGAGTACGTGATAGAACTCCCCCACACTTGTTGTACTCTGACCGAGACCGAATTTTTACCGAGGGGGTTTGGACCAGCCCCACAAAAACTTCAGAACGCAGGAACAACTCGGAGAATTACAGCCGGGTGGCACGCAGTCGCAGTGGGGAGCACTGGGGAAGCGATGGTGAACGGAATGTGTCCAAGCCATGGGAAGAGAGGCGCAAACGCCGGAGCCTCTCTGGTGACCGTGGAAAGGCCCCTCTTTTACCTTTTGACGATAAGACAAGGACCAGAGCAGTTGTGCAAACTGCTGAACGTAGTAGCCCTGATAGGGCTCGCAAAGAGAATCATGTTGGCAATGCTGTACCTGTAAGAGACCAAAACAGTCCTTTGCAGAACAATAAACATGTTCCCGAGGAGAGAAAGCGTCCGTCCACTCCCGATTCCTCCCAGCGCACAAAGAAAGAAAGTGAACGCAATCATCGAACTGTAGAGGCTTCACCCAAATCGGCGCCCGAGGTGAAATCGGAGACCAAAAAGCCTAAAACTTTATTGGAGTACGCTGTGACACTACCGCTTGCTTGGGTCGGGCGCCTTGTGCTGAAGAACAGTTGCTTTCACACCTCCATGCACTTCCTTGAGGGAGACGCAGGTCTTCCAAACACCTTGCTGAAAGACCACACATCTGGCGTTGACCTCACTCAGCTGAAGATCGCCCAGAGGCTTCGGCTTGACCAACCCAAACTTGACGAGGTCACCCGTAGGATTAAACAAGGCACGCCAGGTGGCTATGCCGTGCTCCTCGCAGTTCAGAGTTTTTTAGGAACAGGTGCAGTGGGTGCCTCGATTGCCGAGAGTGGATTACAGCGTCGTCTTCTTAGGAACCTTGTCTCGTATTTAAAACAAAAACAGGCTGCTGGAGTCATCAGTCTACCCGTAGGTGGCGCAAAGAGCAGGGAGGGCACAGGTATGCTGTATGCCTTCCCTCCATGCGAATTCTCTCAACAGTACCTCCAGGCAGCCATAAGAACACTGGGCAGCTTAGAAGATGAACATATGGTAATGGTTATTGTTAAAGACTCTGCGTAAACCCCAACTCCTTAAGGACTTATATAATTCCATGACTCCCCAAGTCTCAAGCCATTTCTGAAGCAGATTCGGCTGCCAACCAAACGCAGAACAGACATCCAACCAATGTTATTACTTTTAGCTCTTAACTAAAGTTCTGACCATGTGAATGGGGCCCGTTTAATCTGTTTTTAATATATATGACTCTTCGGATGTGTCCAGTAATATATACATATATATATTTTTGTTCACGTTTTTTAACCAGTTGTCTGGAACGTTGTCAGTAAAACCATGGGTCACTGAAGAGTTTTTAAAATGAACCTAGTCTTCTAGTTTTTATGGTTTGAACTCGCACGTCATTTTCATTGCACGCTCCTTGGCTGAAGTCATGGTCAGCTGTGGCCATTCTGAACCTGTTTCTGTAGCTACCAGGGTGATTAGAGGAGGATATGTGGGTATTCGTAAAGTAGAGCTTTTGAGCTTATAAAACGTATGAATGTTCATGTAAGTGCGTTTGTGGACATTGGTGCAGTCTTTCTCAGGGGTTAGGACCCAGTTGGGTCGAAAGAATACTGATGGCAGACCACCAGGTGCTGCCAACCAGTCAACAAATGCATAAGTTGTGTAAGAAAATGGAGATAGCGTGATTATGCAAATGTCGAGCCTGGGTTACTAAAGATAAATGAGGTCAAGCCAGTGAAAGTTTGAGAATTCCTGTGCTAGAGTAAAGATGAATTAGTTGGCAGCTCTTTGGGGTGGGTTGCCCCCAACCCACGCACAACTCTTCCGCTTTGAAGTGTGTTTTTTAAAGTTGCCTGTAGAAATGCTGCTCTATAAAATGATCCTTGCACGCTTTTTTTTTTCAAAATGTCCAAATCTCCCACCAGTGGAAGTGTTTGTTTGCATTTGGCCTTGTAGCACATCATGTTGTTCGTTCTTTCAATACACTTTTGCAAACACTTTGCAGGAATAAAAGAGAGCTGCATGGTAGTTTTTTGGCGTAGATGGTTGTTTCCCACAGTTTTTAACTGCACAGACAGGTACAGCAGCAGGTTATTTTTTTGAAGCCAAGTCCTTACGTGGAGTGCACAGGTAGTTATCACACACCGTGACATCCTTTCCTGTACATAGCAGTGCAGGTATTATTTAACACATCTCTACTTCACTCGTATAAACATTTTTGGTACATATACCGTCAGACAACCCACATTTAAAGAAGCCCACGAAAGACGATACTTACATGCTTCAGGAGGCACGCGTAGGGTGTATTTCATAGTATGTTTGTTCCTGAGTTGCCAGTCAAGTTTACTCACTGGCAGTAGCCTTGGCTTAATCAGTGCCTGCCATAGTGATTCATATTGCAAAGTGGTTGTACTTTAATGGTTTAAAAAATTTGAAGAGGGGCTACATAAGAATGACAAGGAACATGACTTATTGAATTAGTGGTTAGATTGTAGATTAATTGTTTAGGAATCAGTGTTGTAAAATGCATCTAGCTTTAGTTTCCTGTTCCAAATATACTTACTTCACACAGCGATCATAGAGACTCATTGCCCATGATTCTAAGGCTGTTGCGCTCTCACAAGATAATAGAAACAAGTTCACTCTTTTGGTCTCCAGCTAATCGCAATTTTCTATCTTTTTAAGTGCCGGACACATCTTTCTGAAACGTTTTGGAAAATATATGCCTCTTTAATTTATATTTCCATGGCCGAAAATAACGTTTGGGTGTAATTGGTATACTACCTACATTTTATAGCCTGTATGTCTTCAGTGTTAAGCCTAGATCTATTGAGTAGTTCTTTGTTCGATATTTTGTATTTCTTAGATTAAAACGTTATTATTGGTAAGAAAGGTTCTCTGCTATTAAGTAACCAGTGCCTGCCCCCCCTCCCCCGAATTTTTTTCCACAGATCTTTAAAACATTCCGCCAGATGCATTTAGGTGCCAATGTTTTTATGGGATTTAGCCAAAAGTTACATCGTTAAGGTTCTTTTAAAGCAGGCATGTCTCATTCCAAATCATGAGCTGTGCTAGCAAGTAAATTCTGTATTTGACACATTTCACGGATGGCCTGTGCATCTTAATGAAATTCCACACTAGTCTAGCACTGCAATAGCTTTCAAGCCCAGTAATGTTAACTTGAAAGAGAGTGCATTGATACGTCATACGTAGGAGCTAAATCACCAGGAATAGAAAGCTAAATCACCAGGAATAGAAAGCTAAGGGTCATTTAAAAATAAAAACATTTTGTGGCACGTAAAGCAGATTTATACCACATACTGGTCATCCGAAACAGTTTGCGCGTTTTTCGCAAATCTTTGAAAACCTGGCTTTATAACCAGTAATCTCACACAGCTGCTACACACTCTTTTGGCCTGCTCCGGCGCCGGGAAACCTTTTTTGGGTAGCTGCCGCACTGTACAAATTAAATAAATAAAATACTGAATTAGTGTGCAATTGTTGACCGATTAAAAAAAACAGTTGCCACTGTTCCCTTGCTCGGTTCCACTTAGCGGCCCTCTTCCTTTCTAGAATATTAATGCAAGTGAACACTTTTGTGTTTAAGATCTTTGAAGGGTGCTGGAAAAAATGCTGATCAAAGTGGAAATATCAATAATACCCAAGTACTGTATAATTAGCCTTGACTGAACGGGGTACTCAAAGTAGTACATTCAACTTAATTTCAAGCCACAGGGTAAAATCGGTCCCAAAAGCAAACAATGAAAATACTATTATGTTTGACTTTTAAACTATGCATTGGGAAATAACATGCAGTAAATACCAATTGTCTTTGTGCGAAGTATTACTGCAGGTTATCCCTCCTTGGGCACTCTTTTGACTGCAACATTTACACTAAGTACTACTTGGAAAAAAACATGAGTTGCAAAACCTGTGGTCCGTGTGCAATATGCATGGTACCTGTGATTTGATATAATTTGCACAGGATTCCAAATGTAGCACAGCATGTAGGTTGAAGCCATCCAAGGCCTCCACATAGCTGCTTGTTTGCCTCTCAAAACCAAAGCCCTGTGTTTTAGAAACCGTCTTACTACGATTATTGGAATACAAGTCTGCTTTTTAGAGTAATCGTCTCATTAAATGACTAGAATGGTATTTGCCCCTCTGGAAAGAACCCACTCTTTTTGTTTCGATCAATGCATTGTACTCAGGAGCGCGACATCAAATATTTTTTCCCATAACTGCAACGCTAATTTCTCTTGGCTGTGGGCAGTGCATTCATTTCACATGGTGTCCTGCAGACGCCTACTGGGTTAGAGAATTAAATATGACTGAGTCCCATTGTGGAAATTGCCACATGATTTGTTTAGTTTGTTCTGGTTGAGACTCACTGTAGGGGGTCCAGTTTGACTTCTTGCTCTGATGTTGGCTTGCTTTGGAATCTGACTATTGAATTGGTTTCTCCACGCACTCCTACCTCCAACTGGTCCACTGTGCTACTTAGTAAATCACCTGGTCTGATAAATAAAAACTCCCCTTCCTGGTTAGTCTGTGCCTAATGTGAACCCCGCGCGCCTTATTTAATTGACTGTTTGTATAGTCAACATTAGGCACAGCTCCTTATGCTTGTACTTCACTTTTGGCAGGGGCACCGCACATGCAAATGTTTGTAGTGCTGCTGACATTGTTTGGTAAACACTTCTCTCCTGCTTTCCTGGGTAGCGAGAGAGCTTTAATTGCTTCCTAAAGATAGGCGTTGCCCGTTCCTACAGTGGACCAAAACTAGCTCCACAGAGCAAGCTAGAACTGCTGCTTAAAATAACTGCTTGCCTCTGTGAATTTGGAAGCAGTTAGTTGCATGTGTCTGGAATCTTGCCGAAAAAAGTGCTGCTTCTGTGGTTTGGGATTCTTCTAACTTGTATTTTGTTTTGTAATAATAATTTAGTTTTAACTGCCCTGAGGGTGGCATGGTGTCAGCCCAGCCTCTACCATGAAAGACTGTATGTGGGAACTTTGAAGAGTTTTAAAACTCATTATTGTGTGGACCTGTTTGAGTGAAGCTAAATTCACCAATGCACAATATCTCGGCCATCTCATCCAGTGATGACCCCTCTTCCAGTTCTCCACTACCCGGGCTGCTTTGAGTAGTGGGCCTCCACCATCTTCTCCCGATGCAAAACAGACGATGTCCCCAGTTTCTGGAACGTGCCGTTCTTTCAGCTAACCTCTATAAATGTGTTGGGGAGAGGTTCTGAAATCTATAGCAACAATAAAGTACCAGAGATTCAAAACTGAAAGATGAAGAGGGGTGGGCAAATGAAGTAACTGTGAGGGCTATTATGCATTGTAGCCACACTGACCTCGGCCGCTTTCTAAGAGTACAGAAAGGAGATGCGTGCCATTTAGTAGTTGTCAAATTCTCTTAGGATAATTAGTTTACTTTTATTTGTTTAATATGTGGCTCCATAATTCATTCTGGCAATGGAATGGAGTCCATTGGGTAACCTTTTGTATGTCTCTCTTGCTCAGGGATCTTCCTTTGCAAGACTTATGTTGTATGCAGAGTGGCCATCGTGCATTCATGTTTGTGCAGGATATCATTGGTGGTTCTTCTACAGATGGCTTCTAAAACCTGGTCAGGGAGCGTGTAAGGAAACATTAAGTGGTGCTTTTTTTTAAGCATTGATAAATCACTAAATTATTTCTATTTATGTATGGCACCACCCTGCCATTCTTTTTTTTCATAAGCCAATTTTTTTTCTTTGCAGAAGGCTTTTTAGTACGATTTGCTCTGTGATGCTATAGTGTCCTGATGAATTTCCATTAGAACCGACAGAGTTGTGAACTATCACCCGATTTACTGTATATTTTAACTCCTTTGAGTTTGTGGGTGTCCCCACATTGGGGAAAGCAACTTTTATGCTCTAAAAAGATGCTCAGTATAGGTGAGAAAAGCATAGCGAATTACAAATCCCTACTACCTCAAGGGATGGTAACCATCGCACCGATGGCTTCTATTGCGTCTCCAAAAAAAGACTGTGTAGCATGTAATGTCGTGGGACTATCTGAAGTAATTGGGAGTTTGCACTTTCATTTTCTGTCTTGCCATTTGTCTTTCAATTTTAACATCTGTTTTTTTTTGTTGAGGGTTCACCTTCCATTTGGCAGCACGGCTTGTTCACCGGTGATTTTTTTTTTTTTTTTTTTAATAATCATTTGCTCTTGTGTCCAGGGACTGGGGAAGGTTTCAGATGACGATCAGTGGGGCAGAATTTCAATTTTATTAGCCTTTTGAAGGGGGTTACTTTCACGAAATTATCTACCATTTTTATTAGGAAGGGCAGGAAACTCGGAACCAGAAGTTGTAGGATTTCTGTTAACATTGATGGCCAGCAAAGGGCGTGTTTAATTAACATTATACATATGATTCCACCTGTTTGTAACTGCCGGCCATCATCTCACAGTTTAGAGGAGCATGGCAGACATAATAGTACCTCTGACCTTTCACAACACATTCTCTAGCAGCCCCCCCCTTTTTTTTCTGGATATGCGAATTCACACTTAGGGGGGGAAATTTCTGCCTGATAAGTCACTGTTGCCCCTCGTTACTTGTAAACATTGTGAGCGTTGAAGGATAAACTGAAATCGATTTCACTTGCTGCTCTGAGATTTTCAACTTTATGTGTGAAGTCGTGTTACCTTTTCTCACTAGTACTTGAAATAAAACGAATAAAATAGGACTGCATCTTATCTTCACTTCCTGGCCTAAAAATGTCGTTAACTCTGAAGAAAACATTATTTGCTCCAATTATTTTAGAAGAATTTGTTTACTGTTCATACCTGTGAAGTGTTTAGGCTTTGTGACTGATGGAAAGGCTAGGAGGTTAGCTCATTTATAAAGCTCTGTTCTTGAATCTAAAACAAAATTCTAAAATATGGAGGGTCCAAGGATACCTGTTTTACTAATGCGTTTCTTGTTCTCTTTTAAATGACTACTTGTGCCTTTTTTACGGTTGTAAATGTATCTGCATCTTCAAGCTAGTAATGCTAGTACACCTAGGAAAGCAAATTGAATATTAACCTTGAGTTCCCTGATGAATGTAAATGTTGTGACCATTTTGGAAGGTGAGTGGACTTTTTTGTTACAGAAACATCTATACCACATTGTCTGTGATTCATTTCCATCGTCCAATTTTCACTTCGCTTTTGGAAAAAAAGCCACAGTTGTCATATTGGACATCAAAAAATAATGGTCAGTGAACACAGATGTAGAAGTACACCTAATTGCCCATGTAGTTTACATTAGTGGGGTGGAGCTTGCAAGGATATTGATAGTCTGAATAAACAGAAGAAAGTTTTTCGATTGTCATTCACAAGCGGAGAATTCACACTGATGGTGCCCCAAAAGCAGCTGACTTGTGCATCTTAAGTGTCCCAAAACCGCTCTAGTTTATTTCTTTGGGTCAAGACAATATGTGCGATGTTAGGGGTGGTTATTCTGGCCCTTCATTTGTTACTTGGGTACAGGTTAAGAAATCGGCCGTTCAGCTTCATTTCATGGGCACAATGTTTCTAATGATTACAGCTTCGGGAAACTTGGCACACTCAATATATTCCTTATCCCACTGATGGTTCCATGTGCTGCGGATATTGAAGCCTTGTCATTTAAATCTGTCTGTGGTCCATCGATGATTTAAGCGTGGGGGAGAGAACCACATGTATTTTTAGAAAGTTGCTCTGCGGCAAGTCCTTGCATCTTCAGATTTGATGTTTTTGCCTGTTGAGGGAAAGCATTTGAAGAGTTAGTGCTGAATATAGTGCAGTTGAATTTCTGCTCAAATCACAAACCCCTTCAAATAGGTTCATCTCCATTCACACAAGTCCACCACTCAAACTGCATGTACTAACTCACCAAGTGTGAACTTGTTTCCTTTTCCACTATAAACGTTGCTCATCTCTGTTCTTGTTTACAGACAAATACTTTAAAAAAAAAAAAACCTTGATAGACACACTATTTAAACTACGCCTTCTCCATTGTGGTCACTATTTGCATTGTCGCTAGAAGGGGGTTTAGCCATACATGGGATTCTGTGACTGACACCTCAACATCACCAACCTCTTCCAGCTCACTCCTTCCCAACCCGTCAGTAACGAAACACTGCAAGAAGATGGTTAGGAAGCAAACTGTAAATACACAGAATGCCCCGTCATTCAGTGGCAAGCTCCTTATTGAAAATTGCTATTGTTTTAATTGTAGCTTTTTTATGAGACAGCCAGATGGGGTTAATCTGCTATATAAGACAGGGCATCAGAATTGTAATCACAAAAAGCAGGTTGTGAAATAGAGACTGTGGCGTTCAGGCTTTCGTCGTTTCATGACCCTCTTTCCAACATGTGGCTATACGGTTCATACCCTTGACTAGAAGGGAGTTGGGGTGTAGGTGTCATTTCACTGAATGAAACTTTTTGAGGACGTTAAGCATTCTAATAAGATGTTGGATGACAATAAAATGTCTGCAGAAAAAACTCATATTTTTCCTGTCTTATTTTTTTTGTTTCGAATGCTTGAAAAGCGCTAGGCGTGATGCCGTTCTGATATGTTCATTGATTAAAAAACCAAAATGTTTGTGGATGCTTTTTTAATGTGTTTTTAGGAGTGATTAATTTGCTTTGTGTACATCGAATGTGGCATCATACAGTTGAGTAGTTTATTGTGAAGTCAGCAGTATAGTTGAAAAACCTACATGGATCAAGCATTCATTTGTGAATACTGTACGGAAATTGAGAGCTCTGATGGACCGTTGCAGTCAAATTCTGAAGTTACTCCTCAGCAGTAGGATACTTTAAAGCAATTTAGGTACTTAAGACCATCTGTGATTGCCAGATTTTAGCCGACGTACAAAAAGACTGCTAACAGGCAGTCAAACATGAACAATATGCTATCTTATGTTTTAATGTTAATGGTTTTATTTAATTACTTATTCATGTGAGCAGCTTGGCACCCCTATTTTTTTCTTGTCTGAAATTACACTAATTATAAGAAGTTTTGGAAAAATCAGCATATGCGTGGACGATGAAGGCTATAATTGCTAAAGTGCTCCTTCATACAGTTGGGTATAAACCTTTGAGTGATGGCCAAAGAATACACCCAGTCGTTAGAATTAATTGAGATGTATACTCTACTGAACCAAGACATGATTGGCAAAGTCTCAAGCAAATGGCCGAAAGAGACTGTTTGAAGAAAGCCAATGGTTAAAAGGACATGGACCCATAACCTCTGTATATTGGTAACCGTAGAATGGCAACCGGGATTCCTGAGCAACCTACTATATAACAAAGGGTGGGGGGGGGAGAAATACGTTTGGCACACTGAGAATTTAATTGGATAAAGAGGAGAAGCAGTCATAGGGTGTTAGCAAGCAAAAGAAGCTGTCAATCCTACAATGTCGACCTGTGGTAACTTTAGTTGGAGGGTAAACCGAATATCACAAAAAACAGAGGACATTATGTGCAGGCATTCCGAGCTGTCTCAGACAGACATTTGTTTACCAGTGACTGAACATGGATAATACCTCTCCCCAGTATCTGATGGCAATTTTGCTACTGCCGTATGCTGATTTGACTTCTTTGCCTACCTTGTGTATCGCAAACAGCAGGTCCGAGTATGCTCTGCAAAGTTTGAGACGGAAGTGGCTTAATAGACTGTATGTACCCCATAGATTGTAGTCATTGAAGTGGTCGAAAGGAAGCATTAGTTCGTCCTACGACCCAAATGGTCATGGCACGCTTACACTGGAAACTGGTGGGGGTTGTTGCTGATTCCAGTTTTGTTTGTAGTGGTTCGTGTTGGAGCAACCCACTTGCAGGACATTACTCAGCCTCCCGATTTAATGTGGATGGCAGATTGCTCCCCTCCCCGTGAAGTTCACCACCAACGCAAGACTTTCTTCTGTGATGAATCGTCCTATTCGGTAATAATGTTCCCCAATGGAAATCCCAGTATTGGATATTCTTTAAAGACTGATTTCTCCTGTTCTTGGTTGGTGGCTTGAATCCTTTCTTCTGACGTGTGATGGAAAAAATCCACCATCTGGTTATAGGCAGGGCCACTGGAGTTATGGGGTAGGGTTGAGTGGGTTATGCAGCAGGAACAGGCAAATTATGCAGTAGATTTTGGGATAGTATTTCATTATTTTGACATCTTGAAACGTGCTAACAGTCTAAGCAATAGTTACACCTCTTTAGTGCCAGTGTAAATCAGAAATCTAGAAATAAGTTGCAGAAAGATGACCAGTCAATGTTTGCAAAGGGCCTTGCTCTGCACGGCAACATGCTGCAGTATTTTTAGTAACTTCTGAAACATTTGAGCTATAAACAATTTTTTTGTTATAATCTGTAGATTATGTAGCAGATGATGGATTATGTGGCAAATCTATAATCATGTGAAAATCGCTGCAACCACACACTCTCTTAATTCCAGTGACCCTGGTTATAGGTGAGGAGCTTTTATTTCTACTATTCTTACTGGTGGATTAACAAATCAACCAACTTTTTCTTTGTTGATATAAAACCGAAGGTGGTGGGGTGGCGATTGAGACTTGATCCCTTGCTCCCTCGCCTGTGTCCACCGCTCGCTACTTACAAGTACCACCTGTAAGCTTAGCTTGACTTCTCCGCCCTAATTGATATTTTCACTGATGACATTTGTCCATTCCAGTATTTTCAGGTTGTAGGCCCATCATAGCAGATTTTGGAATTTCTTTAGAAGTTTGGAGTATTCTTTTCTATTTATATGACTGGTGTGTGACTTGCTCAATATAAAGTTGATTGATGAAGTGAATAAAAAATAACTAGTACATGCTGAACTGCTTAGAGGTTTAGGATATTGGTGTGAGGGAAATCGAGGGCCTTACTGATTGCTTGCTCAACTCGTAAGTAAATGATGTGCATGTTTCTCAGTTACCAGCATGAATGAAATGACTCCTTCACTCATCCCTGTTGTAAGGCGGCGTCTTTTTTGTCAATGCAATTGGGTGCGTTCTGCTATCTAGCTGTAAAGTGTATTTGATGTTCGTTTGATGTGTGCAGTGCTTTAATTTGTTCTTTTGTACATGTGGTATATCTTGTTGGTTAATTATTGCTTGGCTGATATGATGGCTTGCTAAAGGAGATAGCTTCTTTGTCAACTAAGGGTGAAATCTTCCAGTGTGCGCTCATGTGGGAACCGTATGAACTTAAGTGCATTAGGTAGTACGTCAGAATACCATGTCAAAATGTAATGTCATTGGGAAAATCTTCAGCTAATACGGTATTATGTGTTTATCTGTCATGTATAGTGGGCAGGTCTGGGTTCTGGCTTCGAAATGTAACGCATTGTTTTTATAAGCATTTGGAAAAAATATTTTGGGCTATCGATAGGCTGAGTGTAATTCTTTTGGACTTGCCAGCTACCTTTAGTATAGAAACTGTTACTTACTATATAGCTGCATACACCAAATCAGGTAGGACCTAGACAATTGGTTATGTGCATATGTCAAAGGATATTACGAAATCTTTGGGTATTTGCCAAGATGGTCCTAATGCCCGATCTCTCCCAAGGCATATGATCATAGTATGGTATTAGACACCACGACAAAGACCTAATATTTAAAGCACTGCCCCTTTCCCGAGTGAACCCTTCATTAAAGGGATTCCTACTCCAAATAGTGGGCTTGGTAGCAGACGCCCTCTAGGAATCAAAGAAGCTGGCATAAAGAGGTGATATATCACCCAATATCACGCCGTGATAAACTACAGGTTACAAAACAATACCCTACTAAGCCAAAAGCTGAATTTGGCATACAGGGACTCATAACAGATCTCCTGTAACGAAGAGTTGTGACCACCTGCCAGTGCCATATATATACTCCAAAGTGCTCAGTACCTGAACCAGATTGAACCCTTTAACTGACTGGAATAATTTGAATAATCACATTTGCACAAAAAAAACTTTGCTGCAATGGCTATCTTAAAGGACAACGGTATAGCCAATGGGTGCTGAATCGAACCATGGCATCGGAATCACAGTCCTGATGAATTCTCAATCTGGGGATCATCCAGAAAGCTCCACGTAGTTTCTCCAGCGATATAACAATAGCCCAGAGATAATTCTGTGCAGAAAAAAATGGAACTCATTTGGATGAACTCAGACCCTCTCCGCATGTATTTAAAATTTATACTGTAGCACACCACTTAGCATAGATGTGCAAAGTAACCACCAGGCTAGCAAAAGCAGGGTATACGCTTAATGCAAAACACACTAGACTTGCTTCTTTGTAGTGTGGGAAAGGAATTAACAACGCATTTCCCCAGAGAAATGTTTTACATTACAACCCTTCTGATGGGTTAACCCTAGTTATGTCGACTTATTTGTGAAGTCAGACTTAATTTAACAGACCACGTTGTTAGACACCGCTTCAAAACTTATATACATAGGGAACATTAGCTTCGGCTCACTTTCCTTATGTCTGCCTGGCAAAAACCTCTGATCCTCAAGTACCCCAAATCTCTCTCTATATATATCTCTATATTTGTATATATGCCAAAGTAAATGTGAGAAGATTTGGGGTACTTGAAAATCGCAGAGGGTTTTGCCATGCAGACATAAGGAAAATGAGCCAACGCTAATGATTCCCTATGTATGTAAGTACTATAATATATATACACTTTTTTTAATTTGAAAAGTTTTATAAAGCGCAAACAAGACCCAGATGGGTATCCAAGCGCTGTACAAAAGAAATGAACGTTGACATGAGGAAACAGCATGAGTACAATAAGGCAACATAAGAGAAACCTGAAACATAAAAAGTAAATGGGGGTGCCAGGGGAAGACTAGGTAGCACATGATCAAACAGGAACCAGCCCTACTAGACCGTGCCATGAAGTTTTAGCAGAGCACTAAGTCAAAAGAACAACATAATACATTTCAAAACAGAAAGAAAAATTGATTGTCAAGCAAGTGTCTAGCAAATGTCATAGAGGCCATAGCTGATGAAGTTCATCCAGTAGTTGCCATTTGACCTGCTTCATGAATGAAGCAGTCGAGGAGTTGGCTCTGACCTCCGTCGGTAGGGCATTCCAAATTCTTGGAGCCAGCCCTGAGAAGGTGCGAAGTTCTTTTTTAATTTAGGAGGTTTCAGTAGTAGGGTATTGGTGCTTCTTAAGTTTCGACTGGAACCAGAGAGCTCAAGTTTTTTTGCCAGGTAAAAGGGGGGTATTGAAGTGTATAGCTTTGTGTCAGACAGGCTATCTTGAAGCGTATCCATGCTTCAATGAAAAGCCAGTTAAGTTGAATTAAGTCGGGTGTAATATGATCATGCTTTCTGGAGCCTGTATGACAGAAGCGTTCAGAGTAGCTCTTAGCAGAGCTAACCTAGATTTTGGAAGCCCAGCTAGGGTCACCAAGCCATATTCCACTTGTGAGAGAACTAGGGATTGAACTTGCGACTGGATGTCCTCGGGAGGTAGGAAGGGTATTGAGCTGATGATTGGCACCCTTATTTATGGCACTGATAAGCCCTTGATGATTAGGAATTTGTGCAGGGTGATGCCTCAAGAACAAGCGGAGTCCACCATATGAGGGGTGCAGTTGAGTGCTGAGATTTCTTTGATCCAGTTTTGCGTAGGGGCTGAGTGGTTGCAAGGGGTAATCGGGAGAAATTCTGTTTTGAAATTATTTAGTAACAGATGATTATGCGTTAGCCATTGAGTTTTTCAAAGCGCCCCATTAATAATTTTAATGTCACCTGGAGAGGAGATCTTCAAATACAGTTGAGTGTCATCCGCGTACATATAGTACTGAATGCTATCATCTTTCAGAATGGCAGTTAGAGGTTCCATGATGAGAGTGAAGAGCGTGGGCGCAGATCCTGAGGTACCCCAATAGAGACTGTGGAACTGTCAGCCAGAGAGTAGTTGACTTTGATTCTTTGGGTTCGGTTATGCAGGACAGAGCCAAACCAGTTTAAGACTGGGCCAGAAACCCCCATGCTATATTGAAGAAGAGTAATCAAGTTATCATGTTTGATAGTGTCAAAAGCAGAGGACCAGTCCAGAAGGATTAGAAGGCAATGAGCATCTTGGTCAAGAGCTCTTACGGCATCATCAACAATGTGAGTTAGAACGGTTTCTCTACTGTGACCTGTTCGAAAGCCTGATTGGTGTCGGTCTGGGAGCTGAAATTTCTCAATGTGGTCGCAAAGCTGTCGGTGAATACATTTCTTGAGCAATTTTGCTAAAGACATGATGCTGGTGATTGGACAGAGGTTAGTGTGAGCTGTTAGGTCTGCATTAGACTTTTGGGGATGGGTGTGACTTGCCCCATTTTAAGGCACTCTGGAATCCTGCCCTGTAAGAGAGTTTATTGGATGATCCTGGACCAGAGAGGGAGAATGGCCACGTTGAGGTCTTTAAGCAACTTACCGGAAAGTGGATCATGAAATGGTTGGAAGGTTTGATACGCCAAGGAATGTGCCAACTCCTCCACATCTGGGTGCAGGAAGGAATTCCAGGATTCATTGTTTTTGGGAGTGTACTCTGAGAGATATAGCGGAGCACACACTGCCGAACACAAAGATGCTTATAGACAACAGGTTAATAGTGGCACTCTTCAGTCATGTTACACAAATCTCGATCTCTTGGCCAGTCTTCTAATTCAGGTGGTGTTTCTAACCATATAGTTCCTTCTGCCATCAGGCTCAAGTGACAGAACAGTTTCAGGTATTCAAACGTGGTCTCTTCGCTCCAGATCCTTTAAAGAGCTTAGCAATGGGGGTTCTACAGTTTGTCAGGCATGCTTTTACACCCCACCAGAAGGCCTATATTCTGGTTAGAAAGGTACCTGTTTGACTGCTATCCTCCTGAGGCGCCTGCCTCTTTTAGTTCCACCACATCCCACTATTTGTGTCCCTTGGAGCGTCGCTCTTACTTTTCTCCCAGAGGTACTATTCACTTTGCTTCTTTATTTTTATTAAATGTATCATGGATATTATCCTTTTGGGAATAGTTTATTGACTGTACATATATACCATTCTAAGCAGAAAGTCAGGCAATTTTACTAGCTAATGTTTCCCACTAGTCCAGAAATGCGATGATCTCAACAGCACTCCAAGCACTTGCTTGCAACCAGACATTTTGAAATCCCAGTACTTGCAGATAAGAGGAAATCCTATGCCATTTAAAAAAAAGTATTAATCCAACTCATTAAGCATGTGTAATAGCCATAGTGTTAACATACATTTATTGCATACATATAATGTACACTGCATCAGAAGGAAAAATAGCAGTAGCTGTGCAGTTATATTGATGGAACAGACTGCACTATAAGGCAAATTAATGATGTCAGTAGTGCTTACACCCACACCAGAAAATGTTGCCATGGCTATCTTAACCAACATCACAAGGCACCACAACGCTACAGCACTCCATGTGAAACATACTTAAAAGGCCTCCCCTCAAGCCACAATAGATTCAACACTATGGACTCGATGTCCTGCAGCACCAGCAGGTGAGACTTAAAACCCCTAAGATCATGCTAATGGTGATTCCGTACAGCATTGTACACCAGTGGTTCAGCCTTGCCACATGTAGGGACTAAAGGGTATTCTGCCCCATGTGCAGCAACAAAGAGTTTTATAAAAACAAGGGCTTGCAGTAATTCGACAGTAGAAGTTGCTGTTGCCTTGCAGGTCTAATTGTTAGTACTTTGAGTTATGTACACCCAAGACAGAGTACAAAGAATTGGACCCGCAAGGCATCACTTGGGTTTACTCTGTGCTTTTCTGCAATAGGCGGAAACAATGTGGGCCGAAATTAAAATAAGACACATGAGTAGATTTAATGAATGTAAAGAGGAAACACAACTAATCATCTTAGCAATATAAGGGTTAACCCAGGCAAGCTGCCCTCAATATATGTCCAATAAACAATGTCCCCTGCTCTTGAATTTTGGCCCCGGGCATCCCGTCCCACAGTGCCTGGCCAAAAGTCAAAGTGGAAGGAAGGGATGCACAGCCCACCCCCAGGCCTATTTCAGCCCGGAGCCCACTCAGGGGACCCAGTATTCAAGGTTGGGAGCCTCAATGCCCCAACAGTCCCTAGCATTGGTCCTGCACCCAGGGAGCTGCTAAATATGCTGCCTCATCCCTGTTTGCTGTTGCAGGGATTCTGCTCCTATACAGAACTGTGCACAGAGACCCAGGACCTCAGTGAATTGTGGTGGACCCAAAAACTCACCTCAGTACCTAGAAACCCTAACCCGCTAGCATCAGTGTCACATTAGCGATTTGTCCTATATCAAAGGAACCCATGATTAGACAACCCAGAACATGCGACTTAAGTTATACTCCGGAATGTTGGGAAGCAAGAACACTCTTACGTTCTACTCTCATACCAGTCCACAACAGAAGTAAAAAGAGACACGGGAAAGGTTAAATATTTATTTTAACGACGTGCTCTAAGATGCAGTATTTTTGCTAACATAAGCAGACATATGATTAGAAATAATATGATCAGCATTGTTACAATCCCATAAAACGCAAAAGGAGAAATCGTATTACGATGATGGTGAAAACAGGTCTTATAGTGCCTAGTATAACACCCTCCCTGGTTAGGAACTATGTTTTATAAAATATACAAGGTCTCTTAGGCTTGTGTGGGGGACACTATACCTCCAAGATCAACAGGAGCGTATAACAGCAGGATCTGCAAAAGCTCTCGTCTCTCTAGAAAAACTGGATTCTTCCAAGTGCCTGAAACCGTGCTTAGAGTGCAATATTAAAGGCGCCAGAATCTCGTTGGCTGCAGCTGCATGTATGTCATGGCTAAAACGTGGCCGATCAGCCCGAACAACTGCTACCTTATGATAACATTGGAGGCTTTAGCAAGGACTGTGCAGACTAGGGTCGCGATGTACGTCTAGGGATGCCGAAAACAAGCCATTCTCATGTGAAGCATTTCACGCAGCCTAACTTACAACAGCTATATGCAGTGTCGTGTGCAAACCCAGCAAAAAGGTAAAAATGGCGTTTAAACTTCTAATAAGCCTATGCTAACATAGCAATGTGTGCAACAAGGCCCAGCCCTCACTACAGTGCGGTAGCAATCTTTTTATCTGCCTGCTTGACAGCGGGCAGGGAAACCGATAAAGTATACTTGCAGCAATAACTCAGATACTATCCATTTTCTAGATATAATCGCTAGTTTTGGTTTGAACAAATTGTTTGTGAACCTACCCACACAGCAGGACATACACTTGATGGCATATGTACCAGTAACCCTAGGATGGAATTCGGAAAGGTTGCCCCCCCTACCTTGGTCTGACCATGCTGCGGTGCATTTTACTGTAGACCTAAAAACTGTAGCCAACGAACGTAGAATCAGACCTCTGACGAGGAAATACCGTGCGTGGAAGGCAGTAAAAAAACACGACTTGGTGTCTGCACTTGACGTCAGGCCTGTGATTTCCACCGACGCAAATCAAGCTGCCACGGAACTTCATGACTGGCTCAATAGGGCTGCTAACAAGGTAGCTCCAGAAAGACCTTTAAAAATACGACTGAAAAAGGCTTTGTCTCCATGGTACTCTGTGGATCTTAAATTAGCCAAAATCCAATGCAGACAAAAAGAGCGTGCCTGCAGGTTACAATATAATGTTGCACAGAAGAAGCTGTACTGTGCAGCGCTTGAAGAATATAAAAACGCAATTATTCAGGCTAAAACTGCCTACTTTACTATTAAAATTCAAGAGGCTGTGAACACTCCAAAAGAACTGTTTCAAACATTCACTGCATTATTGAAGTGCCCTCGGGATGCAACCTTTACTCCAGATCTAAATTTTACTGACAAATTAGCCAGCTTTTTCCAAAACAAGGTTCAGTCTGTGTATAATGAGCTTTCAAGAGTAGCACGGGACACTGAGGGCTGGCTTCTGTGCAGTCTACTCCTAGGGATTTGGACTACGGCCTATTCCAATTTCCATACTTGGCAGAAGAGAAAGTGGCAAATTTGCTGCTACAAATTAAATCTGGTTCCCCCATGGATCCCTGTCCGTGGTATGTATTACATCTGGCCCCAGAAGAGATAAGCTTCGTCTTATCTCCTGTGTTTTGACATCAGGAGTCTATCCAACACAGTGGAAAAAGGCCTGTATTTGTCCCCTTTTTAAAAAAAAAACAAAGCTGGACCCATTAGACGAAAAGAAATATCTGCCTATTTCCTGCTTACATTATGAGATGGTCTATGGCACTGCGATCTGAGTGCTAGCCGGACGCGGTAAGCACATGACTAAAATAAGCTCGCTAAGAGTTATGGGATGTGTAGTTTTGTACATAAGTGACTCATTTAATTTACACGATGGGAACTGTGATTTAATAACAGTACATATATCAGTTATGTTTCACTACAAAACTCTAAGATCAACAATTGAATTGATTTTGATTTATATGATTGGTAGAAGAACGGTATATCGAATGTATAATACCACCATACGAAGGAAAAAGAAATGAGTATGTTTTCACTTTTTGTTGTCACATGACTAAATGTTTTTTTGTATATATCTTTATTGATTCAACACTGACTTTCACTCGTGAACAAGCGGCTGCGAAACGCGTTGGGTGTTATTGCTATTAAACCTCCCCTGGAATGCATTTGGGCCTCCGCTTGTTGTCTTTTTGATATTTGGTGACAACCTTTTGTTGATTTATTGGGGCAAGGCGAACCCCGCTGCGCCCGCCATCGAAAAGTGGCGCGGGCTCATTTCACCATTGTTGCTGGAATATATGCGCTGCTGCGGCTTGAAACGCTGTGAGAGCCGAGGAGGAGCTGAGTTTTCATATATATATATATATATATATATATATATATATATATATATATATATATTCACTGAAAAAAACATAGGTTTCAGGCGTTATATAGTTAGGAGTTAGCTTTTAAAAAACCTTTGAAATTCACTCAAAAAACTATAAGTTTTAGGGGTGTTATAGTTAGCTGGACATTTCACTCATACAAAACCATTGAAATTGCTCCTATATAGTTAGTTGTACTAACTATATTTCGCGCACCCGCAATCCACTGCTGATGATGTCACATATTAGATCATTCATGACATGGTCAGTGACATCACTGATGACATCTCAAATGACATCACTGATGACATCATCACGTGAATGTGGTTTGCTTCGTTATTTAAATATGCATTATATATATAGCAATTTGCATTGAAGAATGAGTGGATATATATAAATAAATATTTGGATGGAGGATTTAGTAGCAATGTAATTGACTGTTTACTTGACCAATTTATAATGTCTCACTAAATATAGTGGATAGTGACTAAACTGTGTGAATATCTATCACTTTGTCAGTTGTTGTGTAAACTGATTCTACAGTTGGTTACTAGCGATGTGAAAGTCTATATTAGTTATTGATTAGTTAACTGAGTATTTGTATGGGAGTGTGAAAGTGTGTGTGTGGTTCGGTGGGGTGTGTGTGACTGTCCAAAGATGTGTGAATAGTTGATTCAGTAGATATATGAAGTTAAAACTACATGTTCTAACAGTTTGGGTGAGTGAATCTCTTTATGGGTGTGGTGATGAGCAAATATATTTCTCAATGGTACACTTCCAACAAACTAGAAAAATAAAAGGCAGTGTATGTGTCAGTTGTTGTATATAAATAAGTATACATAAGACTCAATGATTGTGTGAGTGACTGTATGGATAACTGTATACTTGTAATAATGATTTTATAATTCACTAAGTATGACTTACTATCTAAATGAATAGATGGTGGTGTTTTGCTAAGTAAATATGATCAATTGTTTGCATAAGTGAGTAGGATGACTTCATATGTGAATAGGATGTGTGCTGTTGTTTAATGTCTATATAGGTGTATAAGTATTTTTGATAGTGTTCTATTGTTCATTGACAGCATGTATGAGTGAATCCACAGGTAAGTGATTAGATGTGTGTATACATCTATGAATCACTGAGTGGATTTTTAGACACTTGTATTGCTGTGACAATGGATTCAAATATGATACTCTGTATTTTACAAAGAGTGATGAAAAATTGTAATAGTGTATGAAAAGGTGTATGTGATTGTCACGTGGATAATGTCATCAGTGATATCATCAATGATGTCATTTGAGATGTCATCAGTGATGTCACTGACCATGTCATGAATGATCTAATATGTGACATCAGCAGTAGATTGCGGGTGCGCGAAATATAGTTAGTACAACTAACTATATAGGAGCAATTTCAATGGTTTTGTATGAGTGAAATGTCCAGCTAACTATAACACCCCTACACCTTATAGTTTTTTTGAGTGAATTTCAAAGGTTTTTTAAAAGCTAATTCCTAACTATATAACGCCTGAAACCTATGGTTTTTTCAGTGAATTTCAAAGGTTTTTTAAATGCTAATTCCTAACTATATAAGGCCTGAAACCTATGTTTTTTTCAGTGAATTTGCAAGGTTTTTTAAATGCTGATTCCTAACTATACAAGGCCTGAAATCTATGGTTTTTTCAGTGATTTTGCAAGGCTTTTTAAATGCTAATTCCTAACTATATCAGGCCTGAAACCTATGGTTTTTTCATTGAATTTCGAAGGTTTTTTAAATAACAATTTTTAAATCTATTATTTTTTTATACTGATTTACTACATTTTTGCAGGCAGGTGTTCAGAGGGCACGCCCCCTATTACAACGTTCTGCAGCGCAACCCCTGGCGCGTTTGCAGAGGAGGAACTAATTCCCCTTGCATACTGGGGGTCCCTGGGGGGCAACTAGCCCACCAGGAGCCTCCAGTATAAGCCAGGGAGCTGCATTACAGAGAGGTGTAATGAGGCCACACCCTTTTTTACACCTCTCTGCAACGCAGCCCCCGGGCGTGTTTGCAGAGGGGGAACTAATTCCCCTTGCATACTGCTGGTCCCTGGGGGCCAACTAGCCTACCTGGAACCTGCAGTATGCACCAGGGGGCTGCATTGCAGAGAGGTGTAATGAGGCCACACCCTTTTTTACACCTCTCTACAGCGCAACCCCTGGCGTGTTTGCAGAATAGGAACTAATTCCCCCTGCATACTGGGGGTCCCTGGGGGCCAAGTAGCCCACCAGGAGCCTCCAGTATGTCCCCGGGGCAGTGTTGGGGGGTTTGTGGACCTCCCACACTTCTTTATCACTATGCCGCCACGATTTGGTCCCCCGGGGGGGTAATTTTTAAAAAAACAGACCAGGTTTTTTAAAAAAGAAATGTGGGCCTTTTTGGTCCTTGTGGGACTACCTGGGCAGGCCTTGGGGGGTCAGGGTGTATCTACCCTGCCCCCTCTTTGTGTTCTTCACGTTTGTTTTTCTGCTTTCTTGTGCCTCGGTCTATCTACACGCACACATATACATATATATATATATATATATATATATATGCATATATATACATATATATAATCTGCATATCTATATAAATACAAATATAAATGCATGCATAAATATGCATATGTGTATACATATGCATGTTATTTACATGAAAGTTTGAAAAACACTTAAAAGCAAAGCTAAAAAGCCACCTCATTACAAACAGAATGGCTTTAACTTAAACAAAGGCGAGATCTATTGCATTTTCAATGCTGGTTTACTTTGGTTCCATCAAAAAGGCATTCAGATGTGTCACACATTTGCCATAAATTCTGAATATTAGCACTCTAGTTGCTCATTATATCACTGTAGTAAAGCTACTGCTCACCAGGGAAGTCTGCTGCTGGTATTCAAAGTGCATGTTTCATCCTGCATGTCAAAATTCTTTTAATGAAATAGAAGAGGATTTGAGAAGTCACTCAAAATGTGCCCTAATTTTTCTTTCTGAAGCACTAATCATACTTTCTATGGCAAAATGAACCCCCTCATTTTGTTCCTTTTTAAATTAAATGTTTTAAGAGTTACCACTTCATTCCAATCAAGATGGCTTCTGTTGTGCCATACGTTTGTCATAAGTAAGACTGTTAGCGCTCTAGTTGTTCTTTAGAACACTCTGGGACATTCTGTCATTGGGCTATACTTGGGCTACATCTGGGTGATATTTGGGCTCTTTTGTCTCTGGTGGCTATCTTGGGAGACTGCATGTCAGAATTGTTTAATGAAATAGAATAGTATTTGAGAAGTCACTCAAAATGTGCCCTATTTTTTCTTTCTGAAGCACTAATCATACTTTCTATGGCAAAATGAACCCCCTCATTTTGTTCCTTTTTAAATTAAATGTTTTCAGACTTACCACTTCATTCCAATCAAGATGGCTTCTGGTGTGCCATACTTTTGTTATAAGTAAGACTGTTAGCGCTCTAGTTGTTCTTTAGAACACTCTGGGAAGCTGCAGTAGAACACAAAGGAATCAACTGACAGTCTCTGTCCTTGTTGGATGTACATGTTTTACTGAGAATGTCAGACTTCATTCTCACATGACTGAGAAAGATAATGTGAATTCACAGAAAATATGCTTTCAGTTTAGCTTATAGATCCCCTTCCAAACCACTGTGGGAAAAGCATGAGATAATAGTTTTCTTTCAAACATGATTCATGATATCCCAGCAGAAGGCTTTTTCACATGGTAAAATCACCTTAGAACACACCACAATTCCTAAAATGAGTATGGTACCATCAACAAATGATTTATAATGTAACTAAAGTCCTAAAACCCTCTATTAACTACAATGCTTTTTTAATGAGGTGCTATCATGTATATTGGTCCCAAGATGGCTGACAACACTTCTTGGATGAAGAATTTGAATTTTGAAAACAATTTTTTTTTTTGCCTTGGGGGTCCTTGTGGGATCCCCTGAGCAGGTCTAGGGGTCAGGTTGCTTCTACCCTGCCCCCTTTTTGAGTTCTACACGTTTGTTGTTCTGCTTTCCTGTGCCTCAGTCTACTGAGGCACAAGATGGCTGCCAACACTTTCTGGTTTGGAGTGTTGACAGACATGGCAGCCAATCAGAATGCAGCTCATGCTCGGAAAGGTAAGCTTACACGTAAGCTGCTATAGATATATATATTTTTTCTCTTTTGATTTTCTCAGGAACTACTGGAGGGATTTTCACCAAATATAGCAAAGGCACATCTGCGTACCAGTCCCTACAATTTTGCAAAGTTTGGCGTAATTCCGTTCAGCGGTTCGGGCTGTAGACTTGTCAGACCGTCCTATGGAAAGTAACATGGGGAAAAAACGTTTTGGGACCCTCCTTTTTTTCTCAGCCCCACTTCACGAATCCCCCCGAAACTTTTAGTGAAGGAGCGCAGCAGAGCTGGCCAAAATTTTGAAAAATTACACACAAATTCCTCAACCGGCGCCAGAGTTATTCCCAATAGAATGTTGCGGATTTCCTATGGTAGCCAATCCTAACTATATATACATGCCCCCAGGACATGGTCCACCCGGGGGCTTATAATTAAAGAAATGCGAGCGACCTCACTTCTTTTTTGCAGCAAATATTCGCAATTTCGCAGCAAAATGAATAAACCTTTTGGCCCTGATGGACCCCAGGGGGGGGTCAGAGTATTCCTACCCTGCCCCCTTTCCTATATATATATTTTTCTCTCAAGACTCGGCTATAGCAGAGTCCCAAAATGGCTGCCAACACTTCCTGGTGCATAAACAACAGGAATTGGAGGAGGCGAGGGAGACACTGGCAGGACAAGTGGAGTGTTTACAATGCTTTGATCAAAAGGCTTATATCACACGCACTCATGTCGAGGGAGATAAGTCTGGTGTTCAGTTGGCCTGGCTGACCAACCCGTCGCGTAGGGGTTCACCGATATTGGACATCCAAGACACCCGGGATGACGCTTGCTTCTCTCGAGGGGGTAAAACGAGCTGTTTTATGACTTCTACAAGAAGTTATACAAGAGCAAGACAGTCAGAACGGCTGATGACCTAGGTAGATTTACACGTGAGCTCCAGCATCTACAACTAGATGACTACCAGACGGAGGGGCTAGGCGGACATATTGAGTTGAGGGAGGTGCGGGCGGCTATTAAACATATTGCACTGAATAAAACGCTGGGAACAGACAGCCTTCCGATCGAGTTTTATGTAACTTACTCTGAGCAGTTGGCACCATGCCTGGTAGCATTATATAATGACGTGAGTCGCTTGGGCTACCTCCCTGTATACACGAGTGAGGCGGTTATCATCCCTCTCCTGAAACCTGAAATGTGTGCATGGGACAGATCAGCATTCTGTCCGCAATCCATGCTTAACACGGACTCTAAGATACTGAGTCTCATCTTGGCCACTCGCCTATTGCCCCACATGTCAACCATAATCCAACGGGATCAGTCTGGCTTTATTCCTGTTTGGAATGCGGCCATAAATGTTCAGCGATTGCTGCAGATACCCGAAGCGGACTCTTACCCAAAAGACACTGCTGCGATATTTGCTGTTGATCTAGACATTTGGAATGGCCCTACCTGTTGCATGGAATGGCCCGATTTGGCCTGGGAGACAAATTTATAGCATGGACGGGCTTACTTTATAAGTCCTCTACAGCGCAGGTTAGGATGGGTGGGGTGATATCTGAAGCTTGCGAGGTGAGCCGGGGCTCAAGGCAGGGATGCCCATTATCCCCGCTTCTATTTGCACTGGCCATGGATCCATTAGTGGTGAAGGCTAGGACTAGGAGGTATTACCAGGGCCTACAGGTGCCGGGTCAGGCTCACCATGTAGCCTTGTACGCAGACGACCTGCTCATGTTCTTAGAAGACACTGGGCAAGTGTTACTGGGGGTGAAGGCGCTACTACACGAACTAGGAGAGATGTTTGGCCTTAGGGTTAACTGGTCTAAGTCATGCCTGTTACCAACAGACGGAGACAGGGGAGGCTCGCAGGATAGGGCGGGAGTGCGATGGGAATGCAGGTGCCACCCGTATGTAGGGGTCCAGATTTATCCTACTAGACTGGATATATTGGAGGGCAATGTAGTCAGAGTGATAAGAGGACTGGCGGGCAGTTTTGACATTTGGGGATCACTTCCATTGTCGGTTGCTGGGCGAGTGGCCTTACTCAAAATGGTGTCCCTCCCGCGGCTGTTGTACTATTTCGTGACCTTGCCGATTTGGATCCTGGCGCAGATTTTTAAACAACTCCCGTCCATAATCACAGGGTTTTTTGGGGCACTGAGAGACGGCGGGTTGCCCACAATGTACTGATGCTCCAAGATCGGAGGGTGGATGGGCGGTACCTGACTTTGAAACATACTACTCAGCTGCGGTGGTTGATGAAAGAGTGGCGCTGAGGCTGCGTGGCCTGGAAGAGGAAAGCGGGGGAGCCCCGGAGCTGAAGCTGCTCTTGCAGATCTTGTTGGACCTCCCTGTTCGAATAGGTACCCTCTAGGAGGACCTTAGGACAGCATGGCAATGTTGGAAGCGAAGTCTCAAGCGAGCAGGTATGACAGTGCAGTATGCCCCTGATATTCCGCTCTCTATGTTTGAGGCACTACCTCACAGGGGCTCCTGAGTAACTGGGACGAGGGGGGGTTGACCACTATTGGGACCTATATGAGGATGGGAACATGCTGCCCTTCCATGTTCTACAGGAGCGATTTTACTTGCAAGGGGGTGACTTCTTGCTTCACACGGCGCTTACTGCGGCTATCCGTGCACACTGGAAGGAGGGTCTGACTGAACCTAGGGCTTCTTTGGTTGTCAATATATTGTAACTGCTGCGGGGAAGTACAAGGCAGCCTGTACAAGCGTATGACCCAATAGAATTTGGATGTACTAAAGCGCAAGTGGGAGGTAGATGTGGGAAGTGAGATGCCGGATAGGGCCTGGAACGGGAGTGGAAGAGCACCAGGAATGCCTGCTTTCAATTGGTTCACTTTTATATTTTGCATCGCGCCTACCTCACACCGGCAAAAATTAAAACATGCTTCAATGGATGAACGTCCGAGATGTCGAGGAGAGGGAGCTGACTTCCCTCACATGATTTGGGGGTGCCCACTGCTAACTAGTTACTGGACTGAGGTGGTCACACAGCTGAAGGCTGTGATGGACAGAGTTCACCAGCAAGCTTATAGGTATGGGGTTAGTGTTGGCCAAAAGGGAAATCACGATGCATTGGAAAGCGAGTGGGGCCCCCTGGAGTAGCTAGATGGAAAAGAGTTCATCACATGGGCAGAATGTGATGGGATAGATTGATTACAGCTAGCGAAAAGAACGGGGAGTGAGAGGGCATTGTTGGCGGCCAAGGCATGGGAGCACTTGGGGGGATTACTGAAAGACCCGGACACTGATAGCGAAGATAACACTTAGCCAGACGTACCGGAAATAGAGTAGCATCATAACAGCATATAGTTGCAGTAGTATGAAAACATTAGACATGCACACGATAGGCGATCCTGTGGTGGCGACCCGCACAAGCCCACATTATTTGGCTAATGGATATCACCAACCACGCAAAGCTGATGTCTATTGATAGTACAGCATAATCAGGCCCTCCAGGATTTCGCGATTTTGCGGTTTGCTGCGAATTCGGCACTTTTGTAAAAATGCCGCGATTTTTACAAAAGTGCCTACAAAATCGGAAGGTGATTGGGCACTTATGATGCTGCCTTGCTCCCTGTTATACCTAGGAGGTTCTGTGTCTTGTCTCCCAAGTACAGAATGTCAGGATCTTCCTGGGCAGGGCATCTTGTGTTAGAAAACAGCCATGCTTAGGTGGTCTGCGGTGTATTAAAATAGCTTCTGCAGAAAACTTTATCAAGAAGTTTTGCCAATGATAAGTTTCCTAAAATTCACCATTGTATGCGGGTGAAGGGAAGAAAGTTTGGTTAGACAGTATTTCCTGTACTTTAGTTCCCAGTAAAAAATTTCCTCAATATAGTAAAACCGACTGGCAATCGAGTGCCACTTTTCACATGCTCCCAATAAGTCCATTGGTGGGTACCAATATCCCTAACAGGCAAGCTGGCGAGTCCTTCATATGATATAGATTCATCTTTTTCAACATTAACCAGTAACTAAATCAAACCAGAGGCTGCTCAGGACCTGCTCCAGGGCTCCAACCCCCCAGAGAAAGCTTGAAATGCAAAGGGAGCAGTATTTGTCCACAACATCTTAAACATGAGTTTGTTAACACAGTCCAGCCCCTGCAAAGTTCAAGTACAAAGCCCTCTTCAAAGAACTTACATATACCTGGATCTTAAGGCAGAAATTTTGCAAATTGAATAGGTTTGTCCCTGACTAAAGGTTTCCAGACTATCTCTGCTCTAATGATTTAGTTTCATCTCATCAGCTGTTACTGTAAAGAAGCATCATTTCCCCTGAAGGTTGATATTGGTTCGTTCACATCTTGTTATAGACTCAGACCCTCCAGGAATTCGCGGTTTGCCACGAAATCAGCACTTTTGTAAAAATGCAGCGATTTTTACAAAAGTGCCCACGAAATCGGAAGGTGATAGGGCACTGAAGGAGACACCGTTGATGTAGGAAAGATTTGACCCAATGTAGTTGTTGTTTTCAAGGTTCAAATAACTTCTAATACTGATTTTATCATTTATGTTGCTCTAACTCACAAAAGTCCTACAGCTACAACATTGCTCCACCTTTGATAAACTGAGCAAATCAGCCACTTTGTGGCTCTGCTGCCCTTTCTTCGCTCTGCTTTTCCACTTTGCACCCAATTTCTTTCCTGCCTGCCGCTCTGCACTCTTTCTATCCTTTCCGTCGCCTCTCACCTCCGTGTGGTCCTGTGCACTTTGACTCCTCCCTGCCAGCCCCCTTGCTTTCTCCCATCAAATGGTCAGCCTGGGGTCCCTCTATCTTTTTCGGCTGCACACCAACCCCAACCGGACCTCGGAACCTTTTGAAATTATGCTAAAGTTTTTGTTGGGCTACCAGTCTGGAGCCATTGGGGAGGCTGGTGAAAGTCATGTGTGGAAGAGGCTGTCTGAAAATGGCGTGAGCAGGTCTTTACAAAGCAACTTTGGCATTATCTTGAAGTTGTCAGAAGACCTGGTAACAAAATGGCTGTCCTTTCCAGCATCCCAGCACGTGCCCCTCAGTCAGCACATGTTGGGCTATGCCATGAAGTCAGTGACTCAGACAGCTATGGGGAATAGCTTTAAGGATGAGCAGGAGTTGATCCGCTTCCGCAAGAACCACTGTGTTATCAGGTAAGAAATTGGGAAAGGTTTCCTGGATGGGTCACTTGACAAGAACACAACAAGGAAAAAGCTGTATGAGAACGCCCTGATGGAGATGGAATCTGTCCTAAAGAAGCTGGTGAGAGAAAGGCGCGGTAAGAGCATCCCTCGACAGATCTTCATGGACGCCTTGCTGCAGGGTAATCTGAGCGACAAGCAGGTGCTGGAGGACAGCATGATCTTCTCACTGGCAGGATGTGTTACCACAGCTAACTTGTGTACATGGGCTTTATATTTCCTCACCACATCGGAGGACGCACAGGAGAAGCTTTACAAGGAGATGGCCCAAGTACTAGGCATGGGGCCCATCACACTGGAGAAAGTTGAGCAGCTCAGGTATTGCCGGCAAGTCCTCTGGGAGACAGTACGGACAGCTAGACTGACACTTATTGTGGCATGGCTCCAGGACTTGGAAGGCAGAATTGACCAGCATGTCATTCCCAAAGAGACCCTGGTGCTTTATGCTATTGGTGTGGTGTTTCAGGACTGCACAGCCTGGCCCTCAGCCTACAGATTTGATCCTGATAGGTTTGACAATGAGTCTGCCCTGAAAAGCCTTTCTTTGCTCGGCTTCGTGGGGAGTTGAGGTTTGCATACGTTGTGGCGACAGTGTTGTTGAGCGTGCTGGTTAGAAAACTGCGCTTACACCCAGTGCCAGGGCAGGTCATCGAGACGCTATATGAACTAGTGACATCGCCAAAGGAGGAGGCGTGGATCACTGTTTCCAAAAGAAGCTAAGAACAAGCAGCTCCATCCAGCAAGTGCCTACATTTCGAAAAGTACTGCTTCATGCCAAGTGGGGTGCTGTCAATGGGGGGAAAAGATCAGTAAACCCTACAAGCCGAAATCACAAAGGCTGCACTGCAAAGGCGGTCAGGGCCTCTACCGCATACCAGGGCCCCTGGTCCCACACCAAAGGAGGCACTAACTGTCACTGCCCAGGGTCCTCTCACCGCACAACAGGGCCCCTGGCCCCACCACAAAGGGGGTACTGACTCTCACTGCCCGGGAGCCTCTCACGCACTACAGAGTGAAACCAGAAAATCTGGATAAGATCGTGGCTTCCATGCTGAAATTATGTGATGTTAAGCAAAAATTAAATTTCACTAAGGTAGGTTCTGGAATACCATTTCCCATGGGATGCTACCAGCACATCTTTTATGGGCTTCTCAGAATCTATACTAAAGCAAATGGAGGATTGCATTTCCAAGGGATAACAGCCTTCACCTATGGGCTGCTTCCTCTGTTCCATATCACAGGTTGCCTATTACAAAGCGGAATACTGTGCTAAAACAGTTTCCATTGATTTAAGGCTGAGAATTAATGATTATGAGTAAAATAAAGTGCTGCAAAAATGCCGCTAAATTTCCATATTTGTGCTGCTAAATTTGCTGATCCATGCCGTTATATCCTGGGGGGTTATGTAAGTGACATACCTGGGGGGAGGGCGGAGAGGTTTGGGAGTTTATTAGATTAGAATTTTTGATGCTGTTATATCTTGAGAACACTGTTAAGCAGAGGAGGATATTCCCCTTTCTCCATGACTAATTTTTTTCCCCTGTGTTTATCAAGTCAGTTATCCTGCGATATTGTATCCATATGTGTCATGGGGCTTCACCATAGACCTTAGAATTGTATGATCGTCGGGCCCATCATGTGGGGTATTGCTATGATTAGGCTTTGATAAGCTGGTAATGTTTTTTATTTCTAAACCTAATAAGGTTTGTTTATTAAAAAAAAAAAACACTTCCTGGAGCATAAGATCGCCAATACTCACAAATTTGGATTTTCTTTAATATCCCCAAAACTAAAGAATGTATTTAAACTGATAACAAAAATTGCGCTTTCTGAACCAATAGCTACCTTTCTGCCACATTTGGTGTAATTCCTTCCAGTGGTTTGGGCTGTAGTCATGTCTAAAATCTCACTTTTTTCATCTCCCCCCTTTCCCCCCCAAAAAAACGTTAGATGCACAACTAGAATCAGTGGAGCACTTTTTTTTTTTAGTTTTTCGTGAAGATTTGTCGAATGGCACCAAAATTATAGGTAAGTCAAAGAAAGTTTTTCAGCTGGAAACGAGGTCCCAACTAGAACTGGCGACCGCCAGTAGTATGTATGTATGTCATTTTGTGTGTATGTATTACCTCTCTCTCTCTCTGTCTCTCTCTCTCTCTCTATATATATATATATATATATATATATATATATATATATATATATATATATATATATATATATATATATATATATATATATATTTTTCCTTTACACCTTCATGCACGCTGCCCTCCAATTTTCCAAGCGTCTCGAGGGCAAGCAGAAGAATAGCACCAATAAATCCGTTGTGAGAGGATAACTCATTTTATTTTTTCAAAGTAAAATCAGCCTCCGTTGATCACAGGGCCATCATCAGCAAAGTGCAGGGGTGCATACAAACAGAGAAATGACCTACGTGTTTCGGCTTGCGCCTTCTACTGGGTCATTGAGTAAGGTGCAGAGTGCCAATTTAAAGGGAGAACACACACTTTCACCACTACCACCAATTAAAAAAAAAATCAATTTTAAAGGGGACACAACCACTAATTTTGTTTTTAAATTCATCATATTCCTAAAACAAATCAGTTTCATAGGATAGGTGTCAGCAGCATTATAAACAATGAATAATACATATATATATATATGAGAAAGTCAAAAAGCTTCTTCTGGAGCACTTGGAACCCGTGGAAGTTGGCGCAAATACCGGCGAAGCAGTCCGGTCAAATTAATGTAACTGGAGTCTCTCACAAAGTGAATTGCATGCGCTCTCGGACAAGAAGGCAAAAAGAGGGTCAAAATAGTTGATAATGCAGTTTAATGCACAACGCGTTTCAGCAAAGAAAGCCTTGTTCACGTGCAACCCCACACTCACAGACACCGAGTATAAATAAAGTTTTGCTGTGCTGTAGGCTCATAGTCAACAACAAGGTAGGACTGGCAAAAAGCTGGTTATGTGGCAGACATGTTGGAATGGTCAAACGGAATATACATCGTTCTGCAGTGCCTGGCTATTGTTCGGTGAATAATACACACAATTAATTGATAATTCATGCAGTTTGCAAATCAATAATTACAATGGTGTAAATTCTAAACAAAACATATTTAGCGGAAAATCCCGTTTTATTGGAAAAAACATATATATGAAAATATCCGAATACCGGCTACTCAGTTAGCCCAGTGGCATGAAGAGGAGAAAATGAAGCACATAATTTGCACATTTTGCCAGGAAAATTTTCAGCACTTGTCCCATTAGCTCTGGTGTGACACATATATGTACATGCAAACAGCCGACGGCTGCGGAGCAATCTCTGCAATGTTGAAATCAGGCTAAATGCGCTGGAGAAAAACAACTCAAATCAAAGCTAGCAGCGCCAAATGCTGCATAGCTTGTAAATATAATGGTTCAGCCTAAAAAGTAAAATACACTTTCATAGCGTGGATCTCTTCCACCAAAAAATATATATGTATAATAGAAGTCTGTAAAGTCCATCAGAGGCCTCTGTAATAGGCACGGTTACGGGGGACGGCTAAGGAGAGTGCTGCTAAGTCAGTGTCACCATCGACCCAACTTTAATTCAAACAATACCTGGTAGTTGTATCTGCCCAAAGCTGTTTTTTTCTAAAATGGGCCAAAATCTTATATAACTGGAAAAGTCAAACCTTGAAACTATGGTGTCTGGACGTGTGGTATAAACTCGAGCAGTGATTCCAGGAGTGCAAAGGTTGGGTGCGCCCGTGCAGGTGTGATCCAGTGGTGGGCCCCCTCCTTTCCTCCTAAGGAATGAAACAAAACAAAAATAAAATTAAAAATAAAAATGTGACTAATCAATGACATAAGACAGACAAATGAGAAATATATAACTAAACAACATAATAGGAATAACAATTATGTTAAAACATGTCAGAAGACGATAAGCGGAGTCGGTGCTTTACATCATAACAAAGGATGCTGAGAAGGTCTAGATAATACTCGCGATTAGCGAGGTTGACAAACACTACTCTCTCAGGTGAATTGCCAGTTCCTCATCCATGTTGAGGCCTCCCGGGAATCTGGTTTGGAACTCAATTATGAGTTTGGATTCACGTTGTCTCAAGTTGAGTACCCCGTCACCCCCTCTCGGATGTCTGGGGACCTGTTCCAATATAAAGAAATTTAATTCAGAGGTATTGGAATAGTGTTTCTGTTCAAAATGACGTGCCACAGGGTATTTGGGGTCCTTGTTGGTAATGGCCCTAAGGTGCTCAAGGATTCTTTTTTTGGCAGCACAGCTAGTACTGCCTATATACCACAGTTTGCAGGAGCATTCGATGACATAAATCACAAATGTGGTGCTGCAGGTAAAGAAAGAGGTCAGATTTTTGGTGATGTTATTGTATTCTACAGATCCTCTGTATTTACTGTGCTTGCAAGCTTTACAATGGCCACATGGGTAAAAACCCACTAGACCATGTTCAGAGTTAGTTTTGGTGTATTGAGTAATGTCATTCCTGACCACTAAGTCACCTATATTCCTGCATCTTTTGTAAGTGATGGCAGGACGATCAGGTATACTGTTTCCCAGAATGGAATCAGTCTTGAGAATATCCCAATTTTTGGATAACAGTTTTTTGACTTGACTAACCTCTGAACTGTAAGTTAAGATGAGTCTGGTGGATTCATCTTGCTCCACAGTGTCAGCAGTCTCCTTGTCAGTTAATGTTTCAGATCTTGTTATTTCATCTGCTCTCATTTTGGCTTTTTTAAGGACCCAACTGGGATAACCTCTGCTTTCAAACCTGGTTATGATGGTTGCCTGCTCTTTCAGGTAAGCATCATTAGTGTTACAATTTCTTTTGGCCCTGAGCAGTTCCCCGTAGGGGATGCTCCATTTCAGAGCCTCAGGGTGGCTACTTTGTGCGTGAAGCACACTATTCCCCGCCGTGGCCTTGCGAAACAGTGAGGTGTAGATTTTGTGGTCTCTAATCTCCAGTTTGACATCCAAAAATTCAGTTTGGCTGTCACTAACGTTGCCAGACAGAAAGATGTTGTAGCTGTTACAATTAAGTTTCCTGATGAACTCTTCAGCTTCAGATTTAGTACCACTCCAGATGATAAAAAGGTCGTCGATGTAACGAAGCCATGCGACGACCTTCCTAAAATCCTCTGCCAGTGTGATACTACCATGGATTTCCTGCTCCCAATAGCCCATGAACAGATTCGCTAAACTAGGAGCGAAGCAAGAACCCATGGCAGTACCACTGACTTGCCTGTAGAGGGCGCCATCAAAGGAAAAAATGTTGTTAGTTAAACAAAAATTCATCATTTCCATTATCATTTTGGAATGTTCACGATAACATAAGGGTCTGTGTTTCAAAAAATGTTCACAAGCTTGAAGACCATGTTGGTGATTAATTATCGTGTAAAGAGATTGCACATCCAAAACAACAAAACTGTATTCGGGTTCCCACACAATTTCTTCAATGTGACACAGAAAATCTTTAGTGTCTTTTATATAGCTTGGTAATGAGATGACATAGTCTCGGAGAAAATGATCTACATACTTGGAGATACTTTCACTGATACTCCCGATAGAGGACACTATGGGGCGTCCTGGAGGAGCTGTTGCATTTTTGTGAAGTTTGGGAAGTAAGTACAGAATGGGAAGTCTAGGGAAATCTTTTTTTAGGTAGCGATATTCTTCCCAAACCAGGAGCCCCTTGTCTTTCCATGTCTCCAATTTCTCCCAGATTTCGGTGATGCTCGTATTATAGGCATCGATGTTGATTGGGATATAGAACTTGGTGTCACTTAGTTGTCTGAGTGCCTCATTGACATAGCTTTCGCGGTCCATGATAACGATATTACCACCCTTATCAGCAGGACGTATCACTATGCTGTTATCCTCATATAGAGCCCTGAGTGCTTTCCTTTGGGAAAAAGATAGATTATTATTCAAACCTCTTTTGTTGAATGTATTGGGAGCAGGAAATCCATGGTAGTATCACACTGGCAGAGGATTTTAGGAAGGTCGTCGCATGGCTTCGTTACATCGGCGACCTTTTTATCATCTGGAGTGGTACTAAATCTGAAGCTGAAGAGTTCATCAGGAAACTTAATTGTAACAGCTACAACATCTTTCTGTCTGGCAACGTTAGTGACAGCCAAACTGAATTTTTGGATGTCAAACTGGAGATTAGAGACCACAAAATCTACACCTCACTGTTTCGCAAGGCCACGGCGGGGAATAGTGTGCTTCACGCACAAAGTAGCCACCCTGAGGCTCTGAAATGGAGCATCCCCTACGGGGAACTGCTCAGGGCCAAAAGAAATTGTAACACTAATGATGCTTACCTGAAAGAGCAGGCAACCATCATAACCAGGTTTGAAAGCAGAGGTTATCCCAGTTGGGTCCTTAAAAAAGCCAAAATGAGAGCAGATGAAATAACAAGATCTGAAACATTAACTGACAAGGAGACTGCTGACACTGTGGAGCAAGATGAATCCACCAGACTCATCTTAACTTACAGTTCAGAGGTTAGTCAAGTCAAAAAACTGTTATCCAAAAATTGGGATATTCTCAAGACTGATTCCATTCTGGGAAACAGTATACCTGATCGTCCTGCCATCACTTACAAAAGATGCAGGAATATAGGTGACTTAGTGGTCAGGAATGACATTACTCAATACACCAAAACTAACTCTGAACATGGTCTAGTGGGTTTTTACCCATGTGGCCATTGTAAAGCTTGCAAGCACAGTAAATACAGAGGATCTGTAGAATACAATAACATCACCAAAAATCTGACCTCTTTCTTTACCTGCAGCACCACATTTGTGATTTATGTCATCGAATGCTCCTGCAAACTGTGGTATATAGGCAGTACTAGCTGTGCTGCCAAAAAAAGAATCCTTGAGCACCTTAGGGCCATTACCAACAAGGACCCCAAATACCCTGTGGCACGTCATTTTGAACAGAAACACTATTCCAATACCTCTGAATTAAATTTCTTTATATTGGAACAGGTCCCCAGACATCCGAGAGGGGGTGACAGGGTACTCAACTTGAGACAACGTGAATCCAAACTCATAATTGAGTTCCAAACCAGATTCCCGGGAGGCCTCAACATGGATGAGGAACTGGCAATTCACCTGAGAGAGTAGTGTTTGTCAACCTCGCTAATCGCGAGTATTATCTAGACCTTCTCAGCATACTTTGTTATGATGTAAAGCACAGACTCCGCTTATCGTCTTCTGACATGTTTTAACATAATTGTTATTCCTATTATGTTGTTTAGTTATATATTTCTCATTTGTCTGTCTTATGTCATTGATTAGTCACATTTTTATTTTTAATTTTATTTTTGTTTTGTTTCATTCCTTAGGAGGAAAGGAGGGGGCCCACCACTGGATCACACCTGCACGGGCGCACCCAACCTTTGCACTCCTGGAATCACTGCTCGAGTTTGTACCACACGTCCAGACACCATAGTTTCAAGGTTTGACTTTTCCAGTTATATAAGATTTTGGCCCATTTTAGAAAAAAACAGCTTTGGGCAGATACAACTACCAGGTATTGTTTGAATTAAAGTTGGGTCGATGGTGACACTGACTTAGCAGCACTCTCCTTAGCCGTCCCCCGTAACCGTGCCTATTACAGAGGCCTCTGATGGACTTTACAGACTTCTATTATACATATATATTTTTTGGTGGAAGAGATCCACGCTATGAAAGTGTATTTTACTTTTTAGGCTGAACCATTATATTTACAAGCTATGCAGCATTTGGCGCTGCTAGCTTTGATTTGAGTTGTTTTTCTCCAGCGCATTTAGCCTGATTTCAACATTGCAGAGATTGCTCCGCAGCCGTCGGCTGTTTGCATGTACATATATGTGTCACACCAGAGCTAATGGGACAAGTGCTGAAAATTTTCCTGGCAAAATGTGCAAATTATGTGCTTCATTTTCTCCTCTTCATGCCACTGGGCTAACTGAGTAGCCGGTATTCGGATATTTTCATATATATGTTTTTTCCAATAAAACGGGATTTTCCGCTAAATATGTTTTGTTTAGAATTTACACCATTGTAATTATTGATTTGCAAACTGCATGAATTATCAATTAATTGTGTGTATTATTCACCGAACAATAGCCAGGCACTGCAGAACGATGTATATTCCGTTTGACCATTCCAACATGTCTGCCACATAACCAGCTTTTTGCCAGTCCTACCTTGTTGTTGACTATGAGCCTACAGCACAGCAAAACTTTATTTATACTCGGTGTCTGTGAGTGTGGGGTTGCACGTGAACAAGGCTTTCTTTGCTGAAACGCGTTGTGCATTAAACTGCATTATCAACTATTTTGACCATCTTTTTGCCTTCTTGTCCGAGAGCGCATGCAATTCACTTTGTGAGAGACTCCAGTTACATATATATATATATATGTATATCTATATATATATATATCTATCAAAAAGCAAATCCTGATCGCTAATCACGTAGCGGAACCAAGCAGGTGCAGACCTCTTCCCCCAAAAAGTATATATATATATATACATATATATGAAAAAACACTTAATACTTACCTGTAAAATACTTACATTACATTTTGTAGCATGCATTTGCTTTTACCATTCATGCCTTCATAACGAAATTCACTGTAAAGGCATCTGTGATAAAGGCATACGCGTAATAAAAAATGTAGTTGTAAAAACAGTCATGGTAAAGACTGTTTCATTGTAAAGCCTCCGTTGTAAAGGCATTAGTGGTTTTGATTGCAAAAAACACAGTTGATGGACAGAATGTAGAACAATGTCATACATTCACCCCAGTACAAGGATCTGGGCCTAAATCCATCGTTTTTTTGCACTCCACACCACCCTGGGTTAGACACTGGCTATATGCAAATCAGCTCTGACCCTGTGCCTCATGGGAACAGTCCAGTCCGAACTACCAAGCCATGTCTTTCCCAGACCGGAATCAAGCATCCAAGGACCGGTTTCGGGCTATCAGCCTTCATCAGCCTGGATAGCTTGACTCCAGTGGTGGGGAGAGCCTGGGACTCACGTCTGAGCATACCCAGCCCATTCGGGGTGAAAATTGCAAAAAACACAGTTGATGGACAGATTGTAGAACAATGTCATACATTCACCCCAGTACAAGGATCTGGGCCTAAATCCATGGTTTTTTTGCACTCCACACCACCCTGGGTTAGACACTGGCTATATGCAAATCAGCTCTGACCCTGTGCCTCATGGGAACAGTCCAGTCCGAACTACCAAGCCATGTCTTTCCCAGACCGGAATCAAGCATCCAAGGACCGGTTTCTGGCTATCAGCCTTCATCAGCCTGGATAGCTTGACTCCAGTGGTGTGGAGAGCCTGGGACTCACGTCTGAGCATACCCAGCCCACTCGGGGTGAAAATTGCAAAAAACACAGTTGATGGACAGAATGTAGAACAATGTCATACATTCACCCCAGTACAAGGATCTGGGCCTAAATCCATCGTTTTTTTGCACTCCACACCACCCTGGATTAGACACTGGCTATATGCAAATCAGCTCTGACCCTGTGCCTCATGTTATGTTATGTTATGTTAAAATGGGACTTATATAGCGCAACGGCTACTCCAAAGGAGTGTCCCGGCGCTTTGAGCTCCAGACCTAAAAGGAGAACTAGATAACATAACAGTAAAAGAGCAGGGGCCTAAAAGAGGGGACAAATTATCCAGCGAACAACCAGGTTTTTAAGTCTTTCCTGAAGACAAGCAGATTTGCGGTGTTTTGCAGGGACACCGGTAGAGAATTCCATAGCTGAGGAGCAAGGAAACTAAAGGACCGGCCGCCTAGCCGAGCCTTTTTGATGCGTGGCACCTGAGCCAACGCCAGAGCTTCTGACCTGAGGGATCGCGCAGGTCGATAAAAGTCCAGCCTCCTCTGAAGATATTTGGCACCATTGCCATGCAAGGCTTTATGGGCAAGAGTCATGGCCTTGAACAGTATCCTTTTCCGCACCGGGAGCCAGTGAAGGGATACAAGGAGATTGGAGGCACTAGTGCGGCGGTGCAGGCCAAAAATTGCACGCGCAGCAGCGTTCTGAGTGACCTGCAAACGCTGGAGGAGGTATTCAGGCAAGCCCAGATATAGGACATTTGTATAGTCCAATCTGGACCCTATGAGTGCCTGAACAGTGATCCTCCGATGTTGCTCCGAGAGAAGGGGAAAGAACTTGCGCAGCATTCTAAGAATCCCAAAACATGTTCCCGTGAGAGTAGAAACCTGGGATTTGAGCGAGAGCTCGTTGTCAATTTTAACTCCCAGGTTCTTAGCCCACTTAGAGGACTGAGTGGGAGGGAACATGTCAGCAGGCCACCATCCCTGCCAATCTGGTTCCGATGGGCATCCGAAGAATAGTATTTCAGATTTGTCCGAGTTGCACTTTAGGCTGTTGTGCGAGAACCAGCTAAAAACAGCCCCAAGGCACTCGCGGATCCTTTCTCCATCGAAATCTTCGCTCTTACGACAGGTGAAGAGGAGCTGGGTGTCGTCAGCATAAGAGACGATCCGGGCCCCATAGGACTCCGCCAATGTCGCCAGAGGGGTCATAAGGATGTTAAATAGAGTGGGGCTCAATACAGAGCCCTGAGGCACTCCGACTCCCAGTGGCGGCATCTCGGCGGATCCGGGTGGGACCCAGACCGTCTGGCGGCGGTTGGCCAGAAAGGAACAAAACCAGTTGAGCACCGTCCCCCCTAGCCCGATGTCATGGAGCCTAGTGAGGAGATCCTCATGGGGGACGGTGTCAAACGCCGCCGACAGGTCTAACATAACTAACATCACCCTGCCTCCCGTGTCCAGCACCTCTTTAACGATCTCCGAGACTTCCAGGAGCGCCGTCTCGGTGCTTAAGTTGGAGCGAAAGCCCGATTGGGAATCATGAAGTAATTCATTAGACTCCAGGAAGTTGGAGAGCACGCTGTGCACGTGTTTCTCCAGGATCTTAGTCAGTGCTGGAAGGAGCGAGATCGGCCTATAGTTAGAAGGTGCCTCTGGGTCAAGATTGGACTTCTTGATCAGGGGGATAACCATGGCTTGCTTCCAGGCCTGGGGCAGAAAGCCCTGACTCAGGGACAGATTAAGGATGGGATTGGCTATGGGGTTGATGGCGTCTGCCATTTTTGCTAGAAATTTTGCTGGGCACGGATCTAACGGTGAGCCCGATTTAAGGTTCCTCATCAAGGCTAAGGATGTGGCAGCCGCAATGGGAGGAAAGTCTAGCAAAGTTGGACCTGGAGGAGACAGAGAGGTTGTCTCAGTCGGCACCGCAGACACAACATCTGACGCTCTCAACGGGAACGAAACCTGGATTTGCCTGATTTTGGTGGTAAAAAAGTTGGCAATAGTATTAGCCCAGGTCTCCACAGGAGCACCCTGAGTAGAGATGGACCGGGGGCTGGTGAATTCACGCACAATTGAGAAAATCTCTTTACAGGAATTAGCTGCGTCGTCAATCCTTTTGGCGAAATAACATTTCTTGCTCTGAAGGACTAGATCATGGTATGACTTCATCATGATTCTATATCGTTGTTTAGCCTCCGGCTCGTACTGGGCTCTCCAAGCCCGCTCAGCAACTTTGCAATGCCTACGGGCGTGGGCTAGTTCCTCCGTAAACCAGGGGGCAGAGACCCGCAGGGCAGCGGACCTGGGTGGCTGTAAAGGAGCGAGCTCATTTAGTCTGGCAAGAAGCCAGGATTGCAGGCTCTCCAAATCTTTCTCTAGGTCACCCGTACAGGACACAGGGTGATCTACCAGAGCATGCATGAGCATATCTGGGGTCACCCGATGAAGTGCCCTATAACTGCTGCCCTGCTGTCTCGTAGCGCTGGCCGGAGAAGCCACAGTAGATGGTATTTCAAAATGGGCAAGAAAATGATCTGACCAAACGACAGGCAGAAGTATTACAGCCATGATAGGTGTGGTGGAAAAAACCTGATCAAGTGTGTGGCCTTTGTCGTGTGTCGGACCAAAGAGAAAGGGGGAAAGGCCTAAGGTGGATGCGATATCAAGCAGTTTAATGGCATCCTGGTCATTGTGGTCGTCCATGTGGAAATTGAAATCTCCCGCCAGAAGGCAGCGCTCCGACCTAAGGACAAGGACCGACATGACCTGCTGGAGATCATCAAAAAAGGATCCCACTGGGCCCGGAGGTCTGTAAACAATCAGACCCTTCAATGCTTGTTGCGGCGATAGGGAGATGGTAAAGGCTAGGGAGTCAGCCCCACCGATGGTGTGAGTATGCGTGACCGTGCACGGAAGAGATTTTTTCACAACCAAGGCAACTCCTCCTCCCCTGCCCTTGTCTCTGTCCTGTCTATGGATGTTATAGTCAGTGGGAATGGCTGCCACTATGTCCGGGTAGGAGGAATCATTAAGCCATGTGCTCATGGGAACAGTCCAGTCCGAACTACCAAGCCATGTCTTTCCCAGACCGGAATCAAGCATCCAAGGACCGGTTTCTGGCTATCAGCCTGGATAGCTTGACTCCAGTGGTGTGGAGAGCCTGGGACTCACGTCTGAGCATACCCAGCCCACTCGGGGTGAAAATTGCAAAAAACACAGTTGATGGACAGAATGTAGAACAATGTCATACATTCACCCCAGTACAAGGATCTGGGCCTAAATCCATCGTTTTTTTGCACTCCACACCACCCTGGGTTAGACACTGGCTATATGCAAATCAGCTCTGACCCTGTGCCTCATGGGAACAGTCCAGTCCGAACTACCAAGCCATGTCTTTCCCAGACCGGAATCAAACATCCAAGGACCGGTTTCTGGCTATCAGCCTGGATAGCTTGACTCCAGTGGTGTGGAGAGCCTGGGACTCACGTCTGAGCATACCCAGCCCACTCGGGGTGAAAATTGCAAAAAACACAGTTGATGGACAGAATGTAGAACAATGTCATACATTCACCCCAGTACAAGGATCTGGGCCTAAATCCATCGTTTTTTTGCACTCCACACCACCCTGGGTTAGACACTGGCTATATGCAAATCAGCTCTGACCCTGTGCCTCATGGGAACAGTCCAGTCCGAACTACCAAGCCATGTCTTTCCCCGACCGGAATCAAGCATCCAAGGACCGGTTTCTGGCTATCAGCCTTCATCAGCCTGGATAGCTTGACTCCAGTGGCGTGGAGAGCCTGGGACTCACGTCTGAGCATACCCAGCCCACTCGGGGTGAAAATTGCAAAAAACACAGTTGGACAGAATGTAGAACAATGTCATACATTCACCCCAGTACAAGGATCTGGGCCTAAATCCATCGTTTTTTTGCACTCCACACCACCCTGGGTTAGACACTGGCTATATGAAAATCAGCTCTGACCCTGTGCCTCATGGGAACAGTCCAGTCCGAACTACCAAGCCATGTCTTTCCCAGACCGAAATCAAGCATCCAAGGACCGGTTTCTGGCTATCAGCCTTCATCAGCCTGGATAGCTTGACTCCAGTGGTGTGGAGAGCCTGGGACTCACGTCTGAGCATACCCAGCCCACTCGGGGTGAAAATTGCAAAAAACACAGTTGATGGACAGAATGTAGAACAATGTCATACATTCACTCCAGTACAAGGATCTGGGCCTAAATCCATCGTTTTTTTGCACTCCACACCACCCTGGGTTAGACACTGGCTATATGCAAATCAGCTCTGACCCTGTGCCTCATGGGAACAGTCCAGTCCGAACTACCAAGCCATGTCTTTCCCAGACCGGAATCAAGCATCCAAGGACCGGTTTCTGGCTATCAGCCTTCATCAGCCTGGATAGCTTGACTCCAGTGGTGTGGAGAGCCTGGGACTCACGTCTGAGCATACCCAGCCCACTCGGGGTGAAAATTGCAAAAAACACAGTTGATGGACAGAATGTAGAACAATGTCATACATTCACCCCAGTACAAGGATCTGGGCCTAAATCCATCGTTTTTTTGCACTCCACACCACCCTGGGTTAGACACTGGCTATATGCAAATCAGCTCCGACCCTGTGCCTCATGGGAACAGTCCAGTCCGAACTACCAAGCCATGTCTTTCCCAGACCGGAATCAAGCATCCAAAGACCGGTTTCTGGCTATCAGCCTGGATAGCTTGACTCCAGTGGTGTGGAGAGCCTGGGACTCACGTCTGAGCATACCCAGCCCACTCGGGGTGAAAATTGCAAAAAACACAGTTGATGGACAGAATGTAGAACAATGTCATACATTCACCCCAGTACAAGGATCTGGGCCTAAATCCATCGTTTTTTTGCACTCCACACCACCCTGGGTTAGACACTGGCTATATGCAAATCAGCTCTGACCCTGTGCCTCATGGGAACAGTCCAGTCCGAACTACCAAGCCATGTCTTTCCCAGACCGGAATCAAGCATCCAAGGACCGGTTTCTGGCTATCAGCCTTCATCAGCCTGGATAGCTTGACTCCAGTGGTGTCGAGAGCCTGGGACTCACGTCTGAGCATACCCAGCCCACTCGGGGTGAAAATTGCAAAAAACACAGTTGATGGACAGAATGTAGAACAATGTCATATATTCACCCCAGTACAAGGATCTGGGCCTAAATCCATCGTTTTTTTGCACTCCACACCACCCTGGGTTAGACACTGGCTATATGCAAATCAGCTCTGACCCTGTGCCTTATGGGAACAGTCCAGTCCGAACTACCAAGCCATGTCTTTCCCAGACCGGAATCAAGCATCCAAGGACCGGTTTCTCGCTATCAGCCTTCATCAGCCTGGATAGCTTGACTCCAGTGGTGTGGAGAGCCTGGGACTCACGTCTGAGCATACCCAGCCCACTCGGGGTGAAAATTGCAAAAAACACAGTTGATGGACAGAATGTAGAACAATGTCATACATTCACCCCAGTACAAGGATCTGGGCCTAAATCCATCGTTTTTTTGCACTCCACACCACCCTGGATTAGACACTGGCTATATGCAAATCAGCTCTGACCCTGTGCCTCATGGGAACAGTCCAGTCCGAACTACCAAGCCATGTCTTTCCCAGACCGGAATCAAGCATCCAAGGACCGGTTTCTGGCTATCCGCCTTCATCAGCCTGGATAGCTTGACTCCAGTGGTGTGGAGAGCCTGGGACTCACGTCTGAGCATACCCAGCCCACTCGGATGAAAATTGCAAAAAACACAGTTGATGGACAGAATGTAGAACAATGTCATACATTCACCCCAGTACAAGGATCTGAGCCTAAATCCATCGTTTTTTTGCACTCCACACCACCCTGGGTTAGACACTGGCTATATGCAAATCAGCTCTGACCCTGTGCCTCATGGGAACAGTCCAGTCCGAACTACCAAGCCATGTCTTTCCCAGACCGGAATCAAGCATCCAAGGACCGGTTTCTGGCTATCAGCCTGGATAGCTTGACTCCAGTGGTGTGGAGAGCCTGGGACTCACGTCTGAGCATACCCAGCCCACTCGGGGTGAAAATTGCAAAAAACACAGTTGATGGACAGAATGTAGAACAATGTCATACATTCACCCCAGTACAAGGATCTGGGCCTAAATCCATCGTTTTTTTGCACTCCACACCACCCTGGGTTAGACACTGGCTATATGCAAATCAGCTCTGACCCTGTGCCTCATGGGAACAGTCCAGTCCGAACTACCAAGCCATGTCTTTCCCAGACCGGAATCAAGCATCCAAGGACCGGTGTCTGGCTATCAGCCTTCATCAGCCTGGATAGCTTGACTCCAGTGGTGTGGAGAGCCTGGGACTCACGCCTGAGCATACCCATCCCACTCGGGATGAAAATTGCAAAAAACACAGTTGATGGACAGAATGTAGAACAATGTCATACATTCACCCCAGTACAAGGATCTGGGCCTAAATCCATCGTTTTTTTGCACTCCACACCACCCCGGGTCAGACACTGGCTATATGCAAATCAGCTCTGACCCTGTGCCTCATGGGAACAGTCCAGTCCGAACTACCAAGCCATGTCTTTCCCAGACCGGAATCAAGCATCCAAGGACCGGTTTCTGGCTATCAGCCTTCATCAGCCTGGATAGCTTGACTCCAGTGGTGTGGAGAGCCTGGGACTCACGTCTGAGCATACCCAGCCCACTCGGGGTGAAAATGGCAAAAAACACAGTTGATGGAAAGAATGTAGAACAATGTCATACATTCACCCCAGTACAAGGATCTGAGCCTAAATCCATCTTTTTTTTGCACTCCACACCACCCTGGGTTAGACACTGGCTATATGCAAATCAGCTCTGACCCTGTGCCTCATGGGAACAGTCCAGTCCGAACTACCAAGCCATGTCTTTCCCAGACCGGAATCAAGCATCCAAAGACCGGTTTCTGGCTATCAGCCTGGATAGCTTGACTCCAGTGGTGTGGAGAGCCTGGGACTCACGTCTGAGCATACCCAGCCCACTCGGGGTGAAAATTGCAAAAAACACAGTTGATGGACAGAATGTAGAACAATGTCATACATTCACCCCAGTACAAGGATCTGGGCCTAAATCCATCGTTTTTTTGCACTCCACACCACCCTGGGTTAGACACTGGCTATATGCAAATCAGCTCTGACCCTGTGCCTCATGGGAACAGTCCAGTCCGAACTACCAAGCCATGTCTTTCCCAGACCGGAATCAAGCATCCAAGGACCGGTTTCTGGCTATCAGCCTTCATCAGCCTGGATAGCTTGACTCCAGTGGTGTCGAGAGCCTGGGACTCACGTCTGAGCATACCCAGCCCACTCGGGGTGAAAATTGCAAAAAACACAGTTGATGGACAGAATGTAGAACAATGTCATATATTCACCCCAGTACAAGGATCTGGGCCTAAATCCATCGTTTTTTTGCACTCCACACCACCCTGGGTTAGACACTGGCTATATGCAAATCAGCTCTGACCCTGTGCCTCATGGGAACAGTCTAGTCCGAACTACCAAGCCATGTCTTTCCCAGACCGGAATCAAGCATCCAAGGACCGGTGCCTGGCTATCAGCCTTCATCAGCCTGGATAGCTTGACTCCAGTGGTGTGGAGAGCCTGGGACTCACGTCTGAGCATACCCAGCCCACTCGGGGTGAAAATTGCAAAAAACACAGTTGATGGACAGAATGTAGAACAATGTCATACATTCACCCCAGTACAAGGATCTGGGCCTAAATCCATCGTTTTTTTGCACTCCACACCACCCTGGATTAGACACTGGCTATATGCAAATCAGCTCTGACCCTGTGCCTCATGGGAACAGTCCAGTCCGAACTACCAAGCCATGTCTTTCCCAGACCGGAATCAAGCATCCAAGGACCGGTTTCTGGCTATCCGCCTTCATCAGCCTGGATAGCTTGACTCCAGTGGTGTGGAGAGCCTGGGACTCACGTCTGAGCATACCCAGCCCACTCGGGTGAAAATTGCAAAAAACACAGTTGATGGACAGAATGTAGAACAATGTCATACATTCACCCCAGTACAAGGATCTGGGCCTAAATCCATCGTTTTTTTGCACTCCACACCACCCTGCGTTAGACACTGGCTATATGCAAATCAGCTCTGACCCTGTGCCTCATGGGAACAGTCCAGTCCGAACTACCAAGCCATGTCTTTCCCAGACCGGAATCAAGCATCCAAGGACCGGTTTCTGGCTATCAGCCTTCATCAGCCTGGATAGCTTGACTCCAGTGGTGTGGAGAGCCTGGGACTCACGTCTGAGCATACCCAGCCCACTCGGGGTGAAAATGGCAAAAAACACAGTTGATGGACAGAATGTAGAACAATGTCATACATTCACCTCAGTACAAGGATCTGAGCCTAAATCCATCATTTTTTTGCACTCCACACCACCCTGGGTTAGACACTGGCTATATGCAAATCAGCTCTGACCCTGTGCCTCATGGGAACAGTCCAGTCCGAACTACCAAGCCATGTCTTTCCCAGACCGGAATCAAGCATCCAAGGACCGGTTTCTGGCTATCAGCCTTCATCAGCCTGGATAGCTTGACTCCAGTGGCGTGGAGAGCCTGGGACTCACGTCTGAGCATACCCAGCCCACTCGGGGTGAAAATTGCAAAAAACACAGTTGATGGACAGAATGTAGAACAATGTCATACATTCACCCCAGTACAAGGATCTGGGCCTAAATCCATCGTTTTTTTGCACTCCACACCACCCTGGGTTAGACACTGGCTATATGCAAATCAGCTCTGACCCTGTGCCTCATGGGAACAGTCCAGTCCGAACTACCAAGCCATGTCTTTCCCAGACCGGAATCAAGCATCCAAGGACCGGTTTCTGGCTATCAGGCTTCATCAGCCTGGATAGCTTGACTCCAGTGGTGTGGAGAGCCTGGGACGCACGTCTGAGCATACCCAGCCCACTCGGGGTGAAAATTGCAAAAAACACAGTTGATGGACAGAATGTAGAACAATGTCATACATTCACCCCAGTACAAGGATCTGGGCCTAAATCCATCGTTTTTTTGCACTCCACACCACCCTGGGTTAGACACTGGCTATATGCAAATCAGCTCTGACCCTGTGCCTCATGGGAACAGTCCAGTCCGAACTACCAAGCCATGTCTTTCCCAGACCGGAATCAAGCATCCAAGGACCGGTTTCTGGCTATCAGCCTTCATCAGCCTGGATAGCTTGACTCCAGTGGTGTGGAGAGCCTGGGACTCACGTCTGAGCATACCCGGCCCACTTGGGGTGAAAATTGCAAAAAACACAGTTGATGGACAGAATGTAGAACAATGTCATACATTCACCCCAGTACAAGGATCTGGGCCTAAATCCATCGTTTTTTTGCACTCCACACCACCCCGGGTTAGACACTGGCTATATGCAAATCAGCTCTGACCCTGTGCCTCATGGGAACAGTCCAGTCCGAACTACCAAGCCATGTCTTTCCCAGACCGGAATCAAGCATCCAAGGACCGGTTTCTGGCTATCGGCCTTCATCAGCCTGGATAGCTTGACTCCAGTGGTGTGGAGAGCCTGGTATTCACGTCGGAGCATACCCAGCCCACTCGGGGTGAAAATTGCAAAAAACACAGTTGATGGACAGAATGTAGAACAATGTCATACATTCACCCCAGTACAAGGATCTGAGCCTAAATCCATCGTTTTTTTGCACTCCACACCACCCCGGGTCAGACACTGGCTATATGCAAATCAGCTCTGACCCTGTGCCTCATGGGAACAGTCCAGTCCGAACTACCAAGCCATGTCTTTCCCAGACCGGAATCAAGCATCCAAAGACCGGTTTCTGGCTATCAGCCTGGATAGCTTGACTCCAGTGGTGTGGAGAGCCTGGGACTCACGTCTGAGCATACCCAGCCCACTCGGGGTGAAAATTGCAAAAAACACAGTTGATGGATATAATGTAGAACAATGTCATACATTCACCCCAGTACAAGGATCTGGGCCTAAATACATCGTTTTTTTGCACTCCACACCACCCTGGGTTAGACACTGGCTATATGCAAATCAGCTCTGACCCTGTGCCTCATGGGAACAGTCCAGTCCGAACTACCAAGCCATGTCTTTCCCAGACCGGAATCAAGCATCCAAGGACCGGTTTCTGGCTATCAGCCTTCATCAGCCTGGATAGCTTGACTCCAGTGGTGTCGAGAGCCTGGGACTCACGTCTGAGCATACCCAGCCCACTCGGGGTGAAAATTGCAAAAAACACAGTAATGGACAGAATGTAGAACAATGTCATACATTCACCCCAGTACAAGGATCTGGGCCTAAATCCATCGTTTTTTTGCACTCCACACCACCCTGGATTAGACACTGGCTATATGCAAATCAGCTCTGACCCTGTGCCTCATGGGAACAGTCCAGTCCGAACTACCAAGCCATGTCTTTCCCAGACCGGAATCAAGCATCCAAGGACCGGTTTCTGGCTATCCGCCTTCATCAGCCTGGATAGCTTGACTCCAGTGGTGTGGAGAGCCTGGGACTCACGTCTGAGCATACCCAGCCCACTCGGGTGAAAATTGCAAAAAACACAGTTGATGGACAGAATGTAGAACAATGTCATACATTCACCCCAGTACAAGGATCTGGGCCTAAATCCATCGTTTTTTTGCACTCCACACCACCCTGCGTTAGACACTGGCTATATGCAAATCAGCTCTGACCCTGTGCCTCATGGGAACAGTCCAGTCCGAACTACCAAGCCATGTCTTTCCCAGACCGGAATCAAGCATCCAAGGACCGGTTTCTGGCTATCAGCCTTCATCAGCCTGGATAGCTTGACTCCAGTGGTGTGGAGAGCCTGGGACTCACGTCTGAGCATACCCAGCCCACTCGGGGTGAAAATGGCAAAAAACACAGTTGATGGACAGAATGTAGAACAATGTCATACATTCACCCCAGTACAAGGATCTGAGCCTAAATCCATCGTTTTTTTGCACTCCACACCACCCTGGGTTAGACACTGGCTATATGCAAATCAGCTCTGACCCTGTGCCTCATGGGAACAGTCCAGTCCGAACTACCAAGCCATGTCTTTCCCAGACCGGAATCAAGCATCCAAGGACCGGTTTCTGGCTATCAGCCTGGATAGCTTGACTCCAGTGGTGTGGAGAGCCTGGGACTCACGTCTGAGCATACCCAGCCCACTCGGGGTGAAAATTGCAAAAAACACAGTTGATGGACAGAATGTAGAACAATGTCATACATTCACCCCAGTACAAGGATCTGGGCCTAAATCCATCGTTTTTTTGCACTCCACACCACCCTGGGTTAGACACTGGCTATATGCAAATCAGCTCTGACCCTGTGCCTCATGGGAACAGTCCAGTCCGAACTACCAAGCCATGTCTTTCCCAGACCGGAATCAAGCATCCAAGGACCGGTGTCTGGCTATCAGCCTTCATCAGCCTGGATAGCTTGACTCCAGTGGTGTGGAGAGCCTGGGACTCACGCCTGAGCATACCCATCCCACTCGGGGTGAAAATTGCAAAAAACACAGTTGATGGACAGAATGTAGAACAATGTCATACATTCACCCCAGTACAAGGATCTGGGCCTAAATCCATCTTTTTTTGCACTCCACACCACCCTGGGTTAGACACTGGCTATATGCAAATCAGCTCTGACCCTGTGCCTCATGGGAACAGTCCAGTCCGAACTACCAAGCCATGTCTTTCCCAGACCGGAATCAAGCATCCAAGGACCGGTTTCTGGCTATCAGCCTTCATCAGCCTGGATAGCTTGACTCCAAGGGTGGGGAGAGACTGGGATTCACGTCTGAGCATACCCAGCCCACTCGGGGTGAAAATTGCAAAAAACACAGTTGATGGACAGAATGTAGAACAATGTCATACATTCACCCCAGTACAAGGATCTGGGCCTAAATCCATCGTTTTTTTGCACTCCACACCACCCTGGGTTAGACACTGGCTATATGCAAATCAGCTCTGACCCTGTGCCTCATGGGAACAGTCCAGTCCGAACTACCAAGCCATGTCTTTCCCAGACCGGAATCAAGCATCCAAGGACCGGTTTCTGGCTATCAGCCTGGATAGCTTGACTCCAGTGGTGTGGAGAGCCTGGGACTCACGTCTGAGCATACCCAGCCCACTCGGGGTGAAAATTGCAAAAAACACAGTTGATGGACAGAATGTAGAACAATGTCATACATTCACCCCAGTACAAGGATCTGGGCCTAAATCCATCGTTTTTTTGCACTCCACACCACCCTGGGTTAGACACTGGCTATATGCAAATCAGGTCTGACCCTGTGCCTCATGGGAACAGTCCAGTCCGAACTACCAAGCCATGTCTTTCCCAGACCGGAATCAAGCATCCAAGGACCGGTGTCTGGCTATCAGCCTTCATCAGCCTGGATAGCTTGACTCCAGTGGTGTGGAGAGCCTGGGACTCACGCCTGAGCATACCCATCCCACTCGGGATGAAAATTGCAAAAAACACAGTTGATGGACAGAATGTAGAACAATGTCATACATTCACCCCAGTACAAGGATCTGGGCCTAAATCCATCGTTTTTTTGCACTCCACACCACCCCGGGTCAGACACTGGCTATATGCAAATCAGCTCTGACCCTGTGCCTCATGGGAACAGTCCAGTCCGAACTACCAAGCCACGTCTTTCCCAGACCGGAATCAAGCATCCAAGGACCGGTTTCTGGCTATCAGCCTTCATCAGCCTGGATAGCTTGACTCCAGTGGTGTGGAGAGCCTGGGACTCACGTCTGAGCATACCCAGCCCACTCGGGGTGAAAATGGCAAAAAACACAGTTGATGGAAAGAATGTAGAACAATGTCATACATTCACCCCAGTACAAGGATCTGAGCCTAAATCCATCGTTTTTTTGCACTCCACACCACCCTGGGTTAGACACTGGCTATATGCAAATCAGCTCTGACCCTGTGCCTCATGGGAACAGTCCAGTCCGAACTACCAAGCCATGTCTTTCCCAGACCGGAATCAAGCATCCAAAGACCGGTTTCTGGCTATCAGCCTGGATAGCTTGACTCCAGTGGTGTGGAGAGCCTGGGACTCACGTCTGAGCATACCCAGCCCACTCGGGGTGAAAATTGCAAAAAACACAGTTGATGGACAGAATGTAGAACAATGTCATACATTCACCCCAGTACAAGGATCTGGGCCTAAATCCATCGTTTTTTTGCACTCCACACCACCCTGGGTTAGACACTGGCTATATGCAAATCAGCTCTGATCCTGTGCCTCATGGGAACAGTCCAGTCCGAACTACCAAGCCATGTCTTTCCCAGACCGGAATCAAGCATCCAAGGACCGGTTTCTGGCTATCAGCCTTCATCAGCCTGGATAGCTTGACTCCAGTGGTGTCGAGAGCCTGGGACTCACGTCTGAGCATACCCAGCCCACTCGGGGTGAAAATTGCAAAAAACACAGTTGATGGACAGAATGTAGAACAATGTCATATATTCACCCCAGTACAAGGATCTGGGCCTAAATCCATCGTTTTTTTGCACTCCACACCACCCTGGGTTAGACACTGGCTATATGCAAATCAGCTCTGACCCTGTGCCTCATGGGAACAGTCTAGTCCGAACTACCAAGCCATGTCTTTCCCAGACCGGAATCAAGCATCCAAGGACCGATGCCTGCCTATCAGCCTTCATCAGCCTGGATAGCTTGACTCCAGTGGTGTGGAGAGCCTGGGACTCACGTCTGAGCATACCCAGCCCACTCGGGGTGAAAATTGCAAAAAACACAGTTGATGGACAGAATGTAGAACAATGTCATACATTCACCCCAGTACAAGGATCTGGGCCTAAATCCATCGTTTTTTTGCACTCCACACCACCCTGGATTAGACACTGGCTATATGCAAATCAGCTCTGACCCTGTGCCTCATGGGAACAGTCCAGTCCGAACTACCAAGCCATGTCTTTCCCAGACCGGAATCAAGCATCCAAGGACCGGTTTCTGGCTATCCGCCTTCATCAGCCTGGATAGCTTGACTCCAGTGGTGTGGAGAGCCTGGGACTCACGTCTGAGCATACCCAGCCCACTCGGGTGAAAATTGCAAAAAACACAGTTGATGGACAGAATGTAGAACAATGTCATACATTCACCCCAGTACAAGGATCTGGGCCTAAATCCATCGTTTTCTTGCACTCCACACCACCCTGCGTTAGACACTGGCTATATGCAAATCAGCTCTGACCCTGTGCCTCATGGGAACAGTCCAGTCCGAACTACCAAGCCATGTCTTTCCCAGACCGGAATCAAGCATCCAAGGACCGGTTTCTGGCTATCAGCCTTCATCAGCCTGGATAGCTTGACTCCAGTGGTGTGGAGAGCCTGGGACTCACGTCTGAGCATACCCAGCCCACTCGGGTGAAAATGGCAAAAAACACAGTTGATGGACAGAATGTAGAACAATGTCATACATTCACCCCAGTACAAGGATCTGAGCCTAAATCCATCATGTTTTTTGCACTCCACACCACCCTGGGTTAGACACTGGCTATATGCAAATCAGCTCTGACCCTGTGCCTCATGGGAACAGTCCAGTCCGAACTACCAAGCCATGTCTTTCCCAGACCAGAATCAAGCATCCAAGGACCGGTGTCTGGCTATCAGCCTTCATCAGCCTGGATAGCTTGACTCCATTGGTGTGGAGAGCCTGGGACTCACGCCTGAGCATACCCATCCCACTCGGGATGAAAATTGCAAAAAACACAGTTGATGGACAGAATGTAGAACAATGTCATACATTCACCCCAGTACAAGGATCTGGGCCTAAATCCATCGTTTTTTTGCACTCCACACCACCCCGGGTCAGACACTGGCTATATGCAAATCAGCTCTGACCCTGTGCCTCATGGGAACAGTCCAGTCCGAACTACCAAGCCATGTCTTTCCCAGACCGGAATCAAGCATCCAAGGACCGGTTTCTGGCTATCAGCCTTCATCAGCCTGGATAGCTTGACTCCAGTGGTGTGGAGAGCCTGGGACTCACGTCTGAGCATACCCAGCCCACTCGGGGTGAAAATGGCAAAAAACACAGTTGATGGAAAGAATGTAGAACAATATCATACATTCACCCCAGTACAAGGATCTGACCCTAAATCCATCGTTTTTTTGCACTCCACACCACCCTGCGTTAGACACTGGCTATATGCAAATCAGCTCTGACCCTGTGCCTCATGGGAACAGTCCAGTCCGAACTACCAAGCCATGTCTTTCCCAGACCGGAATCAAGCATCCAAGGACCGGTTTCTGGCTATCAGCCTTCATCAGCCTGGATAGCTTGACTCCAGTGGTGTGGAGAGCCTGGGACTCACGTCTGAGCATACCCAGCCCACTCGGGTGAAAATGGCAAAAAACACAGTTGATGGACAGAATGTAGAACAATGTCATACATTCACCCCAGTACAAGGATCTGAGCCTAAATCCATCATGTTTTTTGCACTCCACACCACCCTGGGTTAGACACTGGCTATATGCAAATCAGCTCTGACCCTGTGCCTCATGGGAACAGTCCAGTCCGAACTACCAAGCCATGTCTTTCCCAGACCAGAATCAAGCATCCAAGGACCGGTGTCTGGCTATCAGCCTTCATCAGCCTGGATAGCTTGACTCCAGTGGTGTGGAGAGCCTGGGACTCACGCCTGAGCATACCCATCCCACTCGGGATGAAAATTGCAAAAAACACAGTTGATGGACAGAATGTAGAACAATGTCATACATTCACCCCAGTACAAGGATCTGGGCCTAAATCCATTGTTTGTTTGCACTCCACACCACCCCGGGTCAGACACTGGCTATATGCAAATCAGCTCTGACCCTGTGCCTCATGGGAACAGTCCAGTCCGAACTACCAAGCCATGTCTTTCCCAGACCGGAATCAAGCATCCAAGGACCGGTTTCTGGCTATCAGCCTTCATCAGCCTGGATAGCTTGACTCCAGTGGTGTGGAGAGCCTGGGACTCACGTCTGAGCATACCCAGCCCACTCGGGGTGAAAATGGCAAAAAACACAGTTGATGGAAAGAATGTAGAACAATGTCATACATTCACCCCAGTACAAGGATCTGACCCTAAATCCATCGTTTTTTTGCACTCCACACCACCCTGGGTTAGACACTGGCTATATGCAAATCAGCTCTGACCCTGTGCCTCATGGGAACAGTCCAGTCCGAACTACCAAGCCATGTCTTTCCCAGACCGGAATCAAGCATCCAAAGACCGGTTTCTGGCTATCAGCCTTCATCAGCCTGGATAGCTTGACTCCAGTGGTGTCGAGAGCCTGGGACTCACGTCTGAGCATACCCAGCCCACTCGGGGTGAAAATTGCAAAAAACACAGTTGATGGACAGAATGTAGAACAATGTCATATATTCACCCCAGTACAAGGATCTGGGCCTAAATCCATCGTTTTTTTGCACTCCACACCACCCTGGGTTAGACACTGGCTATATGCAAATCAGCTCTGACCCTGTGCCTCATGGGAACAGTCTAGTCCGAACTACCAAGCCATGTCTTTCCCAGACCGGAATCAAGCATCCAAGGACCGGTGCCTGCCTATCAGCCTTCATCAGCCTGGATAGCTTGACTCCAGTGGTGTGGAGAGCCTGGGACTCACGTCTGAGCATACCCAGCCCACTCGGGGTGAAAATTGCAAAAAACACAGTTGATGGACAGAATGTAGAACAATGTCATACATTCACCCCAGTACAAGGATCTGGGCCTAAATCCATCGTTTTTTTGCACTCCACACCACCCTGGATTAGACACTGGCTATATGCAAATCAGCTCTGACCCTGTGCCTCATGGGAACAGTCCAGTCCGAACTACCAAGCCATGTCTTTCCCAGACCGGAATCAAGCATCCAAGGACCGGTTTCTGGCTATCCGCCTTCATCAGCCTGGATAGCTTGACTCCAGTGGTGTGGAGAGCCTGGGACTCACGTCTGAGCATACCCAGCCCACTCGGGTGAAAATTGCAAAAAACACAGTTGATGGACAGAATGTAGAACAATGTCATACATTCACCCCAGTACAAGGATCTGGGCCTAAATCCATCGTTTTTTTGCACTCCACACCACCCTGCGTTAGACACTGGCTATATGCAAATCAGCTCTGACCCTGTGCCTCATGGGAACAGTCCAGTCCGAACTACCAAGCCATGTCTTTCCCAGACCGGAATCAAGCATCCAAGGACCGGTTTCTGGCTATCAGCCTTCATCAGCCTGGATAGCTTGACTCCAGTGGTGTGGAGAGCCTGGGACTCACGTCTGAGCATACCCAGCCCACTCGGGTGAAAATGGCAAAAAACACAGTTGATGGACAGAATGTAGAACAATGTCATACATTCACCCCAGTACAAGGATCTGAGCCTAAATCCATCATGTTTTTTGCACTCCACACCACCCTGGGTTAGACACTGGCTATATGCAAATCAGCTCTGACCCTGTGCCTCATGGGAACAGTCCAGTCCGAACTACCAAGCCATGTCTTTCCCAGACCGGAATCAAGCATCCAAGGACCGGTTTCTGGCTATCAGCCTGGATAGCTTGACTCCAGTGGCGTGGAGAGCCTGGGACTCACGTCTGAGCATACCCAGCCCACTCGGGGTGAAAATTGCAAAAAACACAGTTGATGGACAGAATGTAGAACAATGTCATACATTCACCCCAGTACAAGGATCTGGGCCTAAATCCATCGTTTTTTTGCACTCCACACCACCCTGGGTTAGACACTGGCTATATGCAAATCAGCTCTGACCCTGTGCCTCATGGGAACAGTCCAGTCCGAACTACCAAGCCATGTCTTTCCCAGACCGGAATCAAGCATCCAAGGACCGGTTTCTGGCTATCAGCCTTCATCAGCCTGGATAGCTTGACTCCAGTGGTGTGGAGAGCCTGGGACTCACGTCTGAGCATACCCAGCCCACTCGGGGTGAAAATTGCAAAAAACACAGTTGATGGACAGAATGTAGAACAATGTCATACATTCACCCCAGTACAAGGATCTGGGCCTAAATCCATCGTTTTTTTGCACTCCACACCACCCTGGGTTAGACACTGGCTATATGCAAATCAGCTCTGACCCTGTGCCTCATGGGAACAGTCCAGTCCGAACTACCAAGCCATGTCTTTCCCAGACCGGAATCAAGCATCCAAGGACCGGTTTCTGGCTATCAGCCTTCATCAGCCTGGATAGCTTGACTCCAGTGGTGTGGAGAGCCTGGGACTCACGTCTGAGCATACCCGGCCCACTTGGGGTGAAAATTGCAAAAAACACAGTTGATGGACAGAATGTAGAACAATGTCATACATTCACCCCAGTACAAGGATCTGGGCCTAAATCCATCGTTTTTTTGCACTCCACACCACCCCGGGTTAGACGCTGGCTATATGCAAATCAGCTCTGACCCTGTGCCTCATGGGAACAGTCCAGTCCGAACTACCAAGCCATGTCTTTCCCAGACCGGAATCAAGCATCCAAGGACCGGTTTCTGGCTATCGGCCTTCATCAGCCTGGATAGCTTGACTCCAGTGGTGTGGAGAGCCTGGTATTCACGTCGGAGCATACCCAGCCCACTCGGGGTGAAAATTGCAAAAAACACAGTTGATGGACAGAATGTAGAACAATGTCATACATTCACCCCAGTACAAGGATCTGGGCCTAAATCCATCGTTTTTTTGCACTCCACACCACCCCGGGTCAGACACTGGCTATATGCAAATCAGCTCTGACCCTGTGCCTCATGGGAACAGTCCAGTCCGAACTACCAAGCCATGTCTTTCCCAGACCGGAATCAAGCATCCAAGGACCGGTTTCTGGCTATCAGCCTTCATCAGCCTGGATAGCTTGACTCCAGTGGTGTGGAGAGCCTGGGACTCACGTCTGAGCATACCCAGCCCACTCGGGGTGAAAATGGCAAAAAACACAGTTGATGGACAGAATGTAGAACAATGTCATACATTCACCCCAGTACAAGGATCTGAGCCTAAATCCATCGTTTTTTTGCACTCCACACCACCCTGGGTTAGACACTGGCTATATGCAAATCATCTCTGACCCTGTGCCTCATGGGAACAGTCCAGTCCGAACTACCAAGCCATGTCTTTCCCAGACCGGAATCAAGCATCCAAAGACCGGTTTCTGGCTATCAGCCTGGATAGCTTGACTCCAGTGGTGTGGAGAGCCTGGGACTCACGTCTGAGCATACCCAGCCCACTCGGGGTGAAAATTGCAAAAAACACAGTTGATGGACAGAATGTAGAACAATGTCATACATTCACCCCAGTACAAGGATCTGGGCCTAAATCCATCGTTTTTTTGCACTCCACACCACCCTGGGTTAGACACTGGCTATATGCAAATCAGCTCTGACCCTGTGCCTCATGGGAACAGTCCAGTCCGAACTACCAAGCCATGTCTTTCCCAGACCGGAATCAAGCATCCAAGGACCGGATTCGGGCTATCAGCCTTCATCAGCCTGGATAGCTTGACTCCAGTGGTGGGGAGAGCCTGGGACTCACGTCTGAGCATACCCAGCCCATTCAGGGTGAAAATTGCAAAAAACACAGTTGATGGACAGAATGTAGAACAATGTCATACATTCACCCCAGTACAAGGATCTGGGCCTAAATCCATCGTTTTTTTGCACTCCACACCACCCTGGGTTAGACACTGGCTATATGCAAATCAGCTCTGACCCTGTGCCTCATGGGAACAGTCCAGTCCGAACTACCAAGCCATGTCTTTCCCAGACCGGAATCAAGCATCCAAGGACCGGTTTCTGGCTATCAGCCTTCATCAGCCTGGATAGCTTGACTCCAGTGGTGTGGAGAGCCTGGGACTCACGTCTGAGCATACCCAGCCCACTCGGGGTGAAAATTGCAAAAAACACAGTTGATGGACAGAATGTAGAACAATGTCATACATTCACCCCAGTACAAGGATCTGGGCCTAAATCCATCGTTTTTTTGCACTCCACACCACCCTGGGTTAGACACTGGCTATATGCAAATCAGCTCTGACCCTGTGCCTCATGGAAACAGTCCAGTCCGAACTACCAAGCCATGTCTTTCCCAGACCGGAATCAAGCATCCAAGGACCGGTTTCTGGCTATCAGCCTTCATCAGCCTGGATAGCTTGACTCCAGTGGTGTGGAGAGCCTGGGACTCACGTCTGAGCATACCCAGCCCACTCGGGGTGAAAATTGCAAAAAACACAGTTGATGGATATAATGTAGAACAATGTCATACATTCACCCCAGTACAAGGATCTGGGCCTAAATCCATCGTTTTTTTGCACTCCACACCACCCTGGGTTAGACACTGGCTATATGCAAATCAGCTCTGACCCTGTGCCTCATGGGAACAGTCCAGTCCGAACTACCAAGCCATGTCTTTCCCAGACCGGAATCAAGCATCCAAGGACCGGTTTCTGGCTATCAGCCTTCATCAGCCTGGATAGCTTGACTCCAGTGGTGTCGAGAGCCTGGGACTCACGTCTGAGCATACCCAGCCCACTCGGGGTGAAAATTGCAAAAAACACAGTTGATGGACAGAATGTAGAACAATGTCATACATTCACCCCAGTACAAGGATCTGGGCCTAAATCCATCGTTTTCTTGCACTCCACACCACCCTGGATTAGACACTGGCTATATGCAAATCAGCTCTGACCCTGTGCCTCATGGGAACAGTCCAGTCCGAACTACCAAGCCATGTCTTTCCCAGACCGGAATCAAGCATCCAAGGACCGGTTTCTGGCTATCCGCCTTCATCAGCCTGGATAGCTTGACTCCAGTGGTGTGGAGAGCCTGGGACTCACGTCTGAGCATACCCAGCCCACTCGGGTGAAAATTGCAAAAAACACAGTTGATGGACAGAATGTAGAACAATGTCATACATTCACCCCAGTACAAGGATCTGGGCCTAAATCCATCGTTTTTTTGCACTCCACACCACCCTGCGTTAGACACTGGCTATATGCAAATCAGCTCTGACCCAGTGCCTCATGGGAACAGTCCAGTTCGAACTACCAAGCCATGTCTTTCCCAGACCGGAATCAAGCATCCAAGGACCGGTTTCTGGCTATCAGCCTTCATCAGCCTGGATAGCTTGACTCCAGTGGTGTGGAGAGCCTGGGACTCACGTCTGAGCATACCCAGCCCACTCGGGGTGAAAATGGCAAAAAACACAGTTGATGGACAGAATGTAGAACAATGTCATACATTCACCCCAGTACAAGGATCTGAGCCTAAATCCATCGTTTTTTTGCACTCCACACCACCCTGGGTTAGACACTGGCTATATGCAAATCAGCTCTGACCCTGTGCCTCATGGGAACAGTCCAGTCCGAACTACCAAGCCATGTCTTTCCCAGACCGGAATCAAGCATCCAAGGACCGGTTTCTGGCTATCAGCCTGGATAGCTTGACTCCAGTGGTCTGGAGAGCCTGGGACTCACGTCTGAGCATACCCAGCCCACTCGGGGTGAAAATTGCAAAAAACACAGTTGATGGACAGAATGTAGAACAATGTCATACATTCACCCCAGTACAAGGATCTGGGCCTAAATCCATCGTTTTTTTGTACTCCACACCACCCTGGGTTAGACACTGGCTATATGCAAATCAGCTCTGACCCTGTGCCTCATGGGAACAGTCCAGTCCGAACTACCAAGCCATGTCTTTCCCAGACCGGAATCAAGCATCCAAGGACCGGTTTCTGGCTATCAGCCTTCATCAGCCTGGATAGCTTGACTCCAGTGGTGTGGAGAGCCTGGGACTCACGTCTGAGCATACCCGGCCCACTTGGGGTGAAAATTGCAAAAAACACAGTTGATGGACAGAATGTAGAACAATGTCATACATTCACCCCAGTACAAGGATCTGGGCCTAAATCCATCGTTTTTTTGCACTCCACACCACCCCGGGTTAGACGCTGGCTATATGCAAATCAGCTCTGACCCTGTGCCTCATGGGAACAGTCCAGTCCGAACTACCAAGCCATGTCTTTCCCAGACCGGAATCAAGCATCCAAGGACCGGTTTCTGGCTATCGGCCTTCATCAGCCTGGATAGCTTGACTCCAGTGGTGTGGAGAGCCTGGTATTCACGTCGGAGCATACCCAGCCCACTCGGGGTGAAAATTGCAAAAAACACAGTTGATGGACAGAATGTAGAACAATGTCATACATTCACCCCAGTACAAGGATCTGGGCCTAAATCCATCGTTTTTTTGCACTCCACACCACCCCGGGTCAGACACTGGCTATATGCAAATCAGCTCTGACCCTGTGCCTCATGGGAACAGTCCAGTCCGAACTACCAAGCCATGTCTTTCCCAGACCGGAATCAAGCATCCAAGGACCGGTTTCTGGCTATCAGCCTTCATCAGCCTGGATAGCTTGACTCCAGTGGTGTGGAGAGCCTGGGACTCACGTCTGAGCATACCCAGCCCACTCGGGGTGAAAATGGCAAAAAACACAGTTGATGGACAGAATGTAGAACAATGTCATACATTCACCCCAGTACAAGGATCTGAGCCTAAATCCATCGTTTTTTTGCACTCCACACCACCCTGGGTTAGACACTGGCTATATGCAAATCAGCTCTGACCCTGTGCCTCATGGGAACAGTCCAGTCCGAACTACCAAGCCATGTCTTTCCCAGACCGGAATCAAGCATCCAAAGACCGGTTTCTGGCTATCAGTCTGGATAGCTTGACTCCAGTGGTGTGGAGAGCCTGGGACTCACGTCTGAGCATACCCAGCCCACTCGGGGTGAAAATTGCAAAAAACAAAGTTGATGGACAGAATGTAGAACAATGTCATACATTCACCCCAGTACAAGGATCTGGGCCTAAATCCATTGTTTTTTTGCATTCCACACCACCCTGGGTTAGACACTGGCTATATGCAAATCAGCTCTGACCCTGTGCCTCATGGGAACAGTCCAGTCCGAACTACCAAGCCATGTCTTTCCCAGACCGGAATCAAGCATCCAAGACCGGTTTCTGGCTATCAGCCTTCATCAGCCTGGATAGCTTGACTCCAGTGGTGTGGAGAGCCTGGGACTCACGTCTGAGCATACCCAGCCCACTCGGGGTGAAAATGGCAAAAAACACAGTTGATGGACAGAATGTAGAACAATGTCATACATTCACCCCAATACAAGGATCTGAGCCTAAATCCATCGTTTTTTTGCACTCCACACCACCCTGGGTTAGACACTGGCTATATGCAAATCAGCTCTGACCCTGTGCCTCATGGGAACAGTCCAGTCCGAACTACCAAGCCATGTCTTTCCCAGACCGGAATCAAGCATCCAAAGACCGGTTTCTGGCTATCAGTCTGGATAGCTTGACTCCAGTGGTGTGGAGAGCCTGGGACTCACGTCTGAGCATACCCAGCCCACTCGGGGTGAAAATTGCAAAAAACACAGTTGATGGACAGAATGTAGAACAATGTCATACATTCACCCCAGTACAAGGATCTGGGCCTAAATCCATCGTTTTTTTGCACTCCACACCACCCTGGGTTAGACACTGGCTATATGCAAATCAGCTCTGACCCTGTGCCTCATGGGAACAGTCCAGTCCGAACTACCAAGCCATGTCTTTCCCAGACCGGAATCAAGCATCCAAGGACCGGTTTCGGGCTATCAGCCTTCATCAGCCTGGATAGCTTGACTCCAGTGGTGGGGAGAGCCTGGGACTCACGTCTGAGCATACCCAGCCCATTCAGGGTGAAAATTGCAAAAAACACAGTTGATGGACAGAATGTAGAACAATGTCATACATTCACCCCAGTACAAGGATCTGGGCCTAAATCCATCGTTTTTTTTGCACTCCACACCACCCTGGGTTAGACACTGGCTATATGCAAATCAGCTCTGACCCTGTGCCTCATGGGAACAGTCCAGTCCGAACTACCAAGCCATGTCTTTCCCAGACCGGAATCAAGCATCCAAGGACCGGTTTCTGGCTATCAGCCTTCATCAGCCTGGATAGCTTGACTCCAGTGGTGTGGAGAGCCTGGGACTCACGTCTGAGCATACCCAGCCCACTCGGGGTGAAAATTGCAAAAAACACAGTTGATGGACAGAATGTAGAACAATGTCATACATTCACCCCAGTACAAGGATCTGGGCCTAAATCCATCGTTTTTTTGCACTCCACACCACCCTGGGTTAGACACTGGCTATATGCAAATCAGCTCTGACCCTGTGCCTCATGGGAACAGTCCAGTCCGAACTACCAAGCCATGTCTTTCCCAGACCGGAATCAAGCATCCAAGGACCGGTTTCTGGCTATCAGCCTTCATCAGCCTGGATAGCTTGACTCCAGTGGTGTGGAGAGCCTGGGACTCACGTCTGAGCATACCCAGCCCACTCGGGGTGAAAATTGCAAAAAACACAGTTGATGGATATAATGTAGAACAATGTCATACATTCACCCCAGTACAAGGATCTGGGCCTAAATCCATCGTTTTTTTGCACTCCACACCACCCTGGGTTAGACACTGGCTATATGCAAATCAGCTCTGACCCTGTGCCTCATGGGAACAGTCCAGTCCGAACTACCAAGCCATGTCTTTCCCAGACCGGAATCAAGCATCCAAGGACCGGTTTCTGGCTATCAGCCTTCATCAGCCTGGATAGCTTGACTCCAGTGGTGTCGAGAGCCTGGGACTCACGTCTGAGCATACCCAGCCCACTCGGGGTGAAAATTGCAAAAAACACAGTTGATGGACAGAATGTAGAACAATGTCATACATTCACCCCAGTACAAGGATCTGGGCCTAAATCCATCGTTTTTTTGCACTCCACACCACCCTGGATTAGACACTGGCTATATGCAAATCAGCTCTGACCCTGTGCCTCATGGGAACAGTCCAGTCCGAACTACCAAGCCATGTCTTTCCCAGACCGGAATCAAGCATCCAAGGACCGGTTTCTGGCTATCCGCCTTCATCAGCCTGGATAGCTTGACTCCAGTGGTGTGGAGAGCCTGGGACTCACGTCTGAGCATACCCAGCCCACTCGGGTGAAAATTGCAAAAAACACAGTTGATGGACAGAATGTAGAACAATGTCATACATTCACCCCAGTACAAGGATCTGGGCCTAAATCCATCGTTTTTTTGCACTCCACACCACCCTGCGTTAGACACTGGCTATATGCAAATCAGCTCTGACCCTGTGCCTCATGGGAACAGTCCAGTCCGAACTACCAAGCCATGTCTTTCCCAGACCGGAATCAAGCATCCAAGGACCGGTTTCTGGCTATCAGCCTCCATCAGCCTGGATAGCTTGACTCCAGTGGTGTGGAGAGCCTGGGACACACGTCTGAGCATACCCAGCCCACTCGGGGTGAAAATGGCAAAAAACACAGTTGATGGACAGAATGTAGAACAATGTCATACATTCACCCCAGTACAAGGATCTGGGCCTAAATCCATCGTTTTTTTGCACTCCACACCACCCTGGGTTAGACACTGGCTATATGCAAATCAGCTCTGACCCTGTGCCTCATGGGAACAGTCCAGTCCGAACTACCAAGCCATGTCTTTCCCAGACCGGAATCAAGCATCCAAGGACCGGTTTCTGGCTATCAGCCTTCATCAGCCTGGATAGCTTGACTCCAAGGGTGGGGAGAGCCTGGGATTCACGTCTGAGCATACCCAGCCCACTCGGGGTGAAAATTGCAAAAAACACAGTTGATGGACAGAATGTAGAACAATGTCATACATTCACCCCAGTACAAGGATCTGGGCCTAAATCCATCGTTTTTTTGCACTCCACACCACCCTGGGTTAGACACTGGCTATATGCAAATCAGCTCTGACCCTGTGCCTCATGGGAACAGTCCAGTCCGAACTACCAAGCCATGTCTTTCCCAGACCGGAATCAAGCATCCAAGGACCGGTTTCTGGCTATCAGCCTTCATCAGCCTGGATAGCTTGACTCCAGTGGCGTGGAGAGCCTGGGACTCACGTCTGAGCATACCCAGCCCACTCAGGGTGAAAATTGCAAAAAACACAGTTGATGGACAGAATGTAGAACAATGTCATACATTCACCCCAGTACAAGGATCTGGGCCTAAATCCATCGTTTTTTTGCACTCCACACCACCCTGGGTTAGACACTGGCTATATGCAAATCAGCTCTGACCCTGTGCCTCATGGGAACAGTCCAGTCCGAACTACCAAGCCATGTCTTTCCCAGACCGGAATCAAGCATCCAAGGACCGGTTTCTGGCTATCAGCCTTCATCAGCCTGGATAGCTTGACTCCAGTGGTGTGGAGAGCCTGGGACTCACGTCTGAGCATACCCAGCCCACTCGGGGTGAAAATTGCAAAAAACACAGTTGATGGACAGAATGTAGAACAATGTCATACATTCACCCCAGTACAAGGATCTGGGCCTAAATCCATCGTTTTTTTGCACTCCACACCACCCTGGGTTAGACACTGGCTATATGCAAATCAGCCCTGACCCTGTGCCTCATGGGAACAGTCCAGTCCGAACTACCAAGCCATGTCTTTCCCAGACCGGAATCAAGCATCCAAGGACCGGTTTCTGGCTATCAGCCTTCATCAGCCTGGATAGCTTGACTCCAGTGGTGTGGAGAGCCTGGGACTCACGTCTGAGCATACCCAGCCCACTCGGGGTGAAAATTGCAAAAAACACAGTTGATGGACAGAATGTAGAACAATGTCATACATTCACCCCAGTACAAGGATCTGGGCCTAAATCCATCGTTTTTTTGCACTCCACACCACCCCGGGTTAGACACTGGCTATATGCAAATCAGCTCTGACCCTGTGCCTCATGGGAACAGTCTAGTCCGAACTACCAAGCCATGTCTTTCCCAGACCGGAATCAAGCATCCAAGGACCGGTTTCTGGCTATCGGCCTTCATCAGCCTGGATAGCTTGACTCCAGTGGTGTGGAGAGCCTGGGACTCACGTCTGAGCATACCCAGCCCACTCGGGGTGAAAATTGCAAAAAACACAGTTGATGGACAGAATGTAGAACAATGTCATACATTCACCCCAGTACAAGGATCTGGGCCTAAATCCATTGTTTTTTTGCACTCCACACCACCCTGGGTTAGACACTGGCTATATGCAAATCAGCTCTGACCCTGTGCCTCATGGGAACAGTCCAGTCCGAACTACCAAGCCATGTCTTTCCCAGACCGGAATCAAGCATCCAAGGACCGGTTTCTGGCTATCAGCCTGGATAGCTTGACTCCAGTGGTGTGGAGAGCCTGGGACTCACGTCTGAGCATACCCAGCCCACTCGGGGTGAAAATTGCAAAAAACACAGTTGATGGACAGAATGTAGAACAATGTCATACATTCACCCCAGTACAAGGATCTGGGCCTAAATCCATCGTTTTTTTGCACTCCACACCACCCTGGGTTAGACACTGGCTATATGCAAATCAGCTCTGACCCTGTGCCTCATGGGAACAGTCCAGTCCGAACTACCAAGCCATGTCTTTCCCAGACCGGAATCAAGCATCCAAGGACCGGTTTCTGGCTATCAGCCTTCATCAGCCTGGATAGCTTGACTCCAAGGGTGGGGAGAGCCTGGGATTCACGTCTGAGCATACCCAGCCCACTCGGGGTGAAAATTGCAAAAAACACAGTTGATGGACAGAATGTAGAACAATGTCATACATTCACCCCAGTACAAGGATCTGGGCCTAAATCCATCATTTTTTTGCACTCCACACCACCCTGGGTTAGACACTGGCTATATGCAAATCAGCTCTGACCCTGTGCCTCATGGGAACAGTCCAGTCCGAACTACCAAGCCATGTCTTTCCCAGACCGGAATCAAGCATCCAAGGACCGGTTTCGGGCTATCAGCCTTCATCAGCCTGGATAGCTTGACTCCAGTGGTGGGGAGAGCCTGGGACTCACGTCTGAGCATACCCAGCCCATTCAGGGTGAAAATTGCAAAAAACACAGTTGATGGACAGAATGTAGAACAATGTCATACATTCACCCCAGTACCAGGATCTGGGCCTAAATCCATCGTTTTTTTGCACTCCACACCACCCCGGGTTAGACGCTGGCTATATGCAAATCAGCTCTGACCCTGTGCCTCATGGGAACAGTCCAGTCCGAACTACCAAGCCATGTCTTTCCCAGACCGGAATCAAGCATCCAAGGACCGGTTTCTGGCTATCGGCCTTCATCAGCCTGGATAGCTTGACTCCAGTGGTGTGGAGAGCCTGGTATTCACGTCGGAGCATACCCAGCCCACTCGGGGTGAAAATTGCAAAAAACACAGTTGATGGACAGAATGTAGAACAATGTCATACATTCACCCCAGTACAAGGATCTGGGCCTAAATCCATCATTTTTTTGCACTCCACACCACCCCGGGTCAGACACTGGCTATATGCAAATCAGCTCTGACCCTGTGCCTCATGGGAACAGTCCAGTCCGAACTACCAAGCCATGTCTTTCCCAGACCGGAATCAAGCATCCAAGGACCGGTTTCTGGCTATCAGCCTTCATCAGCCTGGATAGCTTGACTCCAGTGGTGTGGAGAGCCTGGGACTCACGTCTGAGCATACCCAGCCCACTCGGGGTGAAAATGGCAAAAAACACAGTTGATGGACAGAATGTAGAACAATGTCATACATTCACCCCAGTACAAGGATCTGAGCCTAAATCCATCGTTTTTTTGCACTCCACACCACCCTGGGTTAGACACTGGCTATATGCAAATCAGCTCTGACCCTGTGCCTCATGGGAACAGTCCAGTCCGAACTACCAAGCCATGTCTTTCCCAGACCGGAATCAAGCATCCAAAGACCGGTTTCTGGCTATCAGTCTGGATAGCTTGACTCCAGTGGTGTGGAGAGCCTGGGACTCACGTCTGAGCATACCCAGCCCACTCGGGGTGAAAATTGCAAAAAACAAAGTTGATGGACAGAATGTAGAACAATGTCATACATTCACCCCAGTACAAGGATCTGGGCCTAAATCCATCGTTTTTTTGCATTCCACACCACCCTGGGTTAGACACTGGCTATATGCAAATCAGCTCTGACCCTGTGCCTCATGGGAACAGTCCAGTCCGAACTACCAAGCCATGTCTTTCCCAGACCGGAATCAAGCATCCAAGGACCGGTTTCTGGCTATCAGCCTTCATCAGCCTGGATAGCTTGACTCCAGTGGTGTGGAGAGCCTGGGACTCACGTCTGAGCATACCCAGCCCACTCGGGGTGAAAATGGCAAAAAACACAGTTGATGGACAGAATGTAGAACAATGTCATACATTCACCCCAATACAAGGATCTGAGCCTAAATCCATCGTTTTTTTGCACTCCACACCACCCTGGGTTAGACACTGGCTATATGCAAATCAGCTCTGACCCTGTGCCTCATGGGAACAGTCCAGTCCGAACTACCAAGCCATGTCTTTCCCAGACCGGAATCAAGCATCCAAAGACCGGTTTCTGGCTATCAGTCTGGATAGCTTGACTCCAGTGGTGTGGAGAGCCTGGGACTCACGTCTGAGCATACCCAGCCCACTCGGGGTGAAAATTGCAAAAAACACAGTTGATGGACAGAATGTAGAACAATGTCATACATTCACCCCAGTACAAGGATCTGGGCCTAAATCCATCGTTTTTTTGCACTCCACACCACCCTGGGTTAGACACTGGCTATATGCAAATCAGCTCTGACCCTGTGCCTCATGGGAACAGTCCAGTCCGAACTACCAAGCCATGTCTTTCCCAGACCGGAATCAAGCATCCAAGGACCGGTTTCGGGCTATCAGCCTTCATCAGCCTGGATAGCTTGACTCCAGTGGTGGGGAGAGCCTGGGACTCACGTCTGAGCATACCCAGCCCATTCAGGGTGAAAATTGCAAAAAACACAGTTGATGGACAGAATGTAGAACAATGTCATACATTCACCCCAGTACAAGGATCTGGGCCTAAATCCATCGGTTTTTTTGCACTCCACACCACCCTGGGTTAGACACTGGCTATATGCAAATCAGCTCTGACCCTGTGCCTCATGGGAACAGTCCAGTCCGAACTACCAAGCCATGTCTTTCCCAGACCGGAATCAAGCATCCAAGGACCGGTTTCTGGCTATCAGCCTTCATCAGCCTGGATAGCTTGACTCCAGTGGTGTGGAGAGCCTGGGACTCACGTCTGAGCATACCCAGCCCACTCGGGGTGAAAATTGCAAAAAACACAGTTGATGGACAGAATGTAGAACAATGTCATACATTCACCCCAGTACAAGGATCTGGGCCTAAATCCATCGTTTTTTTGCACTCCACACCACCCTGGGTTAGACACTGGCTATATGCAAATCAGCTCTGACCCTGTGCCTCATGGGAACAGTCCAGTCCGAACTACCAAGCCATGTCTTTCCCAGACCGGAATCAAGCATCCAAGGACCGGTTTCTGGCTATCAGCCTTCATCAGCCTGGATAGCTTGACTCCAGTGGTGTGGAGAGCCTGGGACTCACGTCTGAGCATACCCAGCCCACTCGGGGTGAAAATTGCAAAAAACACAGTTGATGTATATAATGTAGAACAATGTCATACATTCACCCCAGTACAAGGATCTGGGCCTAAATCCATCGTTTTTTTGCACTCCACACCACCCTGGGTTAGACACTGGCTATATGCAAATCAGCTCTGACCCTGTGCCTCATGGGAACAGTCCAGTCCGAACTACCAAGCCATGTCTTTCCCAGACCGGAATCAAGCATCCAAGGACCGGTTTCTGGCTATCAGCCTTCATCAGCCTGGATAGCTTGACTCCAGTGGTGTCGAGAGCCTGGGACTCACGTCTGAGCATACCCAGCCCACTCGGGGTGAAAATTGCAAAAAACACAGTTGATGGACAGAATGTAGAACAATGTCATACATTCACCCCAGTACAAGGATCTGGGCCTAAATCCATCGTTTTTTTGCACTCCACACCACCCTGGATTAGACACTGGCTATATGCAAATCAGCTCTGACCCTGTGCCTCATGGGAACAGTCCAGTCCGAACTACCAAGCCATGTCTTTCCCAGACCGGAATCAAGCATCCAAGGACCGGTTTCTGGCTATCCGCCTTCATCAGCCTGGATAGCTTGACTCCAGTGGTGTGGAGAGCCTGGGACTCACGTCTGAGCATACCCAGCCCACTCGGGTGAAAATTGCAAAAAACACAGTTGATGGACAGAATGTAGAACAATGTCATACATTCACCCCAGTACAAGGATCTGGGCCTAAATCCATCGTTTTTTGCACTCCACACCACCCTGCGTTAGACACTGGCTATATGCAAATCAGCTCTGACCCTGTGCCTCATGGGAACAGTCCAGTCCGAACTACCAAGCCATGTCTTTCCCAGACCGGAATCAAGCATCCAAGGACCGGTTTCTGGCTATCAGCCTCCATCAGCCTGGATAGCTTGACTCCAGTGGTGTGGAGAGCCTGGGACTCACGTCTGAGCATACCCAGCCCACTCGGGGTGAAAATGGCAAAAAACACAGTTGATGGACAGAATGTAGAACAATGTCATACATTCACCCCAGTACAAGGATCTGGGCCTAAATCCATCGTTTTTTTGCACTCCACACCACCCTGGGTTAGACACTGGCTATATGCAAATCAGCTCTGACCCTGTGCCTCATGGGAACAGTCCAGTCCGAACTACCAAGCCATGTCTTTCCCAGACCGGAATCAAGCATCCAAGGACCGGTTTCTGGCTATCAGCCTTCATCAGCCTGGATAGCTTGACTCCAAGGGTGGGGAGAGCCTGGGATTCACGTCTGAGCATACCCAGCCCACTCGGGGTGAAAATTGCAAAAAACACAGTTGATGGACAGAATGTAGAACAATGTCATACATTCACCCCAGTACAAGGATCTGGGCCTAAATCCATCGTTTTTTTGCACTCCACACCACCCTGGGTTAGACACTGGCTATATGCAAATCAGCTCTGACCCTGTGCCTCATGGGAACAGTCCAGTCCGAACTACCAAGCCATGTCTTTCCCAGACCGGAATCAAGCATCCAAGGACCGGTTTCTGGCTATCAGCCTTCATCAGCCTGGATAGCTTGACTCCAGTGGCGTGGAGAGCCTGGGACTCACGTCTGAGCATACCCAGCCCACTCAGGGTGAAAATTGCAAAAAACACAGTTGATGGACAGAATGTAGAACAATGTCATACATTCACCCCAGTACAAGGATCTGGGCCTAAATCCATCGTTTTTTTGCACTCCACACCACCCTGGGTTAGACACTGGCTATATGCAAATCAGCTCTGACCCTGTGCCTCATGGGAACAGTCCAGTCCGAACTACCAAGCCATGTCTTTCCCAGACCGGAATCAAGCATCCAAGGACCGGTTTCTGGCTATCAGCCTTCATCAGCCTGGATAGCTTGACTCCAGTGGTGTGGAGAGCCTGGGACTCACGTCTGAGCATACCCAGCCCACTCGGGGTGAAAATTGCAAAAAACACAGTTGATGGACAGAATGTAGAACAATGTCATACATTCACCCCAGTACAAGGATCTGGGCCTAAATCCATCGTTTTTTTGCACTCCACACCACCCTGGGTTAGACACTGGCTATATGCAAATCAGCCCTGACCCTGTGCCTCATGGGAACAGTCCAGTCCGAACTACCAAGCCATGTCTTTCCCAGACCGGAATCAAGCATCCAAGGACCGGTTTCTGGCTATCAGCCTTCATCAGCCTGGATAGCTTGACTCCAGTGGTGTGGAGAGCCTGGGACTCACGTCTGAGCATACCCAGCCCACTCGGGGTGAAAATTGCAAAAAACACAGTTGATGGACAGAATGTAGAACAATGTCATACATTCACCCCAGTACAAGGATCTGGGCCTAAATCCATCGTTTTTTTGCACTCCACACCACCCCGGGTTAGACACTGGCTATATGCAAATCAGCTCTGACCCTGTGCCTCATGGGAACAGTCCAGTCCGAACTACCAAGCCATGTCTTTCCCAGACCGGAATCAAGCATCCAAGGACCGGTTTCTGGCTATCGGCCTTCATCAGCCTGGATAGCTTGACTCCAGTGGTGTGGAGAGCCTGGGACTCACGTCTGAGCATACCCAGCCCACTCGGGGTGAAAATTGCAAAAAACACAGTTGATGGACAGAATGTAGAACAATGTCATACATTCACCCCAGTACAAGGATCTGGGCCTAAATCCATTGTTTTTTTGCACTCCACACCACCCTGGGTTAGACACTGGCTATATGCAAATCAGCTCTGACCCTGTGCCTCATGGGAACAGTCCAGTCCGAACTACCAAGCCATGTCTTTCCCAGACCGGAATCAAGCATCCAAGGACCGGTTTCTGGCTATCAGCCTGGATAGCTTGACTCCAGTGGTGTGGAGAGCCTGGGACTCACGTCTGAGCATACCCAGCCCACTCGGGGTGAAAATTGCAAAAAACACAGTTGATGGACAGAATGTAGAACAATGTCATACATTCACCCCAGTACAAGGATCTGGGCCTAAATCCATCGTTTTTTTGCACTCCACACCACCCTGGGTTAGACACTGGCTATATGCAAATCAGCTCTGACCCTGTGCCTCATGGGAACAGTCCAGTCCGAACTACCAAGCCATGTCTTTCCCAGACCGGAATCAAGCATCCAAGGACCGGTTTCTGGCTATCAGCCTTCATCAGCCTGGATAGCTTGACTCCAAGGGTGGGGAGAGCCTGGGATTCACGTCTGAGCATACCCAGCCCACTCGGGGTGAAAATTGCAAAAAACACAGTTGATGGACAGAATGTAGAACAATGTCATACATTCACCCCAGTACAAGGATCTGGGCCTAAATCCATCATTTTTTTGCACTCCACACCACCCTGGGTTAGACACTGGCTATATGCAAATCAGCTCTGACCCTGTGCCTCATGGGAACAGTCCAGTCCGAACTACCAAGCCATGTCTTTCCCAGACCGGAATCAAGCATCCAAGGACCGGTTTCGGGCTATCAGCCTTCATCAGCCTGGATAGCTTGACTCCAGTGGTGGGGAGAGCCTGGGACTCACGTCTGAGCATACCCAGCCCATTCAGGGTGAAAATTGCAAAAAACACAGTTGATGGACAGAATGTAGAACAATGTCATACATTCACCCCAGTACAAGGATCTGGGCCTAAATCCATCGTTTTTTTGCACTCCACACCACCCTGGGTTAGACACTGGCTATATGCAAATCAGCTCTGACCCTGTGCCTCATGGGAACAGTCCAGTCCGAACTACCAAGCCATGTCTTTCCCAGACCGGAATCAAGCATCCAAGGACCGGTTTCTGGCTATCAGCCTTCATCAGCCTGGATAGCTTGACTCCAGTGGTGTGGAGAGCCTGGGACTCACGTCTGAGCATACCCAGCCCACTCGGGGTGAAAATTGCAAAAAACACAGTTGATGGACAGAATGTAGAACAATGTCATACATTCACCCCAGTACAAGGATCTGGGCCTAAATCCATCGTTTTTTTGCACTCCACACCACCCTGGGTTAGACACTGGCTATATGCAAATCAGCTCTGACCCTGTGCCTCATGGGAACAGTCCAGTCCGAACTACCAAGCCATGTCTTTCCCAGACCGGAATCAAGCATCCAAGGACCGGTTTCTGGCTATCAGCCTTCATCAGCCTGGATAGCTTGACTCCAGTGGTGTGGAGAGCCTGGGACTCACGTCTGAGCATACCCAGCCCACTCGGGGTGAAAATTGCAAAAAACACAGTTGATGGATAGAATGTAGAACAATGTCATACATTCACCCCAGTACAAGGATCTGGGCCTAAATCCATCGTTTTTTTGCACTCCACACCACCCTGGGTTAGACACTGGCTATATGCAAATCAGCTCTGACCCTGTGCCTCATGGGAACAGTCCAGTCCGAACTACCAAGCCATGTCTTTCCCAGACCGGAATCAAGCATCCAAGGACCGGTTTCTGGCTATCAGCCTTCATCAGCCTGGATAGCTTGACTCCAGTGGTGTCGAGAGCCTGGGACTCACGTCTGAGCATACCCAGCCCACTCGGGGTGAAAATTGCAAAAAACACAGTTGGACAGAATGTAGAACAATGTCATATATTCACCCCAGTACAAGGATCTGGGCCTAAATCCATCGTTTTTTTGCACTCCACACCACCCTGGGTTAGACACTGGCTATATGCAAATCAGCTCTGACCCTGTGCCTCATGGGAACAGTCTAGTCCGAACTACCAAGCCATGTCTTTCCCAGACCGGAATCAAGCATCCAAGGACCGGTTTCTGGCTATCAGCCTTCATCAGCCTGGATAGCTTGACTCCAGTGGTGTGGAGAGCCTGGGACTCACGTCTGAGCATACCCAGCCCCCTCGGGGTGAAAATTGCAAAAAACAGTTGATGGACAGAATGTAGAACAATGTCATACATTCACCCCAGTACAAGGATCTGGGCCTAAATCCATCGTTTTTTTGCACTCCACACCACCCTGGGTTAGACACTGGCTATATGCAAATCAGCTCTGACCCTGTGCCTCATGGGAACAGTCCAGTCCGAACTACCAAGCCATGTCTTTCCCAGACCGGAATCAAGCATCCAAGGACCGGTTTCTGGCTATCAGCCTGGATAGCTTGACTCCAGTGGTGTGGAGAGCCTAGGACTCACGTCTGAGCATACCCAGCCCACTCGGGGTGAAAATTACAAAAAACACAGTTGATGGACAGAATGTAGAACAATGTCATACCTTCACCCCAGTACAAGGATCTGGGCCTAAATCCATCGTTTTTTTGCACTCCACACCACCCGGGGTTAGACACTGGCTATATGCAAATCAGCTCTGACCCTGTGCCTCCTGGGAACAGTCCAGTCCGAACTACCAAGCCATGTCTTTCCCAGACCGGAATCAAGCATCCAAGGACCGGTTTCTGGCTATCAGCCTGGATAGCTTGACTCCAGTGGTGTGGAGAGCCTGGGACTCACGTCTGAGCATACCCAGCCCACTCGGGGTGAAAATTGCAAAAAACACAGTTGATGGACAGAATGTAGAACAATGTCATACATTCACCCCAGTACAAGGATCTGGGCCTAAATCCATTGTTTTTTTGCACTCCACACCACCCTGGGTTAGACACTGGCTATATGCAAATCAGCTCTGACCCTGTGCCTCATGGGAACAGTCCAGTCCGAACTACCAAGCCATGTCTTTCCCAGACCGGAATCAAGCATCCAAGGACCGGTTTCTGGCTATCAGCCTGGATAGCTTGACTCCAGTGGTGTGGAGAGCCTGGGACTCACGTCTGAGCATACCCAGCCCACTCGGGGTGAAAATTGCAAAAAACACAGTTGATGGACAGAATGTAGAACAATGTCATACATTCACCCCAGTACAAGGATCTGGGCCTAAATCCATCGTTTTTTTGCACTCCACACCACCCTGGGTTAGACACTGGCTATATGCAAATCAGCTCTGACCCTGTGCCTCATGGGAACAGTCCAGTCCGAACTACCAAGCCATGTCTTTCCCAGACCGGAATCAAGCATCCAAGGACCGGTTTCTGGCTATCAGCCTTCATCAGCCTGGATAGCTTGACTCCAAGGGTGGGGAGAGCCTGGGATTCACGTCTGAGCATACCCAGCCCACTTGGGGTGAAAATTGCAAAAAACACAGTTGATGGACAGAATGTAGAACAATGTCATACATTCACCCCAGTACAAGGATCTGGGCCTAAATCCATCGTTTTTTTGCACTCCACACCACCCTGGGTTAGACACTGGCTATATGCAAATCAGCTCTGACCCTGTGCCTCATGGGAACAGTCCAGTCCGAACTACCAAGCCATGTCTTTCCCAGACCGGAATCAAGCATCCAAGGACCGGTTTCTGGCTATCAGCCTTCATCAGCCTGGATAGCTTGACTCCAGTGGTGTGGAGAGCCTGGGACTCACGTCTGAGCATACCCAGCCCACTCGGGGTGAAAATTGCAAAAAACACAGTTGATGGACAGAATGTAGAACAATGTCATACATTCACCCCAGTACAAGGATCTGGGCCTAAATCCATCGTTTTTTTGCACTCCACACCACCCCGGGTTAGACACTGGCTATATGCAAATCAGCGCTGACCCTGTGCCTCATGGGAACAGTCCAGTCCGTACTACCAAGCCATGTCTTTCCCAGACCGGAATCAAGCATCCAAGGACCGGTTTCTGGCTATCGGCCTTCATCAGCCTGGATAGCTTGACTCCAGTGGTGTGGAGAGCCTGGGACTCACGTCTGAGCACACCCAGCCCACTCGGGGTGAAAATTGCAAAAAACACAGTTGATGGACAGAATGTAGAACAATGTCATACATTCACCCCAGTACAAGGATCTGGGCCTAAATCCATCATTTTTTTGCACTCCACACCACCCTGCGTTAGACACTGGCTATATGCAAATCAGCTCTGACCCTGTGCCTCATGGGAACAGTCCAGTCCGAACTACCAAGCCATGTCTTTCCCAGACCGGAATCAAGCATCCAAGGACCGGTTTCTGGCTATCAGCCTTCATCAGCCTGGATAGCTTGACTCCAGTGGTGTGGAGAGCCTGGGACTCACGTCTGAGCATACCCAGCCCACTCGGGGGGAAAATTGCAAAAAACACAGTTGATGGACAGAATGTAGAACAATGTCATACATTCACCCCAGTACAAGGATCTGGGGCTAAATCCATCGTTTTTTTGCACTCAACACCACCCTGGGTTAGACACTGGCTATATGCAAATCAGCTCTGACCCTGTGCCTCATGGGAACAGTCCAGTCCGAACTACCAAGCCATGTCTTTCCCAGACCGGAATCAAGCATCCAAGGACCGGTTTCTGGCTATCAGCCTTCATCAGCCTGGATAGCTTGACTCCAGTGGTGTGGAGAGCCTGGGACTCACGTCTGAGCATACCCAGCCCACTCGGGGTAAAAATGCCCAAAAACACAGTTGATGGACAGAATGTAGAACAATGTCATACATTCACCCCAGTACAAGGATCTGAGCCTAAATCCATCGTTTTTTTTGCACTCCACACCACCCTGGGTTAGACACTGGCTATATGCAAATCAGCTCTGACCCTGTGCCTCATGGGAACAGTCCAGTCCGAACTACCAAGCCATGTCTTTCCCAGACCGGAATCAAGCATCCAAGGACCGGTTTCTGGCTATCAGCCTGGAGATCTTGACTCCAGTGGTGTGGAGAGCCTGGGACTCACGTCTGAGCATACCCAGCCCACTCGGGGTGAAAATTGCAAAAAACACAGTTGATGGACAGAATGTAGAACAATGTCATACATTCACCCCAGTACAAGGATCTGGGCCTAAATCCATCGTTTTTTTGCACTCCACACCACCCTGGGTTAGACACTGGCTATATGCAAATCAGCTCTGACCCTGTGCCTCATGGGAACAGTCCAGTCCGAACTACCAAGCCATGTCTTTCCCAGACCGGAATCAAGCATCCAAGGACCGGTTTCTGGCTATCAGCCTTCATCAGCCTGGATAGCTTGACTCCAGTGGTGTGGAGAGCCTGGGACTCACGTCTGAGCATACCCAGCCCACTCGGGGTGAAAATTGCAAAAAACACAGTTGATGGACAGAATGTAGAACAATGTCATACATTCACCCCAGTACAAGGATCTGGGGCTAAATCCATCGTTTTTTTGCACTCCACACCACCCTGGGTTAGACACTGGCTATATGCAAATCAGCTCTGACCCTGTGCCTCATGGGAACAGTCCAGTCCGAACTACCAAGCCATGTCTTTCCCAGACCGGAATCAAGCATCCAAGGACCGGTTTCTGGCTATCAGCCTTCATCAGCCTGGATAGCTTGACTCCAGTGGTGTGGAGAGCCTGGGACTCACGTCTGAGCATACCCAGCCCCCTCGGGGTGAAAATTGCAAAAAACAGTTGATGGACAGAATGTAGAACAATGTCATACATTCACCCCAGTACAAGGATCTGGGCCTAAATCCATCGTTTTTTTGCACTCCACACCACCCTGGATTAGACACTGGCTATATGCAAATCAGCTCTGACCCTGTGCCTCATGGGAACAGTCCAGTCCGAACTACCAAGCCATGTCTTTCCCAGACCGGAATCAAGCATCCAAGGACCGGTTTCTGGCTATCAGCCTTCATCAGCCTGGATAGCTTGACTCCAGTGGTGTGGAGAGCCTGGGACTCACGTCTGAGCATACCCAGCCCACTCGGGGTAAAAATGCCAAAAAACACAGTTGATGGACAGAATGTAGAACAATGTCATACATTCACCCCAGTACAAGGATCTGAGCCTAAATCCATCGTTTTTTTGCACTCCACACCACCCTGGGTTAGACACTGGCTATATGCAAATCAGCTCTGACCCTGTGCCTCATGGGAACAGTCCAGTCCGAACTACCAAGCCATGTCTTTCCCAGACCGGAATCAAGCATCCAAGGACCGGTTTCTGGCTATCAGCCTGGAGATCTTGACTCCAGTGGTGTGGAGAGCCTGGGACTCACGTCTGAGCATACCCAGCCCACTCGGGGTGAAAATTGCAAAAAACACAGTTGATGGACAGAATGTAGAACAATGTCATACATTCACCCCAGTACAAGGATCTGGGCCTAAATCCATCGTTTTTTTGCACTCCACACCACCCTGGGTTAGACACTGGCTATATGCAAATCAGCTCTGACCCTGTGCCTCATGGGAACAGTCCAGTCCGAACTACCAAGCCATGTCTTTCCCAGACCGGAATCAAGCATCCAAGGACCGGTTTCTGGCTATCAGCCTTCATCAGCCTGGATAGCTTGACTCCAAGGGTGGGGAGAGCCTGGGATTCACGTCTGAGCATACCCAGCCCACTCGGGGTGAAAATTGCAAAAAACACAGTTGATGGACAGAATGTAGAACAATGTCATACATTCACCCCAGTACAAGGATCTGGGCCTAAATCCATCGTTTTTTTGCACTCCACACCACCCTGGGTTAGACACTGGCTATATGCAAATCAGCTCTGACCCTGTGCCTCATGGGAACAGTCCAGTCCGAACTACCAAGCCATGTCTTTCCCAGACCGGAATCAAGCATCCAAGGACCGGTTTCTGGCTATCAGCCTTCATCAGCCTGGATAGCTTGACTCCAGTGGTGTGGAGAGCCTGGGACTCACGTCTGAGCATACCCAGCCCACTCGGGGTGAAAATTGCAAAAAACACAGTTGATGGACAGAATGTAGAACAATGTCATACATTCACCCCAGTACAAGGATCTGGGCCTAAATCCATCGTTTTTTTGCACTCCACACCACCCTGGGTTAGACACTGGCTAGATGCAAATCAGCTCTGACCCTGTGCCTCATGGGAACAGTCCAGTCCGAACTACCAAGCCATGTCTTTCCCAGACCGGAATCAAGCATCCAAGGACCGGTTTCTGGCTATCAGCCTTCATCAGCCTGGATAGCTTGACTCCAGTGGTGTGGAGAGCCTGGGACTCACGTCTGAGCATACCCAGCCCAATCGGGGTGAAAATTGCAAAAAACACAGTTGATGGACAGAATGTAGAACAATGTCATACATTCACCCCAGTACAAGGATCTGGGCCTAAATCCATCGTTTTTTTGCACTCCACACCACCCTGGGTTAGACACTGGCTATATGCAAATCAGCTCTGACCCTGTGCCTCATGGGAACAGTCCAGTCGGAACTACCAAGCCATGTCTTTCCCAGACCGGAATCAAGGACCGGTTTCTGGCTATCAGCCTTCATCAGCCTGGATAGCTTGACTCCAGTGGTGTGGAGAGCCTGGGACTCACGTCTGAGCATACCCAGCCCACTCGGGGTGAAAATTGCAAAAAACACAGTTGATGGACAGAATGTAGAACAATGTCATACATTCACCCCAGTACAAGGATCTGGGCCTAAATCCATCGTTTTTTTGCACTCCACACCACCCTGGGTTAGACACTGGCTATATGCAAATCAGCTCTGACCCTGTGCCTCATGGGAACAGTCCAGTCCGAACTACCAAGCCATGTCTTTCCCAGACCGGAATCAAGCATCCAAGGACCGGTGTCTGGCTATCAGCCTTCATCAGCCTGGATAGCTTGACTCCAGTGGTGTGGAGAGCCTGGGACTCACGCCTGAGCATACCCATCCCACTCGGGGTGAAAATTGCAAAAAACACAGTTGATGGACAGAATGTAGAACAATGTCATACATTCACCCCAGTACAAGGATCTGGGCCTAAATCCATCGTTTTTTTGTACTCCACACGACCCTGGGTTAGACACTGGCTATATGCAAATCAGCTCTGACCCTGTGCCTGATGGGAACAGTCCAGTCCGAACTACCAAGCCATGTCTTTCCCAGACCGGAATCAAGCATCCAAGGACCGGTGTCTGGCTATCAGCCTTCATCAGCCTGGATAGCTTGACTCCAGTGGTGTGGAGAGCCTGGGACTCACGCCTGAGCATACCCATCCCACTCGGGGTGAAAATTGCAAAAAACACAGTTGATGGACAGAATGTAGAACAATGTCATACATTCACCCCAGTACAAGGTTCTGGGCCTAAATCCATCTTTTTTTGCACTCCACACCACCCTGGGTTAGACACTGGCTATATGCAAATCAGCTCTGACCCTGTGCCTCATGGGAACAGTCCAGTCCGAACTACCAAGCCATGTCTTTCCCAGACCGGAATCAAGCATCCAAGGACCGGTTTCTGGCTATCAGCCTTCATCAGCCTGGATAGCTTGACTCTAGTGGTGTGGAGAGCCTGGGACTCACGTCTGAGCATACCCAGCCCACTCGGGGTGAAAATTGCAAAAAACACAGTTGATGGACAGAATGTAGAACAATGTCATACATTCACCCCAGTACAAGGATCTGGGCCTAAATCCATCGTTTTTTTTGCACTCCACACCACCCTGGATTAGACACTGGCTATATGCAAATCAGCTCTGACCCTGTGCCTCATGGGAACAGTCCAGTCCGAACTACCAAGCCATGTCTTTCCCAGACCGGAATCAAGCATCCAAGGACCGGTTTCTGGCTATCCGCCTTCATCAGCCTGGATAGCTTGACTCCAGTGGTGTGGAGAGCCTGGGACTCACGTCTGAGCATACCCAGCCCACTCGGGTGAAAATTGCAAAAAACACAGTTGATGGACAGAATGTAGAACAATGTCATACATTCACCCCAGTACAAGGATCTGGGCCTAAATCCATCGTTTTTTTGCACTCCACACCACCCTGCGTTAGACACTGGCTATATGCAAATCAGCTCTGACCCTGTGCCTCATGGGAACAGTCCAGTCCGAACTACCAAGCCATGTCTTTCCCAGACCGGAATCAAGCATCCAAGGACCGGTTTCTGGTTATCAGCCTTCATCAGCCTGGATAGCTTGACTCCAGTGGTGTGGAGAGCCTGGGACTCACGTCTGAGCATACCCAGCCCACTCGGGGTGAAAATGGCAAAAAACACAGTTGATGGACAGAATGTAGAACAATGTCATACATTCACCCCAGTACAAGGATCTGAGCCTAAATCCATCGTTGTTTTGCACTCCACACCACCCTGGGTTAGACACTGGCTATATGCAAATCAGCTCTGACCCTGTGCCTCATGGGAACAGTCCAGTCCGAACTACCAAGCCATGTCTTTCCCAGACCGGAATCAAGCATCCAAGGACCGGTTTCTGGCTATCAGCCTGGATAGCTTGACTCCAGTGGTGTGGAGAGCCTGGGACTCACGTCTGAGCATACCCAGCCCACTCGGGGTGAAAATTGCAAAAAACACAGTTGATGGACAGAATGTAGAACAATGTCATACATTCACCCCAGTACAAGGATCTGGGCCTAAATCCATCGTTTTTTTGCACTCCACACCACCCTGGGTTAGACACTGGCTATATGCAAATCAGCTCTGACCCTGTGCCTCATGGGAACAGTCCAGTCCGAACTACCAAGCCATGTCTTTCCCAGACCGGAATCAAGCATCCAAGGACCGGTGTCTGGCTATCAGCCTTCATCAGCCTGGATAGCTTGACTCCAGTGGTGTGGAGAGCCTGGGACTCACGCCTGAGCATACCCATGCCACTCGGGGTGAAAATTGCAAAAAACACAGTTGATGGACAGAATGTAGAACAATGTCATACATTCACCCCAGTACAAGGATCTGGGCCTAAATCCATCTTTTTTTGCACTCCACACCACCCTGGGTTAGACACTGGCTATATGCAAATCAGCTCTGACCCTGTGCCTCATGGGAACAGTCCAGTCCGAACTACCAAGCCATGTCTTTCCCAGACCGGAATCAAGCATCCAAGGACCGGTTTCTGGCTATCAGCCTTCATCAGCCTGGATAGCTTGACTCCAGTGGCGTGGAGAGCCTGGGACTCACGTCTGAGCATACCCAGCCCACTCGGGGTGAAAATTGCAAAAAACACAGTTGATGGACAGAATGTAGAACAATGTCATACATTCACCCCAGTACAAGGATCTGGGCCTAAATCCATCGTTTTTTTGCACTCCACACCACCCTGGGTTAGACACTGGCTATATGCAAATCAGCTCTGACCCTGTGCCTCATGGGAACAGTCCAGTCCGAACTACCAAGCCATGTCTTTCCCAGACCGGAATCAAGCATCCAAGGACCGGTTTCTGGCTATCAGCCTTCATCAGCCTGGATAGCTTGACTCCAGTGGTGTGGAGAGCCTGGGACTCACGTCTGAGCATACCCAGCCCACTCGGGGTGAAAATTGCAAAAAACACAGTTGATGGACAGAATGTAGAACAATGTTATACATTCACCCCAGTACAAGGATCTGGGCCTAAATCCATCGTTTTTTTGCACTCCACACCACCCTGGGTTAGACACTGGCTATATGCAAATCAGCTCTGACCCTGTGCCTCATGGGAACAGTCCAGTCCGAACTACCAAGCCATGTCTTTCCCAGACCGGAATCAAGCATCCAAGGACCGGTTTCTGGCTATCAGCCTTCATCAGCCTGGATAGCTTGACTCCAAGGGTGGGGAGAGCCTGGGATTCACGTCTGAGCATACCCAGCCCACTCGGGGTGAAAATTGCAAAAAACACAGTTGATGGACAGAATGTAGAACAATGTCATACATTCACCCCAGTACAAGGATCTGGGCCTAAATCCATCATTTTTTTGCACTCCACACCACCCTGGGTTAGACACTGGCTATATGCAAATCAGCTCTGACCCTGTGCCTCATGGGAACAGTCCAGTCCGAACTACCAAGCCATGTCTTTCCCAGACCGGAATCAAGCATCCAAGGACCGGTTTCTGGCTATCAGCCTTCATCAGCCTGGATAGCTTGACTCCAGTGGTGTGGAGAGCCTGGGACTCACGTCTGAGCATACCCAGCCCCCTCGGGGTGAAAATTGCAAAAAACAGTTGATGGACAGAATGTAGAACAATGTCATACATTCACCCCAGTACAAGGATCTGGGCCTAAATCCATCGTTTTTTTGCACTCCACACCACCCTGGATTAGACACTGGCTATATGCAAATCAGCTCTGACCCTGTGCCTCATGGGAACAGTCCAGTCCGAACTACCAAGCCATGTCTTTCCCAGACCGGAATCAAGCATCCAAGGACCGGTTTCTGGCTATCAGCCTTCATCAGCCTGGATAGCTTGACTCCAGTGGTGTGGAGAGCCTGGGACTCACGTCTGAGCATACCCAGCCCACTCGGGGTGAAAATTGCAAAAAACACAGTTGATGGACAGAATGTAGAACAATGTCATACATTCACCCCAGTACAAGGATCTGGGCCTAAATCCATCGTTTTTTTGCACTCCACACCACCCTGGGTTAGACACTGGCTATATGCAAATCAGCTCTGACCCTGTGCCTCATGGGAACAGTCCAGTCCGAACTACCAAGCCATGTCTTTCCCAGACCGGAATCAAGCATCCAAGGACCGGTTTCTGGCTATCAGCCTTCATCAGCCTGGATAGCTTGACTCCAGTGGTGTGGAGAGCCTGGGACTCACGTCTGAGCATACCCAGCCCACTCGGGGTGAAAATTGCAAAAAACACAGTTGATGGACAGAATGTAGAACAATGTCATACATTCACCCCAGTACAAGGATCTGGGCCTAAATCCATCGTTTTTTTGCACTCCACACCACCCTGGGTTAGACACTGGCTATATGCAAATCAGCTCTGACCCTGTGCCTCATGGGAACAGTCCAGTCCGAACTACCAAGCCATGTCTTTCCCAGACCGGAATCAAGCATCCAAGGACCGGTTTCTGGCTATCAGCCTTCATCAGCCTGGATAGCTTGACTCCAGTGGTGTGGAGAGCCTGGGACTCACGTCTGAGCATACCCAGCCCAATCGGGGTGAAAATTGCAAAAAACACAGTTGATGGACAGAATGTAGAACAATGTCATACATTCACCCCAGTACAAGGATCTGGGGCTAAATCCATCGTTTTTTTGCACTCCACACCACCCTGGGTTAGACACTGGCTATATGCAAATCAGCTCTGACCCTGTGCCTCATGGGAACAGTCCAGTCCGAACTACCAAGCCATGTCTTTCCCAGACCGGAATCAAGCATCCAAGGACCGGTTTCTGGCTATCAGCCTTCATCAGCCTGGATAGCTTGACTCCAGTGGTGTGGAGAGCCTGGGACTCACGTCTGAGCATACCCAGCCCACTCGGGGTAAAAATGCCAAAAAACACAGTTGATGGACAGAATGTAGAACAATGTCATACATTCACCCCAGTACAAGGATCTGAGCCTAAATCCATCGTTTTTTTGCACTCCACACCACCCTGGGTTAGACACTGGCTATATGCAAATCAGCTCTGACCCTGTGCCTCATGGGAACAGTCCAGTCCGAACTACCAAGCCATGTCTTTCCCAGACCGGAATCAAGCATCCAAGGACCGGTTTCTGGCTATCAGCCTGGAGATCTTGACTCCAGTGGTGTGGAGAGCCTGGGACTCACGTCTGAGCATACCCAGCCCACTCGGGGTGAAAATTGCAAAAAACACAGTTGATGGACAGAATGTAGAACAATGTCATACATTCACCCCAGTACAAGGATCTGGGCCTAAATCCATCGTTTTTTTGCACTCCACACCACCCTGGGTTAGACACTGGCTATATGCAAATCAGCTCTGACCCTGTGCCTCATGGGAACAGTCCAGTCCGAACTACCAAGCCATGTCTTTCCCAGACCGGAATCAAGCATCCAAGGACCGGTTTCTGGCTATCAGCCTTCATCAGCCTGGATAGCTTGACTCCAAGGGTGGGGAGAGCCTGGGATTCACGTCTGAGCATACCCAGCCCACTCGGGGTGAAAATTGCAAAAAACACAGTTGATGGACAGAATGTAGAACAATGTCATACATTCACCCCAGTACAAGGATCTGGGCCTAAATCCATCGTTTTTTTGCACTCCACACCACCCTGGGTTAGACACTGGCTATATGCAAATCAGCTCTGACCCTGTGCCTCATGGGAACAGTCCAGTCCGAACTACCAAGCCATGTCTTTCCCAGACCGGAATCAAGCATCCAAGGACCGGTTTCTGGCTATCAGCCTTCATCAGCCTGGATAGCTTGACTCCAGTGGTGTGGAGAGCCTGGGACTCACGTCTGAGCATACCCAGCCCACTCGGGGTGAAAATTGCAAAAAACACAGTTGATGGACAGAATGTAGAACAATGTCATACATTCACCCCAGTACAAGGATCTGGGCCTAAATCCATCGTTTTTTTGCACTCCACACCACCCTGGGTTAGACACTGGCTATATGCAAATCAGCTCTGACCCTGTGCCTCATGGGAACAGTCCAGTCCGAACTACCAAGCCATGTCTTTCCCAGACCGGAATCAAGCATCCAAGGACCGGTTTCTGGCTATCAGCCTTCATCAGCCTGGATAGCTTGACTCCAGTGGTGTGGAGAGCCTGGGACTCACGTCTGAGCATACCTAGCCCAATCGGGGTGAAAATTGCAAAAAACACAGTTGATGGACAGAATGTAGAACAATGTCATACATTCACCCCAGTACAAGGATCTGGGCCTAAATCCATCGTTTTTTTGCACTCCACACCACCCTGGGTTAGACACTGGCTATATGCAAATCAGCTCTGACCCTGTGCCTCATGGGAACAGTCCAGTCCGAACTACCAAGCCATGTCTTTCCCAGACCGGAATCAAGGACCGGTTTCTGGCTATCAGCCTTCATCAGCCTGGATAGCTTGACTCCAGTGGTGTGGAGAGCCTGGGACTCACGTCTGAGCATACCCAGCCCACTCGGGGTGAAAATTGCAAAAAACACAGTTGATGGACAGAATGTAGAACAATGTCATACATTCACCCCAGTACAAGGATCTGGGCCTAAATCTATCGTTTTTTTGCACTCCACACCACCCTGGGTTAGACACTGGCTATATGCAAATCAGCTCTGACCCTGTGCCTCATGGGAACAGTCCAGTCCGAACTACCAAGCCATGTCTTTCCCAGACCGGAATCAAGCATCCAAGGACCGGTGTCTGGCTATCAGCCTTCATCAGCCTGGATAGCTTGACTCCAGTGGTGTGGAGAGCCTGGGACTCACGCCTGAGCATACCCATCCCACTCGGGGTGAAAATTGCAAAAAACACAGTTGATGGACAGAATGTAGAACAATGTCATACATTCACCCCAGTACAAGGTTCTGGGCCTAAATCCATCTTTTTTTGCACTCCACACCACCCTGGGTTAGACACTGGCTATATGCAAATCAGCTCTGACCCTGTGCCTCATGGGAACAGTCCAGTCCGAACTACCAAGCCATGTCTTTCCCAGACCGGAATCAAGCATCCAAGGACCGGTTTCTGGCTATCAGCCTTCATCAGCCTGGATAGCTTGACTCTAGTGGTGTGGAGAGCCTGGGACTCACGTCTGAGCATACCCAGCCCACTCGGGGTGAAAATTGCAAAAAACACAGTTGATGGACAGAATGTAGAACAATGTCATACATTCACCCCAGTACAAGGATCTGGGCCTAAATCCATCGTTTTTTTTGCACTCCACACCACCCTGGATTAGACACTGGCTATATGCAAATCAGCTCTGACCCTGTGCCTCATGGGAACAGTCCAGTCCGAACTACCAAGCCATGTCTTTCCCAGACCGGAATCAAGCATCCAAGGACCGGTTTCTGGCTATCCGCCTTCATCAGCCTGGATAGCTTGACTCCAGTGGTGTGGAGAGCCTGGGACTCACGTCTGAGCATACCCAGCCCACTCGGGTGAAAATTGCAAAAAACACAGTTGATGGACAGAATGTAGAACAATGTCATACATTCACCCCAGTACAAGGATCTGGGCCTAAATCCATCGTTTCTTTGCACTCCACACCACCCTGCGTTAGACACTGGCTATATGCAAATCAGCTCTGACCCTGTGCCTCATGGGAACAGTCCAGTCCGAACTACCAAGCCATGTCTTTCCCAGACCGGAATCAAGCATCCAAGGACCGGTTTCTGGTTATCAGCCTTCATCAGCCTGGATAGCTTGACTCCAGTGGTGTGGAGAGCCTGGGACTCACGTCTGAGCATACCCAGCCCACTCGGGTGAAAATTGCAAAAAACACAGTTGATGGACAGAATGTAGAACAATGTCATACATTCACCCCAGTACAAGGATCTGGGCCTAAATCCATCGTTTTTTTGCACTCCACACCACCCTGCGTTAGACACTGGCTATATGCAAATCAGCTCTGACCCTGTGCCTCATGGGAACAGTCCAGTCCGAACTACCAAGCCATGTCTTTCCCAGACCGGAATCAAGCATCCAAGGACCGGTTTCTGGCTATCAGCCTGGATAGCTTGACTCCAGTGGTGTGGAGAGCCTGGGACTCACGTCTGAGCATACCCAGCCCACTCGGGGTGAAAATTGCAAAAAACACAGTTGATGGACAGAATGTAGAACAATGTCATACATTCACCCCAGTACAAGGATCTGGGCCTAAATCCATCGTTTTTTTGCACTCCACACCACCCTGGGTTAGACACTGGCTATATGCAAATCAGCTCTGACCCTGTGCCTCATGGGAACAGTCCAGTCCGAACTACCAAGCCATGTCTTTCCCAGACCGGAATCAAGCATCCAAGGACCGGTGTCTGGCTATCAGCCTTCATCAGCCTGGATAGCTTGACTCCAGTGGTGTGGAGAGCCTGGGACTCGCGCCTGAGCATACCCATCCCACTCGGGGTGAAAATTGCAAAAAACACAGTTGATGGACAGAATGTAGAACAATGTCATACATTCACCCCAGTACAAGGATCTGGGCCTAAATCCATCTTTTTTTGCACTCCACACCACCCTGGGTTAGACACTGGCTATATGCAAATCAGCTCTGACCCTGTGCCTCATGGGAACAGTCCAGTCCGAACTACCAAGCCATGTCTTTCCCAGACCGGAATCAAGCATCCAAGGACCGGTTTCTGGCTATCAGCCTTCATCAGCCTGGATAGCTTGACTCCAGTGGCGTGGAGAGCCTGGGACTCACGTCTGAGCATACCCAGCCCACTCGGGGTGAAAATTGCAAAAAACACAGTTGATGGACAGAATGTAGAACAATGTCATACATTCACCCCAGTACAAGGATCTGGGCCTAAATCCATCGTTTTTTTGCACTCCACACCACCCTGGGTTAGACACTGGCTATATGCAAATCAGCTCTGACCCTGTGCCTCATGGGAACAGTCCAGTCCGAACTACCAAGCCATGTCTTTCCCAGACCGGAATCAAGCATCCAAGGACCGGTTTCTGGCTATCAGCCTTCATCAGCCTGGATAGCTTGACTCCAGTGGTGTGGAGAGCCTGGGACTCACGTCTGAGCATACCCAGCCCACTCGGGGTGAAAATTGCAAAAAACACAGTTGATGGACAGAATGTAGAACAATGTCATACATTCACCCCAGTACAAGGATCTGGGCCTAAATCCATCGTTTTTTTGCACTCCACACCACCCTGGGTTAGACACTGGCTATATGCAAATCAGCTCTGACCCTGTGCCTCATGGGAACAGTCCAGTCCGAACTACCAAGCCATGTCTTTCCCAGACCGGAATCAAGCATCCAAGGACCGGTTTCTGGCTATCAGCCTTCATCAGCCTGGATAGCTTGACTCCAGTGGTGTGGAGAGCCTGGGACTCACGTCTGAGCATACCCAGCCCACTCGGGGTGAAAATTGCAAAAAACACAGTTGATGGACAGAATGTAGAACAATGTCATACATTCACCCCAGTACAAGGATCTGGGCCTAAATCCATCGTTTTTTTGCACTCCACACCACCCCGGGTTAGACACTGGCTATATGCAAATCAGCTCTGACCCTGTGCCTCATGGGAACAGTCCAGTCCGAACTACCAAGCCATGTCTTTCCCAGACCGGAATCAAGCATCCAAGGACCGGTTTCTGGCTATCGGCCTTCATCAGCCTGGATAGCTTGACTCCAGTGGTGTGGAGAGCCTGGTATTCACGTCGGAGCATACCCAGCCCACTCGGGGTGAAAATTGCAAAAAACACAGTTGATGGACAGAATGTAGAACAATGTCATACATTCACCCCAGTACAAGGATCTGGGCCTAAATCCATCGTTTTTTTGCACTCCACACCACCCCGGGTCAGACACTGGCTATATGCAAATCAGCTCTGACCCTGTGCCTCATGGGAACAGTCCAGTCCGAACTACCAAGCCATGTCTTTCCCAGACCGGAATCAAGCATCCAAGGACCGGTTTCTGGCTATCAGCCTTCATCAGCCTGGATAGCTTGACTCCAGTGGTGTGGAGAGCCTGGGACTCACGTCTGAGCATACCCAGCCCACTCGGGGTGAAAATTGCAAAAAACACAGTTGATGGACAGAATGTAGAACAATGTCATACATTCACCCCAGTACAAGGATCTGGGCCTAAATCCATCGTTTTTTTGCACTCCACACCACCCTGGGTTAGACACTGGCTATATGCAAATCAGCTCTGACCCTGTGCCTCATGGGAACAGTCCAGTCCGAACTACCAAGCCATGTCTTTCCCAGACCGGAATCAAGCATCCAAGGACCGGTTTCTGGCTATCAGCCTTCATCAGCCTGGATAGCTTGACTCCAGTGGTGTGGAGAGCCTGGGACTCACGTCTGAGCATACCCAGCCCACTCGGGGTGAAAATTGCAAAAAACACAGTTGATGGACAGAATGTAGAACAATGTCATACATTCACCCCAGTACAAGGATCTGGGCCTAAATCCATCGTTTTTTTGCACTCCACACCACCCCGGGTTAGACACTGGCTATATGCAAATCAGCTCTGACCCTGTGCCTCATGGGAACAGTCCAGTCCGAACTACCAAGCCATGTCTTTCCCAGACCGGAATCAAGCATCCAAGGACCGGTTTCTGGCTATCGGCCTTCATCAGCCTGGATAGCTTGACTCCAGTGGTGTGGAGAGCCTGGTATTCACGTCGGAGCATACCCAGCCCACTCGGGGTGAAAATTGCAAAAAACACAGTTGATGGACAGAATGTAGAACAATGTCATACATTCACCCCAGTACAAGGATCTGGGCCTAAATCCATCGTTTTTTTGCACTCCACACCACCCCGGGTCAGACACTGGCTATATGCAAATCAGCTCTGACCCTGTGCCTCATGGGAACAGTCCAGTCCGAACTACCAAGCCATGTCTTTCCCAGACCGGAATCAAGCATCCAAGGACCGGTTTCTGGCTATCAGCCTTCATCAGCCTGGATAGCTTGACTCCAGTGGTGTGGAGAGCCTGGGACTCACGTCTGAGCATACCCAGCCCACTCGGGGTGAAAATGGCAAAAAACACAGTTGATGGACAGAATGTAGAACAATGTCATACATTCACCCCAGTACAAGGATCTGAGCCTAAATCCATCGTTTTTTTGCACTCCACACCACCCTGGGTTAGACACTGGCTATATGCAAATCAGCTCTGACCCTGTGCCTCATGGGAACAGTCCAGTCCGAACTACCAAGCCATGTCTTTCCCAGACCGGAATCAAGCATCCAAAGACCGGTTTCTGGCTATCAGCCTGGATAGCTTGACTCCAGTGGTGTGGAGAGCCTGGGACTCACGTCTGAGCATACCCAGCCCACTCGGGGTGAAAATTGCAAAAAACACAGTTGATGGACAGAATGTAGAACAATGTCATACATTCACCCCAGTACAAGGATCTGGGCCTAAATCCATCGTTTTTTTGCACTCCACACCACCCTGGGTTAGACACTGGCTATATGCAAATCAGCTCTGACCCTGTGCCTCATGGGAACAGTCCAGTCCGAACTACCAAGCCATGTCTTTCCCAGACCGGAATCAAGCATCCAAGGACCGGTTTCGGGCTATCAGCCTTCATCAGCCTGGATAGCTTGACTCCAGTGGTGGGGAGAGCCTGGGACTCACGTCTGAGCATACCCAGCCCACTCGGGGTGAAAATTGCAAAAAACACAGTTGATGGATAGAATGTAGAACAATGTCATACATTCACCCCAGTACAAGGATCTGGGCCTAAATCCATCGTTTTTTTGCACTCCACACCACCCTGGGTTAGACACTGGCTATATGCAAATCAGCTCTGACCCGGTGCCTCATGGGAACAGTCCTGTCCGAACTACCAAGCCATGTCTTTCCCAGACCGGAATCAAGCATCCAAGGACCGGTTTCTGGCTATCAGCCTTCATCAGCCTGGATAGCTTGACTCCAGTGGTGTGGAGAGCCTGGGACTCACGTCTGAGCATACCCAGCCCACTCGGGGTGAAAATTGCAAAAAACACAGTTGATGGACAGAATGTAGAACAATGTCATACATTCACCCCAGTACAAGGATCTGGGCCTAAATCCATCGTTTTTTTGCACTCCACACCACTCTGGGTTAGACACTGGCTATATGCAAATCAGCTCTGACCCTGTGCCTCATGGGAACAGTCCAGTCCGAACTACCAAGCCATGTCTTTCCCAGACCGGAATCAAGCATCCAAGGACCGGTTTCTGGCTATCAGCCTTCATCAGCCTGGATAGCTTGACTCCAGTGGTGTGGAGAGCCTGGGACTCACATCTGAGCATACCCAGCCCACTCGGGGTGAAAATTGCAAAAAACACAGTTGATGGATAGAATGTAGAACAATGTCATACATTCACCCCAGTACAAGGATCTGGGCCTAAATCCATCGTTTTTTTGCACTCCACACCACCCTGGGTTAGACACTGGCTATATGCAAATCAGCTCTGACCCTGTGCCTCATGGGAACAGTCCAGTCCGAACTACCAAGCCATGTCTTTCCCAGACCGGAATCAAGCATCCAAGGACCGGTTTCTGGCTATCAGCCTTCATCAGCCTGGATAGCTTGACTCCAGTGGTGTCGAGAGCCTGGGACTCACGTCTGAGCATACCCAGCCCACTCGGGGAGAAAATTGCAAAAAACACAGTTGATGGACAGAATGTAGAACAATGTCATATATTCACCCCAGTACAAGGATCTGGGCCTAAATCCATCGTTTTTTTGCACTCCACACCACCCTGGGTTAGACACTGGCTATATGCAGATCAGCTCTGACCCTGTGCCTCATGGGAACAGTCTAGTCCGAACTACCAAGCCATGTCTTTCCCAGACCGGAATCAAGCATCCAAGGACCGGTTTCTGGCTATCAGCCTTCATCAGCCTGGATAGCTTGACTCCAGTGGTGTGGAGAGCCTGGGACTCACGTCTGAGCATACCCAGCCCCCTCGGGGTGAAAATTGCAAAAAACACAGTTGATGGACAGAATGTAGAACAATGTCATACATTCACCCCAGTACAAGGATCTGGGCCTAAATCCATCGTTTTTTTGCACTCCACACCACCCTGGATTAGACACTGGCTATATGCAAATCAGCTCTGACCCTGTGCCTCATGGGAACAGTCCAGTCCGAACTACCAAGCCATGTCTTTCCCAGACCGGAATCAAGCATCCAAGGACCGGTTTCTGGCTATCAGCCTGGATAGCTTGACTCCAGTGGTGTGGAGAGCCTGGGACTCACTTCTGAGCATACCCAGCCCACTCGGGGTGAAAATTACAAAAAACACAGTTGATGGACAGAATGTAGAACAATGTCATACCTTCACCCCAGTACAAGGATCTGGGCCTAAATCCATCGTTTTTTTGCACTCCACACCACCCGGGGTTAGACACTGGCTATATGCAAATCAGCTCTGACCCTGTGCCTCCTGGGAACAGTCCAGTCCGAACTACCAAGCCATGTCTTTCCCAGACCGGAATCAAGCATCCAAGGACCGGTTTCTGGCTATCAGCCTGGATAGCTTGACTCCAGTGGTGTGGAGAGCCTGGGACTCACGTCTGAGCATACCCAGCCCACTCGGGGTGAAAATTGCAAAAAACACAGTTGATGGACAGAATGTAGAACAATGTCATACATTCACCCCAGTACAAGGATCTGGGCCTAAATCCATTGTTTTTTTGCACTCCACACCACCCTGGGTTAGACACTGGCTATATGCAAATCAGCTCTGACCCTGTGCCTCATGGGAACAGTCCAGTCCGAACTACCAAGCCATGTCTTTCCCAGACCGGAATCAAGCATCCAAGGACCGGTTTCTGGCTATCAGCCTGGATAGCTTGACTCCAGTGGTGTGGAGAGCCTGGGACTCACGTCTGAGCATACCCAGCCCACTCGGGGTGAAAATTGCAAAAAACACAGTTGATGGACAGAATGTAGAACAATGTCATACATTCACCCCAGTACAAGGATCTGGGCCTAAATCCATCGTTTTTTTGCACTCCACACCACCCTGGGTTAGACACTGGCTATATGCAAATCAGCTCTGACCCTGTGCCTCATGGGAACAGTCCAGTCCGAACTACCAAGCCATGTCTTTCCCAGACCGGAATCAAGCATCCAAGGACCGGTTTCTGGCTATCAGCCTTCATCAGCCTGGATAGCTTGACTCCAAGGGTGGGGAGAGCCTGGGATTCACGTCTGAGCATACCCAGCCCACTCGGGGTGAAAATTGCAAAAAACACAGTTGATGGACAGAATGTAGAACAATGTCATACATTCACCCCAGTACAAGGATCTGGGCCTAAATCCATCGTTTTTTTGCACTCCACACCACCCTGGGTTAGACACTGGCTATATGCAAATCAGCTCTGACCCTGTGCCTCATGGGAACAGTCCAGTCCGAACTACCAAGCCATGTCTTTCCCAGACCGGAATCAAGCATCCAAGGACCGGTTTCTGGCTATCAGCCTTCATCAGCCTGGATAGCTTCACTCCAGTGGTGTGGAGAGCCTGGGACTCACGTCTGAGCATACCCAGCCCACTCGGGGTGAAAATTGCAAAAAAACACAGTTGATGGACAGAATGTAGAACAATGTCATACATTCACCCCAGTACAAGGATCTGGGCCTAAATCCATCGTTTTTTTGCACTCCACACCACCCTGGGTTAGACACTGGCTATATGCAAATCAGCTCTGACCCTGTGCCTCATGGGAACAGTCCAGTCCGAACTACCAAGCCATGTCTTTCCCAGACCGGAATCAAGCATCCAAGGACCGGTTTCTGGCTATCAGCCTTCATCAGCCTGCATAGCTTGACTCCAGTGGTGTGGAGAGCCTGGGACTCACGTCTGAGCATACCCAGCCCACTCGGGGTGAAAATTGCAAAAAACACAGTTGATGGATAGAATGTAGAACAATGTCATACATTCACCCCAGTACAAGGATCTGGGCCTAAATCCATCGTTTTTTTGCACTCCACACCACCCTGGGTTAGACACTGGCTATATGCAAATCAGCTCTGACCCTGTGCCTCATGGGAACAGTCCAGTCCGAACTACCAAGCCATGTCTTTCCCAGACCGGAATCAAGCATCCAAGGACCGGTTTCTGGCTATCAGCCTTCATCAGCCTGGATAGCTTGACTCCAGTGGTGTCGAGAGCCTGGGACTCACGTCTGAGCATACCCAGCCCACTCGGGGTGAAAATTGCAAAAAACACAGTTGATGGACAGAATGTAGAACAATGTCATATATTCACCCCAGTACAAGGATCTGGGCCTAAATCCATCGTTTTTTTGCACTCCACACAACCCTGGGTTAGACACTGGCTATATGCAAATCAGCTCTGACCCTGTGCCTCATGGGAACAGTCTAGTCCGAACTACCAAGCCATGTCTTTCCCAGACCGGAATCAAGCATCCAAGGACCGGTTTCTGGCTATCAGCCTTCATCAGCCTGGATAGCTTGACTCCAGTGGTGTGGAGAGCCTGGGACTAACGTCTGAGCATACCCAGCCCCCTCGGGGTGAAAATTGCAAAAAACACAGTTGATGGACAGAATGTAGAACAATGTCATACATTCACCCCAGTACAAGGATCTGGGCCTAAATCCATCGTTTTTTTGCACTCCACACCACCCTGGGTTAGACACTGGCTATATGCAAATCAGCTCTGACCCTGTGCCTCATGAGAACAGTCCAGTCCGAACTACCAAGCCATGTCTTTCCCAGACCGGAATCAAGCATCCAAGGACCGGTGTCTGGCTATCAGCCTTCATCAGCCTGGATAGCTTGACTCCAGTGGTGTGGAGAGCCTGGGACTCACGCCTGAGCATACCCATCCCACTCGGGGTGAAAATTGCAAAAAACACAGTTGATGGACAGAATGTAGAACAATGTCATACATTCACCCCAGTACAAGGATCTGGGCCTAAATCCATCGTTTTTTTGTACTCCACACCACCCTGGGTTAGACACTGGCTATATGCAAATCAGCTCTGAACCTGTGCCTGATGGGAACAGTCCAGTCCGAACTACCAAGCCATGTCTTTCCCAGACCGGAATCAAGCATCCAAGGACCGGTTTCTGGCTATCAGCCTTCATCAGCCTGGATAGCTTGACTCCAGTGGTGTGGAGAGCCTGGGACTCACGTCTGAGCATACCCAGCCCACTCGGGGTGAAAATGGCAAAAAACACAGTTGATGGACAGAATGTAGAACAATGTCATACATTCACCCCAGTACAAGGATCTGAGCCTAAATCCATCGTTTTTTTGCACTCCACACCACCCTGGGTTAGACACTGGCTATATGCAAATCAGCTCTGACCCTGTGCCTCATGGGAACAGTCCAGTCCGAACTACCAAGCCATGTCTTTCCCAGACCGGAATCAAGCATCCAAGGACCGGTTTCTGGCTATCAGCCTTCATCAGCCTGGATAGCTTGACTCCAGTGGTGTGGAGAGCCTGGGACTCACGTCTGAGCATACCCAGCCCACTCGGGGTGAAAATTGCAAAAAACACAGTTGATGGACAGAATGTAGAACAATGTCATACATTCACCCCAGTACAAGGATCTGGGCCTAAATCCATCGTTTTTTTGCACTCCACACCACCCTGGGTTAGACACTGGCTATATGCAAATCAGCTCTGACCCTGTGCCTCATGGGAACAGTCCAGTCCGAACTACCAAGCCATGTCTTTCCCAGACCGGAATCAAGCATCCAAGGACCGGTTTCTGGCTATCAGCCTTCATCAGCCTGGATAGCTTGACTCCAGTGGTGTGGAGAGCCTGGGACTCACGTCTGAGCATACCCAGCCCACTCGGGGTGAAAATTGCAAAAAACACAGTTGAGGGATAGAATGTAGAACAATGTCATACATTCACCCCAGTACAAGGATCTGGGCCTAAATCCATCGTTTTTTTGCACTCCACACCACCCTGGGTTAGACACTGGCTATATGCAAATCAGCTCTGACCCTGTGCCTCATGGGAACAGTCCAGTCCGAACTACCAAGCCATGTCTTTCCCAGACCGGAATCAAGCATCCAAGGACCGGTTTCTGGCTATCAGCCTTCATCAGCCTGGATAGCTTGACTCCAGTGGTGTCGAGAGCCTGGGACTCACGTCTGAGCATACCCAGCCCACTCGGGGTGAAAATTGCAAAAAACACAGTTGATGGACAGAATGTAGAACAATGTCATACATTCACCCCAGTACAAGGATCTGGGCCTAAATCCATCGTTTTTTTGCACTCCACACCACCCTGGGTTAGACACTGGCTATATGCAAATCAGCTCTGACTCTGTGCCTCATGGGAACAGTCCAGTCCGAACTACCAAGCCATGTCTTTCCCAGACCGGAATCAAGCATCCAAGGACCGGTTTCTGGCTATCAGCCTTCATCAGCCTGGATAGCTTGACTCCAGTGGTGTGGAGAGCCTGGGACTCACGTCTGAGCATACCCAGCCCACTCGGGGTGAAAATTGCAAAAAACACAGTTGAGGGATAGAATGTAGAACAATGTCATACATTCACCCCAGTACAAGGATCTGGGCCTAAATCCATCGTTTTTTTGCACTCCACACCACCCTGGGTTAGACACTGGCTATATGCAAATCAGCTCTGACCCTGTGCCTCATGGGAACAGTCCAGTCCGAACTACCAAGCCATGTCTTTCCCAGACCGGAATCAAGCATCCAAGGACCGGTTTCTGGCTATCAGCCTTCATCAGCCTGGATAGCTTGACTCCAGTGGTGTCGAGAGCCTGGGACTCACGTCTGAGCATACCCAGCCCACTCGGGGTGAAAATTGCAAAAAACACAGTTGATGGACAGAATGTAGAACAATGTCATACATTCACCCCAGTACAAGGATCTGGGCCTAAATCCATCGTTTTTTTGCACTCCACACCACCCTGGGTTAGACACTGGCTATATGCAAATCAGCTCTGACCCTGTGCCTCATGGGAACAGTCTAGTCCGAACTACCAAGCCATGTCTTTCCCAGACTGGAATCAAGCATCCAAGGACCGGTTTCTGGCCATCAGCCTTCATCAGCCTGGATAGCTTGACTCCAGTGGTGTGGAGAGCCTGGGACTCACGTCTGAGCATACCCAGCCCCCTCGGGGTGAAAATTGCAAAAAACACAGTTGATGGACAGAATGTAGAACAATGTCATACATTCACCCCAGTACAAGGATCTGGGCCTAAATCCATCGTTTTTTTGCACTCCACACCACCCTGGATTAGACACTGGCTATATGCAAATCAGCTCTGACCCTGTGCCTCATGGGAACAGTCCAGTCCGAACTACCAAGCCATGTCTTTCCCAGACCGGAATCAAGCATCCAAGGACCGGTTTCTGGCTATCAGCCTGGATAGCTTGACTCCAGTGGTGTGGAGAGCCTGGGACTCACGTCTGAGCATACCCAGCCCACTCGGGGTGAAAATTACAAAAAACACAGTTGATGGACAGAATGTAGAACAATGTCATACCTTCACCCCAGTACAAGGATCTGGGCCTAAATCCATTGTTTTTTTGCACTCCACACCACCCTGGGTTAGACACTGGCTATATGCAAATCAGCTCTGACCCTGTGCCTCATGGGAACAGTCCAGTCCGAACTACCAAGCCATGTCTTTCCCAGACCGGAATCAAGCATCCAAGGACCGGTTTCTGGCTATCAGCCTGGATAGCTTGACTCCAGTGGTGTGGAGAGCCTGGGACTCACGTCTGAGCATACCCAGCCCACTCGGGGTGAAAATTGCAAAAAACACAGTTGATGGACAGAATGTAGAACAATGTCATACATTCACCCCAGTACAAGGATCTGGGCCTAAATCCATCGTTTTTTTGCACTCCACACCACCCTGGGTTAGACACTGGCTATATGCAAATCAGCTCTGACCCTGTGCCTCATGGGAACAGTCCAGTCCGAACTACCAAGCCATGTCTTTCCCAGACCGGAATCAAGCATCCAAGGACCGGTTTCTGGCTATCAGCCTTCATCAGCCTGGATAGCTTGACTCCAAGGGTGGGGAGAGCCTGGGATTCACGTCTGAGCATACCCAGCCCACTCGGGGTGAAAATTGCAAAAAACACATTTGATGGACAGAATGTAGAACAATGTCATACATTCACCCCAGTACAAGGATCTGGGGCTAAATCCATCGTTTTTTTGCACTCCACACCACCCTGGGTTAGACACTGGCTATATGCAAATCAGCTCTGACCCTGTGCCTCATGGGAACAGTCCAGTCCGAACTACCAAGCCATGTCTTTCCCAGACCGGCATCAAGCATCCAAGGACCGGTTTCTGGCTATCAGCCTTCATCAGCCTGGATAGCTTGACTCCAGTGGTGTGGAGAGCCTGGGACTCACGTCTGAGCATACCCAGCCCACTCGGGGTGAAAATGCCAAAAAACACAGTTGATGGACAGAATGTAGAACAATGTCATACATTCACCCCAGTACAAGGATCTGAGCCTAAATCCATTGTTTTTTTGCACTCCACACCATCCTGGGTTAGACACTGGCTATATGCAAATCAGCTCTGACCCTGTGCCTCATGGGAACAGTCCAGTCCGAACTACCAAGCCATGTCTTTCCCAGACCGGAATCAAGCATCCAAGGACCGGTTTCTGGCTATCAGCCTGGAGATCTTGGCTCCAGTGGTGTGGAGAGCCTGGGACTCACGTCTGAGCATACCCAGCCCACTCGGGGTGAAAATTGCAAAAAACACAGTTGATGGACAGAATGTAGAACAATGTCATACATTCACCCCAGTACAAGGATCTGGGCCTAAATCCATTGTTTTTTTGCACTCCACACCACCCTGGGTTAGACACTGGCTATATGCAAATCAGCTCTGACCCTGTGCCTCATGGGAATAGTCCAGTCCGAACTACCAAGCCATGTCTTTCCCAGACCGGAATCAAGCATCCAAGGACCGGTTTCTGGCTATCAGCCTGGATAGCTTGACTCCAGTGGTGTGGAGAGCCTGGGACTCACGTCTGAGCATACCCAGCCCACTCGGGGTGAAAATTGCAAAAAACACAGTTGATGGACAGAATGTAGAACAATGTCATACATTCACCCCAGTACAAGGATCTGGGCCTAAATCCATCGTTTTTTTGCACTCCACACCACCCTGGGTTAGACACTGGCTATATGCAAATCAGCTCTGACCCTGTGCCTCATGGGAACAGTCCAGTCCGAACTACCAAGCCATGTCTTTCCCAGACCGGAATCAAGCATCCAAGGACCGGTTTCTGGCTATCAGCCTTCATCAGCCTGGATAGCTTGACTCTAGTGGTGTGGAGAGCCTGGGACTCACGTCTGAGCATACCCAGCCCACTCGGGGTGAAAATTGCAAAAAACACAGTTGATGGACAGAATGTAGAACAATGTCATACATTCACCCCAGTACAAGGATCTGGGCCTAAATCCATCGTTTTTTTTGCACTCCACACCACCCTGGATTAGACACTGGCTATATGCAAATCAGCTCTGACCCTGTGCCTCATGGGAACAGTCCAGTCCGAACTACCAAGCCATGTCTTTCCCAGACCGGAATCAAGCATCCAAGGACCGGTTTCTGGCTATCCGCCTTCATCAGCCTGGATAGCTTGACTCCAGTGGTGTGGAGAGCCTGGGACTCACGTCTGAGCATACCCAGCCCACTCGGGTGAAAATTGCAAAAAACACAGTTGATGGACAGAATGTAGAACAATGTCATACATTCACCCCAGTACAAGGATCTGGGCCTAAATCCATCGTTTTTTTGCACTCCACACCACCCTGCGTTAGACACTGGCTATATGCAAATCAGCTCTGACCCTGTGCCTCATGGGAACAGTCCAGTCCGAACTACCAAGCCATGTCTTTCCCAGACCGGAATCAAGCATCCAAGGACCGGTTTCTGGTTATCAGCCTTCATCAGCCTGGATAGCTTGACTCCAGTGGTGTGGAGAGCCTGGGACTCACGTCTGAGCATACCCAGCCCACTCGGGGTGAAAATGGCAAAAAACACAGTTGATGGACAGAATGTAGAACAATGTCATACATTCACCCCAGTACAAGGATCTGAGCCTAAATCCATCGTTGTTTTGCACTCCACACCACCCTGGGTTAGACACTGGCTATATGCAAATCAGCTCTGACCCTGTGCCTCATGGGAACAGTCCAGTCCGAACTACCAAGCCATGTCTTTCCCAGACCGGAATCAAGCATCCAAGGACCGGTTTCTGGCTATCAGCCTGGATAGCTTGACTCCAGTGGTGTGGAGAGCCTGGGACTCACGTCTGAGCATACCCAGCCCACTCGGGGTGAAAATTGCAAAAAACACAGTTGATGGACAGAATGTAGAACAATGTCATACATTCACCCCAGTACAAGGATCTGGGCCTAAATCCATCGTTTTTTTGCACTCCACACCACCCTGGGTTAGACACTGGCTATATGCAAATCAGCTCTGACCCTGTGCCTCATGGGAACAGTCCAGTCCGAACTACCAAGCCATGTCTTTCCCAGACCGGAATCAAGCATCCAAGGACCGGTGTCTGGCTATCAGCCTTCATCAGCCTGGATAGCTTGACTCCAGTGGTGTGGAGAGCCTGGGACTCACGCCTGAGCATACCCATGCCACTCGGGGTGAAAATTGCAAAAAACACAGTTGATGGACAGAATGTAGAACAATGTCATACATTCACCCCAGTACAAGGATCTGGGCCTAAATCCATCTTTTTTTGCACTCCACACCACCCTGGGTTAGACACTGGCTATATGCAAATCAGCTCTGACCCTGTGCCTCATGGGAACAGTCCAGTCCGAACTACCAAGCCATGTCTTTCCCAGACCGGAATCAAGCATCCAAGGACCGGTTTCTGGCTATCAGCCTTCATCAGCCTGGATAGCTTGACTCCAGTGGCGTGGAGAGCCTGGGACTCACGTCTGAGCATACCCAGCCCACTCGGGGTGAAAATTGCAAAAAACACAGTTGATGGACAGAATGTAGAACAATGTCATACATTCACCCCAGTACAAGGATCTGGGCCTAAATCCATCGTTTTTTTGCACTCCACACCACCCTGGGTTAGACACTGGCTATATGCAAATCAGCTCTGACCCTGTGCCTCATGGGAACAGTCCAGTCCGAACTACCAAGCCATGTCTTTCCCAGACCGGAATCAAGCATCCAAGGACCGGTTTCTGGCTATCAGCCTTCATCAGCCTGGATAGCTTGACTCCAGTGGTGTGGAGAGCCTGGGACTCACGTCTGAGCATACCCAGCCCACTCGGGGTGAAAATTGCAAAAAACACAGTTGATGGACAGAATGTAGAACAATGTTATACATTCACCCCAGTACAAGGATCTGGGCCTAAATCCATCGTTTTTTTGCACTCCACACCACCCTGGGTTAGACACTGGCTATATGCAAATCAGCTCTGACCCTGTGCCTCATGGGAACAGTCCAGTCCGAACTACCAAGCCATGTCTTTCCCAGACCGGAATCAAGCATCCAAGGACCGGTTTCTGGCTATCAGCCTTCATCAGCCTGGATAGCTTGACTCCAAGGGTGGGGAGAGCCTGGGATTCACGTCTGAGCTTACCCAGCCCACTCGGGGTGAAAATTGCAAAAAACACAGTTGATGGACAGAATGTAGAACAATGTCATACATTCACCCCAGTACAAGGATCTGGGCCTAAATCCATCATTTTTTTGCACTCCACACCACCCTGGGTTAGACACTGGCTATATGCAAATCAGCTCTGACCCTGTGCCTCATGGGAACAGTCCAGTCCGAACTACCAAGCCATGTCTTTCCCAGACCGGAATCAAGCATCCAAGGACCGGTTTCTGGCTATCAGCCTTCATCAGCCTGGATAGCTTGACTCCAGTGGTGTGGAGAGCCTGGGACTCACGTCTGAGCATACCCAGCCCCCTCGGGGTGAAAATTGCAAAAAACAGTTGATGGACAGAATGTAGAACAATGTCATACATTCACCCCAGTACAAGGATCTGGGCCTAAATCCATCGTTTTTTTGCACTCCACACCACCCTGGATTAGACACTGGCTATATGCAAATCAGCTCTGACCCTGTGCCTCATGGGAACAGTCCAGTCCGAACTACCAAGCCATGTCTTTCCCAGACCGGAATCAAGCATCCAAGGACCGGTTTCTGGCTATCAGCCTTCATCAGCCTGGATAGCTTGACTCCAGTGGTGTGGAGAGCCTGGGACTCACGTCTGAGCATACCCAGCCCACTCGGGGTGAAAATTGCAAAAAACACAGTTGATGGACAGAATGTAGAACAATGTCATACATTCACCCCAGTACAAGGATCTGGGCCTAAATCCATCGTTTTTTTGCACTCCACACCACCCTGGGTTAGACACTGGCTATATGCAAATCAGCTCTGACCCTGTGCCTCATGGGAACAGTCCAGTCCGAACTACCAAGCCATGTCTTTCCCAGACCGGAATCAAGCATCCAAGGACCGGTTTCTGGCTATCAGCCTTCATCAGCCTGGATAGCTTGACTCCAGTGGTGTGGAGAGCCTGGGACTCACGTCTGAGCATACCCAGCCCACTCGGGGTGAAAATTGCAAAAAACACAGTTGATGGACAGAATGTAGAACAATGTCATACATTCACCCCAGTACAAGGATCTGGGCCTAAATCCATCGTTTTTTTGCACTCCACACCACCCTGGGTTAGACACTGGCTATATGCAAATCAGCTCTGACCCTGTGCCTCATGGGAACAGTCCAGTCCGAACTACCAAGCCATGTCTTTCCCAGACCGGAATCAAGCATCCAAGGACCGGTTTCTGGCTATCAGCCTTCATCAGCCTGGATAGCTTGACTCCAGTGGTGTGGAGAGCCTGGGACTCACGTCTGAGCATACCCAGCCCAATCGGGGTGAAAATTGCAAAAAACACAGTTGATGGACAGAATGTAGAACAATGTCATACATTCACCCCAGTACAAGGATCTGGGGCTAAATCCATCGTTTTTTTGCACTCCACACCACCCTGGGTTAGACACTGGCTATATGCAAATCAGCTCTGACCCTGTGCCTCATGGGAACAGTCCAGTCCGAACTACCAAGCCATGTCTTTCCCAGACCGGAATCAAGCATCCAAGGACCGGTTTCTGGCTATCAGCCTTCATCAGCCTGGATAGCTTGACTCCAGTGGTGTGGAGAGCCTGGGACTCACGTCTGAGCATACCCAGCCCACTCGGGGTAAAAATGCCAAAAAACACAGTTGATGGACAGAATGTAGAACAATGTCATACATTCACCCCAGTACAAGGATCTGAGCCTAAATCCATCGTTTTTTTGCACTCCACACCACCCTGGGTTAGACACTGGCTATATGCAAATCAGCTCTGACCCTGTGCCTCATGGGAACAGTCCAGTCCGAACTACCAAGCCATGTCTTTCCCAGACCGGAATCAAGCATCCAAGGACCGGTTTCTGGCTATCAGCCTGGAGATCTTGACTCCAGTGGTGTGGAGAGCCTGGGACTCACGTCTGAGCATACCCAGCCCACTCTGGGTGAAAATTGCAAAAAACACAGTTGATGGACAGAATGTAGAACAATGTCATACATTCACCCCAGTACAAGGATCTGGGCCTAAATCCATCGTTTTTTTGCACTCCACACCACCCTGGGTTAGACACTGGCTATATGCAAATCAGCTCTGACCCTGTGCCTCATGGGAACAGTCCAGTCCGAACTACCAAGCCATGTCTTTCCCAGACCGGAATCAAGCATCCAAGGACCGGTTTCTGGCTATCAGCCTTCATCAGCCTGGATAGCTTGACTCCAAGGGTGGGGAGAGCCTGGGATTCACGTCTGAGCATACCCAGCCCACTCGGGGTGAAAATTGCAAAAAACACAGTTGATGGACAGAATGTAGAACAATGTCATACATTCACCCCAGTACAAGGATCTGGGCCTAAATCCATCGTTTTTTTGCACTCCACACCACCCTGGGTTAGACACTGGCTATATGCAAATCAGCTCTGACCCTGTGCCTCATGGGAACAGTCCAGTCCGAACTACCAAGCCATGTCTTTCCCAGACCGGAATCAAGCATCCAAGGACCGGTTTCTGGCTATCAGCCTTCATCAGCCTGGATAGCTTGACTCCAGTGGTGTGGAGAGCCTGGGACTCACGTCTGAGCATACCCAGCCCACTCGGGGTGAAAATTGCAAAAAACACAGTTGATGGACAGAATGTAGAACAATGTCATACATTCACCCCAGTACAAGGATCTGGGCCTAAATCCATCGTTTTTTTGCACTCCACACCACCCTGGGTTAGACACTGGCTATATGCAAATCAGCTCTGACCCTGTGCCTCATGGGAACAGTCCAGTCCGAACTACCAAGCCATGTCTTTCCCAGACCGGAATCAAGCATCCAAGGACCGGTTTCTGGCTATCAGCCTTCATCAGCCTGGATAGCTTGACTCCAGTGGTGTGGAGAGCCTGGGACTCACGTCTGAGCATACCTAGCCCAATCGGGGTGAAAATTGCAAAAAACACAGTTGATGGACAGAATGTAGAACAATGTCATACATTCACCCCAGTACAAGGATCTGGGCCTAAATCCATCGTTTTTTTGCACTCCACACCACCCTGGGTTAGACACTGGCTATATGCAAATCAGCTCTGACCCTGTGCCTCATGGGAACAGTCCAGTCCGAACTACCAAGCCATGTCTTTCCCAGACCGGAATCAAGCATCCAAGGACCGGTTTCTGGCTATCCGCCTTCATCAGCCTGGATAGCTTGACTCCAGTGGTGTGGAGAGCCTGGGACTCACGTCTGAGCATACCCAGCCCACTCGGGTGAAAATTGCAAAAAACACAGTTGATGGACAGAATGTAGAACAATGTCATACATTCACCCCAGTACAAGGATCTGGGCCTAAATCCATCGTTTTTTTGCACTCCACACCACCCTGCGTTAGACACTGGCTATATGCAAATCAGCTCTGACCCTGTGCCTCATGGGAACAGTCCAGTCCGAACTACCAAGCCATGTCTTTCCCAGACCGGAATCAAGCATCCAAGGACCGGTTTCTGGTTATCAGCCTTCATCAGCCTGGATAGCTTGACTCCAGTGGTGTGGAGAGCCTGGGACTCACGTCTGAGCATACCCAGCCCACTCGGGGTGAAAATGGCAAAAAACACAGTTGATGGACAGAATGTAGAACAATGTCATACATTCACCCCAGTACAAGGATCTGAGCCTAAATCCATCGTTGTTTTGCACTCCACACCACCCTGGGTTAGACACTGGCTATATGCAAATCAGCTCTGACCCTGTGCCTCATGGGAACAGTCCAGTCCGAACTACCAAGCCATGTCTTTCCCAGACCGGAATCAAGCATCCAAGGACCGGTTTCTGGCTATCAGCCTGGATAGCTTGACTCCAGTGGTGTGGAGAGCCTGGGACTCACGTCTGAGCATACCCAGCCCACTCGGGGTGAAAATTGCAAAAAACACAGTTGATGGACAGAATGTAGAACAATGTCATACATTCACCCCAGTACAAGGATCTGGGCCTAAATCCATCGTTTTTTTGCACTCCACACCACCCTGGGTTAGACACTGGCTATATGCAAATCAGCTCTGACCCTGTGCCTCATGGGAACAGTCCAGTCCGAACTACCAAGCCATGTCTTTCCCAGACCGGAATCAAGCATCCAAGGACCGGTGTCTGGCTATCAGCCTTCATCAGCCTGGATAGCTTGACTCCAGTGGTGTGGAGAGCCTGGGACTCACGCCTGAGCATACCCATGCCACTCGGGGTGAAAATTGCAAAAAACACAGTTGATGGACAGAATGTAGAACAATGTCATACATTCACCCCAGTACAAGGATCTGGGCCTAAATCCATCTTTTTTTGCACTCCACACCACCCTGGGTTAGACACTGGCTATATGCAAATCAGCTCTGACCCTGTGCCTCATGGGAACAGTCCAGTCCGAACTACCAAGCCATGTCTTTCCCAGACCGGAATCAAGCATCCAAGGACCGGTTTCTGGCTATCAGCCTTCATCAGCCTGGATAGCTTGACTCCAGTGGCGTGGAGAGCCTGGGACTCACGTCTGAGCATACCCAGCCCACTCGGGGTGAAAATTGCAAAAAACACAGTTGATGGACAGAATGTAGAACAATGTCATACATTCACCCCAGTACAAGGATCTGGGCCTAAATCCATCGTTTTTTTGCACTCCACACCACCCTGGGTTAGACACTGGCTATATGCAAATCAGCTCTGACCCTGTGCCTCATGGGAACAGTCCAGTCCGAACTACCAAGCCATGTCTTTCCCAGACCGGAATCAAGCATCCAAGGACCGGTTTCTGGCTATCAGCCTTCATCAGCCTGGATAGCTTGACTCCAGTGGTGTGGAGAGCCTGGGACTCACGTCTGAGCATACCCAGCCCACTCGGGGTGAAAATTGCAAAAAACACAGTTGATGGACAGAATGTAGAACAATGTTATACATTCACCCCAGTACAAGGATCTGGGCCTAAATCCATCGTTTTTTTGCACTCCACACCACCCTGGGTTAGACACTGGCTATATGCAAATCAGCTCTGACCCTGTGCCTCATGGGAACAGTCCAGTCCGAACTACCAAGCCATGTCTTTCCCAGACCGGAATCAAGCATCCAAGGACCGGTTTCTGGCTATCAGCCTTCATCAGCCTGGATAGCTTGACTCCAAGGGTGGGGAGAGCCTGGGATTCACGTCTGAGCTTACCCAGCCCACTCGGGGTGAAAATTGCAAAAAACACAGTTGATGGACAGAATGTAGAACAATGTCATACATTCACCCCAGTACAAGGATCTGGGCCTAAATCCATCATTTTTTTGCACTCCACACCACCCTGGGTTAGACACTGGCTATATGCAAATCAGCTCTGACCCTGTGCCTCATGGGAACAGTCCAGTCCGAACTACCAAGCCATGTCTTTCCCAGACCGGAATCAAGCATCCAAGGACCGGTTTCTGGCTATCAGCCTTCATCAGCCTGGATAGCTTGACTCCAGTGGTGTGGAGAGCCTGGGACTCACGTCTGAGCATACCCAGCCCCCTCGGGGTGAAAATTGCAAAAAACAGTTGATGGACAGAATGTAGAACAATGTCATACATTCACCCCAGTACAAGGATCTGGGCCTAAATCCATCGTTTTTTTGCACTCCACACCACCCTGGATTAGACACTGGCTATATGCAAATCAGCTCTGACCCTGTGCCTCATGGGAACAGTCCAGTCCGAACTACCAAGCCATGTCTTTCCCAGACCGGAATCAAGCATCCAAGGACCGGTTTCTGGCTATCAGCCTTCATCAGCCTGGATAGCTTGACTCCAGTGGTGTGGAGAGCCTGGGACTCACGTCTGAGCATACCCAGCCCACTCGGGGTGAAAATTGCAAAAAACACAGTTGATGGACAGAATGTAGAACAATGTCATACATTCACCCCAGTACAAGGATCTGGGCCTAAATCCATCGTTTTTTTGCACTCCACACCACCCTGGGTTAGACACTGGCTATATGCAAATCAGCTCTGACCCTGTGCCTCATGGGAACAGTCCAGTCCGAACTACCAAGCCATGTCTTTCCCAGACCGGAATCAAGCATCCAAGGACCGGTTTCTGGCTATCAGCCTTCATCAGCCTGGATAGCTTGACTCCAGTGGTGTGGAGAGCCTGGGACTCACGTCTGAGCATACCCAGCCCACTCGGGGTGAAAATTGCAAAAAACACAGTTGATGGACAGAATGTAGAACAATGTCATACATTCACCCCAGTACAAGGATCTGGGCCTAAATCCATCGTTTTTTTGCACTCCACACCACCCTGGGTTAGACACTGGCTATATGCAAATCAGCTCTGACCCTGTGCCTCATGGGAACAGTCCAGTCCGAACTACCAAGCCATGTCTTTCCCAGACCGGAATCAAGCATCCAAGGACCGGTTTCTGGCTATCAGCCTTCATCAGCCTGGATAGCTTTACTCCAGTGGTGTGGAGAGCCTGGGACTCACGTCTGAGCATACCCAGCCCAATCGGGGTGAAAATTGCAAAAAACACAGTTGATGGACAGAATGTAGAACAATGTCATACATTCACCCCAGTACAAGGATCTGGGGCTAAATCCATCGTTTTTTTGCACTCCACACCACCCTGGGTTAGACACTGGCTATATGCAAATCAGCTCTGACCCTGTGCCTCATGGGAACAGTCCAGTCCGAACTACCAAGCCATGTCTTTCCCAGACCGGAATCAAGCATCCAAGGACCGGTTTCTGGCTATCAGCCTTCATCAGCCTGGATAGATTGACTCCAGTGGTGTGGAGAGCCTGGGACTCACGTCTGAGCATACCCAGCCCACTCGGGGTAAAAATGCCAAAAAACACAGTTGATGGACAGAATGTAGAACAATGTCATACATTCACCCCAGTACAAGGATCTGAGCCTAAATCCATCGTTTTTTTGCACTCCACACCACCCTGGGTTAGACACTGGCTATATGCAAATCAGCTCTGACCCTGTGCCTCATGGGAACAGTCCAGTCCGAACTACCAAGCCATGTCTTTCCCAGACCGGAATCAAGCATCCAAGGACCGGTTTCTGGCTATCAGCCTGGAGATCTTGACTCCAGTGGTGTGGAGAGCCTGGGACTCACGTCTGAGCATACCCAGCCCACTCTGGGTGAAAATTGCAAAAAACACAGTTGATGGACAGAATGTAGAACAATGTCATACATTCACCCCAGTACAAGGATCTGGGCCTAAATCCATCGTTTTTTTGCACTCCACACCACCCTGGGTTAGACACTGGCTATATGCAAATCAGCTCTGACCCTGTGCCTCATGGGAACAGTCCAGTCCGAACTACCAAGCCATGTCTTTCCCAGACCGGAATCAAGCATCCAAGGACCGGTTTCTGGCTATCAGCCTTCATCAGCCTGGATAGCTTGACTCCAAGGGTGGGGAGAGCCTGGGATTCACGTCTGAGCATACCCAGCCCACTCGGGGTGAAAATTGCAAAAAACACAGTTGATGGACAGAATGTAGAACAATGTCATACATTCACCCCAGTACAAGGATCTGGGCCTAAATCCATCGTTTTTTTGCACTCCACACCACCCTGGGTTAGACACTGGCTATATGCAAATCAGCTCTGACCCTGTGCCTCATGGGAACAGTCCAGTCCGAACTACCAAGCCATGTCTTTCCCAGACCGGAATCAAGCATCCAAGGACCGGTTTCTGGCTATCAGCCTTCATCAGCCTGGATAGCTTGACTCCAGTGGTGTGGAGAGCCTGGGACTCACGTCTGAGCATACCCAGCCCACTCGGGGTGAAAATTGCAAAAAACACAGTTGATGGACAGAATGTAGAACAATGTCATACATTCACCCCAGTACAAGGATCTGGGCCTAAATCCATCGTTTTTTTGCACTCCACACCACCCTGGGTTAGACACTGGCTATATGCAAATCAGCTCTGACCCTGTGCCTCATGGGAACAGTCCAGTCCGAACTACCAAGCCATGTCTTTCCCAGACCGGAATCAAGCATCCAAGGACCGGTTTCTGGCTATCAGCCTTCATCAGCCTGGATAGCTTGACTCCAGTGGTGTGGAGAGCCTGGGACTCACGTCTGAGCATACCTAGCCCAATCGGGGTGAAAATTGCAAAAAACACAGTTGATGGACAGAATGTAGAACAATGTCATACATTCACCCCAGTACAAGGATCTGGGCCTAAATCCATCGTTTTTTTGCACTCCACACCACCCTGGGTTAGACACTGGCTATATGCAAATCAGCTCTGACCCTGTGCCTCATGGGAACAGTCCAGTCCGAACTACCAAGCCATGTCTTTCCCAGACCGGAATCAAGGACCGGTTTCTGGCTATCAGCCTTCATCAGCCTGGATAGCTTGACTCCAGTGGTGTGGAGAGCCTGGGACTCACGTCTGAGCATACCCAGCCCACTCGGGGTGAAAATTGCAAAAAACACAGTTGATGGACAGAATGTAGAACAATGTCATACATTCACCCCAGTACAAGGATCTGGGCCTAAATCTATCGTTTTTTTGCACTCCACACCACCCTGGGTTAGACACTGGCTATATGCAAATCAGCTCTGACCCTGTGCCTCATGGGAACAGTCCAGTCCGAACTACCAAGCCATGTCTTTCCCAGACCGGAATCAAGCATCCAAGGACCGGTGTCTGGCTATCAGCCTTCATCAGCCTGGATAGCTTGACTCCAGTGGTGTGGAGAGCCTGGGACTCACGCCTGAGCATACCCATCCCACTCGGGGTGAAAATTGCAAAAAACACAGTTGATGGACAGAATGTAGAACAATGTCATACATTCACCCCAGTACAAGGTTCTGGGCCTAAATCCATCTTTTTTTGCACTCCACACCACCCTGGGTTAGACACTGGCTATATGCAAATCAGCTCTGACCCTGTGCCTCATGGGAACAGTCCAGTCCGAACTACCAAGCCATGTCTTTCCCAGACCGGAATCAAGCATCCAAGGACCGGTTTCTGGCTATCAGCCTTCATCAGCCTGGATAGCTTGACTCTAGTGGTGTGGAGAGCCTGGGACTCACGTCTGAGCATACCCAGCCCACTCGGGGTGAAAATTGCAAAAAACACAGTTGATGGACAGAATGTAGAACAATGTCATACATTCACCCCAGTACAAGGATCTGGGCCTAAATCCATCGTTTTTTTTGCACTCCACACCACCCTGGATTAGACACTGGCTATATGCAAATCAGCTCTGACCCTGTGCCTCATGGGAACAGTCCAGTCCGAACTACCAAGCCATGTCTTTCCCAGACCGGAATCAAGCATCCAAGGACCGGTTTCTGGCTATCCGCCTTCATCAGCCTGGATAGCTTGACTCCAGTGGTGTGGAGAGCCTGGGACTCACGTCTGAGCATACCCAGCCCACTCGGGTGAAAATTGCAAAAAACACAGTTGATGGACAGAATGTAGAACAATGTCATACATTCACCCCAGTACAAGGATCTGGGCCTAAATCCATCGTTTTTTTGCACTCCACACCACCCTGCGTTAGACACTGGCTATATGCAAATCAGCTCTGACCCTGTGCCTCATGGGAACAGTCCAGTCCGAACTACCAAGCCATGTCTTTCCCAGACCGGAATCAAGCATCCAAGGACCGGTTTCTGGTTATCAGCCTTCATCAGCCTGGATAGCTTGACTCCAGTGGTGTGGAGAGCCTGGGACTCACGTCTGAGCATACCCAGCCCACTCGGGTGAAAATTGCAAAAAACACAGTTGATGGACAGAATGTAGAACAATGTCATACATTCACCCCAGTACAAGGATCTGGGCCTAAATCCATCGTTTTTTTGCACTCCACACCACCCTGCGTTAGACACTGGCTATATGCAAATCAGCTCTGACCCTGTGCCTCATGGGAACAGTCCAGTCCGAACTACCAAGCCATGTCTTTCCCAGACCGGAATCAAGCATCCAAGGACCGGTTTCTGGCTATCAGCCTGGATAGCTTGACTCCAGTGGTGTGGAGAGCCTGGGACTCACGTCTGAGCATACCCAGCCCACTCGGGGTGAAAATTGCAAAAAACACAGTTGATGGACAGAATGTAGAACAATGTCATACATTCACCCCAGTACAAGGATCTGGGCCTAAATCCATCGTTTTTTTGCACTCCACACCACCCTGGGTTAGACACTGGCTATATGCAAATCAGCTCTGACCCTGTGCCTCATGGGAACAGTCCAGTCCGAACTACCAAGCCATGTCTTTCCCAGACCGGAATCAAGCATCCAAGGACCGGTTTCTGGCTATCAGCCTTCATCAGCCTGGATAGCTTGACTCCAAGGGTGGGGAGAGCCTGGGATTCACGTCTGAGCATACCCAGCCCACTCGGGGTGAAAATTGCAAAAAACACAGTTGATGGACAGAATGTAGAACAATGTCATACATTCACCCCAGTACAAGGATCTGGGCCTAAATCCATCATTTTTTTGCACTCCACACCACCCTGGGTTAGACACTGGCTATATGCAAATCAGCTCTGACCCTGTGCCTCATGGGAACAGTCCAGTCCGAACTACCAAGCCATGTCTTTCCCAGACCGGAATCAAGCATCCAAGGACCGGTTTCTGGCTATCAGCCTTCATCAGCCTGGATAGCTTGACTCCAGTGGTGTGGAGAGCCTGGGACTCACGTCTGAGCATACCCAGCCCCCTCGGGGTGAAAATTGCAAAAAACAGTTGATGGACAGAATGTAGAACAATGTCATACATTCACCCCAGTACAAGGATCTGGGCCTAAATCCATCGTTTTTTTGCACTCCACACCACCCTGGATTAGACACTGGCTATATGCAAATCAGCTCTGACCCTGTGCCTCATGGGAACAGTCCAGTCCGAACTACCAAGCCATGTCTTTCCCAGACCGGAATCAAGCATCCAAGGACCGGTTTCTGGCTATCAGCCTTCATCAGCCTGGATAGCTTGACTCCAGTGGTGTGGAGAGCCTGGGACTCACGTCTGAGCATACCCAGCCCACTCGGGGTGAAAATTGCAAAAAACACAGTTGATGGACAGAATGTAGAACAATGTCATACATTCACCCCAGTACAAGGATCTGGGCCTAAATCCATCGTTTTTTTGCACTCCACACCACCCTGGGTTAGACACTGGCTATATGCAAATCAGCTCTGACCCTGTGCCTCATGGGAACAGTCCAGTCCGAACTACCAAGCCATGTCTTTCCCAGACCGGAATCAAGCATCCAAGGACCGGTTTCTGGCTATCAGCCTTCATCAGCCTGGATAGCTTGACTCCAGTGGTGTGGAGAGCCTGGGACTCACGTCTGAGCATACCCAGCCCACTCGGGGTGAAAATTGCAAAAAACACAGTTGATGGACAGAATGTAGAACAATGTCATACATTCACCCCAGTACAAGGATCTGGGCCTAAATCCATCGTTTTTTTGCACTCCACACCACCCTGGGTTAGACACTGGCTATATGCAAATCAGCTCTGACCCTGTGCCTCATGGGAACAGTCCAGTCCGAACTACCAAGCCATGTCTTTCCCAGACCGGAATCAAGCATCCAAGGACCGGTTTCTGGCTATCAGCCTTCATCAGCCTGGATAGCTTGACTCCAGTGGTGTGGAGAGCCTGGGACTCACGTCTGAGCATACCCAGCCCAATCGGGGTGAAAATTGCAAAAAACACAGTTGATGGACAGAATGTAGAACAATGTCATACATTCACCCCAGTACAAGGATCTGGGGCTAAATCCATCGTTTTTTTGCACTCCACACCACCCTGGGTTAGACACTGGCTATATGCAAATCAGCTCTGACCCTGTGCCTCATGGGAACAGTCCAGTCCGAACTACCAAGCCATGTCTTTCCCAGACCGGAATCAAGCATCCAAGGACCGGTTTCTGGCTATCAGCCTTCATCAGCCTGGATAGCTTGACTCCAGTGGTGTGGAGAGCCTGGGACTCACGTCTGAGCATACCCAGCCCACTCGGGGTAAAAATGCCAAAAAACACAGTTGATGGACAGAATGTAGAACAATGTCATACATTCACCCCAGTACAAGGATCTGAGCCTAAATCCATCGTTTTTTTGCACTCCACACCACCCTGGGTTAGACACTGGCTATATGCAAATCAGCTCTGACCCTGTGCCTCATGGGAACAGTCCAGTCCGAACTACCAAGCCATGTCTTTCCCAGACCGGAATCAAGCATCCAAGGACCGGTTTCTGGCTATCAGCCTGGAGATCTTGACTCCAGTGGTGTGGAGAGCCTGGGACTCACGTCTGAGCATACCCAGCCCACTCGGGGTGAAAATTGCAAAAAACACAGTTGATGGACAGAATGTAGAACAATGTCATACATTCACCCCAGTACAAGGATCTGGGCCTAAATCCATCGTTTTTTTGCACTCCACACCACCCTGGGTTAGACACTGGCTATATGCAAATCAGCTCTGACCCTGTGCCTCATGGGAACAGTCCAGTCCGAACTACCAAGCCATGTCTTTCCCAGACCGGAATCAAGCATCCAAGGACCGGTTTCTGGCTATCAGCCTTCATCAGCCTGGATAGCTTGACTCCAAGGGTGGGGAGAGCCTGGGATTCACGTCTGAGCATACCCAGCCCACTCGGGGTGAAAATTGCAAAAAACACAGTTGATGGACAGAATGTAGAACAATGTCATACATTCACCCCAGTACAAGGATCTGGGCCTAAATCCATCGTTTTTTTGCACTCCACACCACCCTGGGTTAGACACTGGCTATATGCAAATCAGCTCTGACCCTGTGCCTCATGGGAACAGTCCAGTCCGAACTACCAAGCCATGTCTTTCCCAGACCGGAATCAAGCATCCAAGGACCGGTTTCTGGCTATCAGCCTTCATCAGCCTGGATAGCTTGACTCCAGTGGTGTGGAGAGCCTGGGACTCACGTCTGAGCATACCCAGCCCACTCGGGGTGAAAATTGCAAAAAACACAGTTGATGGACAGAATGTAGAACAATGTCATACATTCACCCCAGTACAAGGATCTGGGCCTAAATCCATCGTTTTTTTGCACTCCACACCACCCTGGGTTAGACACTGGCTATATGCAAATCAGCTCTGACCCTGTGCCTCATGGGAACAGTCCAGTCCGAACTACCAAGCCATGTCTTTCCCAGACCGGAATCAAGCATCCAAGGACCGGTTTCTGGCTATCAGCCTTCATCAGCCTGGATAGCTTGACTCCAGTGGTGTGGAGAGCCTGGGACTCACGTCTGAGCATACCTAGCCCAATCGGGGTGAAAATTGCAAAAAACACAGTTGATGGACAGAATGTAGAACAATGTCATACATTCACCCCAGTACAAGGATCTGGGCCTAAATCCATCGTTTTTTTGCACTCCACACCACCCTGGGTTAGACACTGGCTATATGCAAATCAGCTCTGACCCTGTGCCTCATGGGAACAGTCCAGTCCGAACTACCAAGCCATGTCTTTCCCAGACCGGAATCAAGGACCGGTTTCTGGCTATCAGCCTTCATCAGCCTGGATAGCTTGACTCCAGTGGTGTGGAGAGCCTGGGACTCACGTCTGAGCATACCCAGCCCACTCGGGGTGAAAATTGCAAAAAACACAGTTGATGGACAGAATGTAGAACAATGTCATACATTCACCCCAGTACAAGGATCTGGGCCTAAATCTATCGTTTTTTTGCACTCCACACCACCCTGGGTTAGACACTGGCTATATGCAAATCAGCTCTGACCCTGTGCCTCATGGGAACAGTCCAGTCCGAACTACCAAGCCATGTCTTTCCCAGACCGGAATCAAGCATCCAAGGACCGGTGTCTGGCTATCAGCCTTCATCAGCCTGGATAGCTTGACTCCAGTGGTGTGGAGAGCCTGGGACTCACGCCTGAGCATACCCATCCCACTCGGGGTGAAAATTGCAAAAAACACAGTTGATGGACAGAATGTAGAACAATGTCATACATTCACCCCAGTACAAGGTTCTGGGCCTAAATCCATCTTTTTTTGCACTCCACACCACCCTGGGTTAGACACTGGCTATATGCAAATCAGCTCTGACCCTGTGCCTCATGGGAACAGTCCAGTCCGAACTACCAAGCCATGTCTTTCCCAGACCGGAATCAAGCATCCAAGGACCGGTTTCTGGCTATCAGCCTTCATCAGCCTGGATAGCTTGACTCTAGTGGTGTGGAGAGCCTGGGACTCACGTCTGAGCATACCCAGCCCACTCGGGGTGAAAATTGCAAAAAACACAGTTGATGGACAGAATGTAGAACAATGTCATACATTCACCCCAGTACAAGGATCTGGGCCTAAATCCATCGTTTTTTTTGCACTCCACACCACCCTGGATTAGACACTGGCTATATGCAAATCAGCTCTGACCCTGTGCCTCATGGGAACAGTCCAGTCCGAACTACCAAGCCATGTCTTTCCCAGACCGGAATCAAGCATCCAAGGACCGGTTTCTGGCTATCCGCCTTCATCAGCCTGGATAGCTTGACTCCAGTGGTGTGGAGAGCCTGGGACTCACGTCTGAGCATACCCAGCCCACTCGGGTGAAAATTGCAAAAAACACAGTTGATGGACAGAATGTAGAACAATGTCATACATTCACCCCAGTACAAGGATCTGGGCCTAAATCCATCGTTTTTTTGCACTCCACACCACCCTGCGTTAGACACTGGCTATATGCAAATCAGCTCTGACCCTGTGCCTCATGGGAACAGTCCAGTCCGAACTACCAAGCCATGTCTTTCCCAGACCGGAATCAAGCATCCAAGGACCGGTTTCTGGTTATCAGCCTTCATCAGCCTGGATAGCTTGACTCCAGTGGTGTGGAGAGCCTGGGACTCACGTCTGAGCATACCCAGCCCACTCGGGTGAAAATTGCAAAAAACACAGTTGATGGACAGAATGTAGAACAATGTCATACATTCACCCCAGTACAAGGATCTGGGCCTAAATCCATCGTTTTTTTGCACTCCACACCACCCTGCGTTAGACACTGGCTATATGCAAATCAGCTCTGACCCTGTGCCTCATGGGAACAGTCCAGTCCGAACTACCAAGCCATGTCTTTCCCAGACCGGAATCAAGCATCCAAGGACCGGTTTCTGGCTATCAGCCTGGATAGCTTGACTCCAGTGGTGTGGAGAGCCTGGGACTCACGTCTGAGCATACCCAGCCCACTCGGGGTGAAAATTGCAAAAAACACAGTTGATGGACAGAATGTAGAACAATGTCATACATTCACCCCAGTACAAGGATCTGGGCCTAAATCCATCGTTTTTTTGCACTCCACACCACCCTGGGTTAGACACTGGCTATATGCAAATCAGCTCTGACCCTGTGCCTCATGGGAACAGTCCAGTCCGAACTACCAAGCCATGTCTTTCCCAGACCGGAATCAAGCATCCAAGGACCGGTGTCTGGCTATCAGCCTTCATCAGCCTGGATAGCTTGACTCCAGTGGTGTGGAGAGCCTGGGACTCGCGCCTGAGCATACCCATCCCACTCGGGGTGAAAATTGCAAAAAACACAGTTGATGGACAGAATGTAGAACAATGTCATACATTCACCCCAGTACAAGGATCTGGGCCTAAATCCATCTTTTTTTGCACTCCACACCACCCTGGGTTAGACACTGGCTATATGCAAATCAGCTCTGACCCTGTGCCTCATGGGAACAGTCCAGTCCGAACTACCAAGCCATGTCTTTCCCAGACCGGAATCAAGCATCCAAGGACCGGTTTCTGGCTATCAGCCTTCATCAGCCTGGATAGCTTGACTCCAGTGGCGTGGAGAGCCTGGGACTCACGTCTGAGCATACCCAGCCCACTCGGGGTGAAAATTGCAAAAAACACAGTTGATGGACAGAATGTAGAACAATGTCATACATTCACCCCAGTACAAGGATCTGGGCCTAAATCCATCGTTTTTTTGCACTCCACACCACCCTGGGTTAGACACTGGCTATATGCAAATCAGCTCTGACCCTGTGCCTCATGGGAACAGTCCAGTCCGAACTACCAAGCCATGTCTTTCCCAGACCGGAATCAAGCATCCAAGGACCGGTTTCTGGCTATCAGCCTTCATCAGCCTGGATAGCTTGACTCCAGTGGTGTGGAGAGCCTGGGACTCACGTCTGAGCATACCCAGCCCACTCGGGGTGAAAATTGCAAAAAACACAGTTGATGGACAGAATGTAGAACAATGTCATACATTCACCCCAGTACAAGGATCTGGGCCTAAATCCATCGTTTTTTTGCACTCCACACCACCCTGGGTTAGACACTGGCTATATGCAAATCAGCTCTGACCCTGTGCCTCATGGGAACAGTCCAGTCCGAACTACCAAGCCATGTCTTTCCCAGACCGGAATCAAGCATCCAAGGACCGGTTTCTGGCTATCAGCCTTCATCAGCCTGGATAGCTTGACTCCAGTGGTGTGGAGAGCCTGGGACTCACGTCTGAGCATACCCAGCCCACTCGGGGTGAAAATTGCAAAAAACACAGTTGATGGACAGAATGTAGAACAATGTCATACATTCACCCCAGTACAAGGATCTGGGCCTAAATCCATCGTTTTTTTGCACTCCACACCACCCCGGGTTAGACACTGGCTATATGCAAATCAGCTCTGACCCTGTGCCTCATGGGAACAGTCCAGTCCGAACTACCAAGCCATGTCTTTCCCAGACCGGAATCAAGCATCCAAGGACCGGTTTCTGGCTATCGGCCTTCATCAGCCTGGATAGCTTGACTCCAGTGGTGTGGAGAGCCTGGTATTCACGTCGGAGCATACCCAGCCCACTCGGGGTGAAAATTGCAAAAAACACAGTTGATGGACAGAATGTAGAACAATGTCATACATTCACCCCAGTACAAGGATCTGGGCCTAAATCCATCGTTTTTTTGCACTCCACACCACCCCGGGTCAGACACTGGCTATATGCAAATCAGCTCTGACCCTGTGCCTCATGGGAACAGTCCAGTCCGAACTACCAAGCCATGTCTTTCCCAGACCGGAATCAAGCATCCAAGGACCGGTTTCTGGCTATCAGCCTTCATCAGCCTGGATAGCTTGACTCCAGTGGTGTGGAGAGCCTGGGACTCACGTCTGAGCATACCCAGCCCACTCGGGGTGAAAATGGCAAAAAACACAGTTGATGGACAGAATGTAGAACAATGTCATACATTCACCCCAGTACAAGGATCTGAGCCTAAATCCATCGTTTTTTTGCACTCCACACCACCCTGGGTTAGACACTGGCTATATGCAAATCAGCTCTGACCCTGTGCCTCATGGGAACAGTCCAGTCCGAACTACCAAGCCATGTCTTTCCCAGACCGGAATCAAGCATCCAAAGACCGGTTTCTGGCTATCAGCCTGGATAGCTTGACTCCAGTGGTGTGGAGAGCCTGGGACTCACGTCTGAGCATACCCAGCCCACTCGGGGTGAAAATTGCAAAAAACACAGTTGATGGACAGAATGTAGAACAATGTCATACATTCACCCCAGTACAAGGATCTGGGCCTAAATCCATTGTTTTTTTGCACTCCACACCACCCTGGGTTAGACACTGGCTATATGCAAATCAGCTCTGACCCTGTGCCTCATGGGAACAGTCCAGTCCGAACTACCAAGCCATGTCTTTCCCAGACCGGAATCAAGCATCCAAGGACCGGTTTCGGGCTATCAGCCTTCATCAGCCTGGATAGCTTGACTCCAGTGGTGGGGAGAGCCTGGGACTCACGTCTGAGCATACCCAGCCCACTCGGGGTGAAAATTGCAAAAAACACAGTTGATGGATAGAATGTAGAACAATGTCATACATTCACCCCAGTACAAGGATCTGGGCCTAAATCCATCGTTTTTTTGCACTCCACACCACCCTGGGTTAGACACTGGCTATATGCAAATCAGCTCTGACCCTGTGCCTCATGGGAACAGTCCAGTCCGAACTACCAAGCCATGTCTTTCCCAGACCGGAATCAAGCATCCAAGGACCGGTTTCTGGCTATCAGCCTTCATCAGCCTGGATAGCTTGACTCCAGTGGTGTGGAGAGCCTGGGACTCACATCTGAGCATACCCAGCCCACTCGGGGTGAAAATTGCAAAAAACACAGTTGATGGATAGAATGTAGAACAATGTCATACATTCACCCCAGTACAAGGATCTGGGCCTAAATCCATCGTTTTTTTGCACTCCACACCACCCTGGGTTAGACACTGGCTATATGCAAATCAGCTCTGACCCTGTGCCTCATGGGAACAGTCCAGTCCGAACTACCAAGCCATGTCTTTCCCAGACCGGAATCAAGCATCCAAGGACCGGTTTCTGGCTATCAGCCTTCATCAGCCTGGATAGCTTGACTCCAGTGGTGTCGAGAGCCTGGGACTCACGTCTGAGCATACCCAGCCCACTCGGGGAGAAAATTGCAAAAAACACAGTTGATGGACAGAATGTAGAACAATGTCATATATTCACCCCAGTACAAGGATCTGGGCCTAAATCCATCGTTTTTTTGCACTCCACACCACCCTGGGTTAGACACTGGCTATATGCAGATCAGCTCTGACCCTGTGCCTCATGGGAACAGTCTAGTCCGAACTACCAAGCCATGTCTTTCCCAGACCGGAATCAAGCATCCAAGGACCGGTTTCTGGCTATCAGCCTTCATCAGCCTGGATAGCTTGACTCCAGTGGTGTGGAGAGCCTGGGACTCACGTCTGAGCATACCCAGCCCCCTCGGGGTGAAAATTGCAAAAAACACAGTTGATGGACAGAATGTAGAACAATGTCATACATTCACCCCAGTACAAGGATCTGGGCCTAAATCCATCGTTTTTTTGCACTCCACACCACCCTGGATTAGACACTGGCTATATGCAAATCAGCTCTGACCCTGTGCCTCATGGGAACAGTCCAGTCCGAACTACCAAGCCATGTCTTTCCCAGACCGGAATCAAGCATCCAAGGACCGGTTTCTGGCTATCAGCCTGGATAGCTTGACTCCAGTGGTGTGGAGAGCCTGGGACTCACGTCTGAGCATACCCAGCCCACTCGGGGTGAAAATTGCAAAAAACACAGTTGATGGACAGAATGTAGAACAATGTCATACATTCACCCCAGTACAAGGATCTGGGCCTAAATCCATTGTTTTTTTGCACTCCACACCACCCTGGGTTAGACACTGGCTATATGCAAATCAGCTCTGACCCTGTGCCTCATGGGAACAGTCCAGTCCGAACTACCAAGCCATGTCTTTCCCAGACCGGAATCAAGCATCCAAGGACCGGTTTCTGGCTATCAGCCTGGATAGCTTGACTCCAGTGGTGTGGAGAGCCTGGGACTCACGTCTGAGCATACCCAGCCCACTCGGGGTGAAAATTGCAAAAAACACAGTTGATGGACAGAATGTAGAACAATGTCATACATTCACCCCAGTACAAGGATCTGGGCCTAAATCCATCGTTTTTTTGCACTCCACACCACCCTGGGTTAGACACTGGCTATATGCAAATCAGCTCTGACCCTGTGCCTCATGGGAACAGTCCAGTCCGAACTACCAAGCCATGTCTTTCCCAGACCGGAATCAAGCATCCAAGGACCGGTTTCTGGCTATCAGCCTTCATCAGCCTGGATAGCTTGACTCCAAGGGTGGGGAGAGCCTGGGATTCACGTCTGAGCATACCCAGCCCACTCGGGGTGAAAATTGCAAAAAACACAGTTGATGGACAGAATGTAGAACAATGTCATACATTCACCCCAGTACAAGGATCTGGGCCTAAATCCATCGTTTTTTTGCACTCCACACCACCCTGGGTTAGACACTGGCTATATGCAAATCAGCTCTGACCCTGTGCCTCATGGGAACAGTCCAGTCCGAACTACCAAGCCATGTCTTTCCCAGACCGGAATCAAGCATCCAAGGACCGGTTTCTGGCTATCAGCCTTCATCAGCCTGGATAGCTTCACTCCAGTGGTGTGGAGAGCCTGGGACTCACGTCTGAGCATACCCAGCCCACTCGGGGTGAAAATTGCAAAAAAACACAGTTGATGGACAGAATGTAGAACAATGTCATACATTCACCCCAGTACAAGGATCTGGGCCTAAATCCATCGTTTTTTTGCACTCCACACCACCCTGGGTTAGACACTGGCTATATGCAAATCAGCTCTGACCCTGTGCCTCATGGGAACAGTCCAGTCCGAACTACCAAGCCATGTCTTTCCCAGACCGGAATCAAGCATCCAAGGACCGGTTTCTGGCTATCAGCCTTCATCAGCCTGCATAGCTTGACTCCAGTGGTGTGGAGAGCCTGGGACTCACGTCTGAGCATACCCAGCCCACTCGGGGTGAAAATTGCAAAAAACACAGTTGATGGATAGAATGTAGAACAATGTCATACATTCACCCCAGTACAAGGATCTGGGCCTAAATCCATCGTTTTTTTGCACTCCACACCACCCTGGGTTAGACACTGGCTATATGCAAATCAGCTCTGACCCTGTGCCTCATGGGAACAGTCCAGTCCGAACTACCAAGCCATGTCTTTCCCAGACCGGAATCAAGCATCCAAGGACCGGTTTCTGGCTATCAGCCTTCATCAGCCTGGATAGCTTGACTCCAGTGGTGTCGAGAGCCTGGGACTCACGTCTGAGCATACCCAGCCCACTCGGGGTGAAAATTGCAAAAAACACAGTTGATGGACAGAATGTAGAACAATGTCATATATTCACCCCAGTACAAGGATCTGGGCCTAAATCCATCGTTTTTTTGCACTCCACACAACCCTGGGTTAGACACTGGCTATATGCAAATCAGCTCTGACCCTGTGCCTCATGGGAACAGTCTAGTCCGAACTACCAAGCCATGTCTTTCCCAGACCGGAATCAAGCATCCAAGGACCGGTTTCTGGCTATCAGCCTTCATCAGCCTGGATAGCTTGACTCCAGTGGTGTGGAGAGCCTGGGACTAACGTCTGAGCATACCCAGCCCCCTCGGGGTGAAAATTGCAAAAAACACAGTTGATGGACAGAATGTAGAACAATGTCATACATTCACCCCAGTACAAGGATCTGGGCCTAAATCCATCGTTTTTTTGCACTCCACACCACCCTGGGTTAGACACTGGCTATATGCAAATCAGCTCTGACCCTGTGCCTCATGAGAACAGTCCAGTCCGAACTACCAAGCCATGTCTTTCCCAGACCGGAATCAAGCATCCAAGGACCGGTGTCTGGCTATCAGCCTTCATCAGCCTGGATAGCTTGACTCCAGTGGTGTGGAGAGCCTGGGACTCACGCCTGAGCATACCCATCCCACTCGGGGTGAAAATTGCAAAAAACACAGTTGATGGACAGAATGTAGAACAATGTCATACATTCACCCCAGTACAAGGATCTGGGCCTAAATCCATCGTTTTTTTGTACTCCACACCACCCTGGGTTAGACACTGGCTATATGCAAATCAGCTCTGAACCTGTGCCTGATGGGAACAGTCCAGTCCGAACTACCAAGCCATGTCTTTCCCAGACCGGAATCAAGCATCCAAGGACCGGTTTCTGGCTATCAGCCTTCATCAGCCTGGATAGCTTGACTCCAGTGGTGTGGAGAGCCTGGGACTCACGTCTGAGCATACCCAGCCCACTCGGGGTGAAAATGGCAAAAAACACAGTTGATGGACAGAATGTAGAACAATGTCATACATTCACCCCAGTACAAGGATCTGAGCCTAAATCCATCGTTTTTTTGCACTCCACACCACCCTGGGTTAGACACTGGCTATATGCAAATCAGCTCTGACCCTGTGCCTCATGGGAACAGTCCAGTCCGAACTACCAAGCCATGTCTTTCCCAGACCGGAATCAAGCATCCAAGGACCGGTTTCTGGCTATCAGCCTTCATCAGCCTGGATAGCTTGACTCCAGTGGTGTGGAGAGCCTGGGACTCACGTCTGAGCATACCCAGCCCACTCGGGGTGAAAATTGCAAAAAACACAGTTGATGGACAGAATGTAGAACAATGTCATACATTCACCCCAGTACAAGGATCTGGGCCTAAATCCATCGTTTTTTTGCACTCCACACCACCCTGGGTTAGACACTGGCTATATGCAAATCAGCTCTGACCCTGTGCCTCATGGGAACAGTCCAGTCCGAACTACCAAGCCATGTCTTTCCCAGACCGGAATCAAGCATCCAAGGACCGGTTTCTGGCTATCAGCCTTCATCAGCCTGGATAGCTTGACTCCAGTGGTGTGGAGAGCCTGGGACTCACGTCTGAGCATACCCAGCCCACTCGGGGTGAAAATTGCAAAAAACACAGTTGAGGGATAGAATGTAGAACAATGTCATACATTCACCCCAGTACAAGGATCTGGGCCTAAATCCATCGTTTTTTTGCACTCCACACCACCCTGGGTTAGACACTGGCTATATGCAAATCAGCTCTGACCCTGTGCCTCATGGGAACAGTCCAGTCCGAACTACCAAGCCATGTCTTTCCCAGACCGGAATCAAGCATCCAAGGACCGGTTTCTGGCTATCAGCCTTCATCAGCCTGGATAGCTTGACTCCAGTGGTGTCGAGAGCCTGGGACTCACGTCTGAGCATACCCAGCCCACTCGGGGTGAAAATTGCAAAAAACACAGTTGATGGACAGAATGTAGAACAATGTCATACATTCACCCCAGTACAAGGATCTGGGCCTAAATCCATCGTTTTTTTGCACTCCACACCACCCTGGGTTAGACACTGGCTATATGCAAATCAGCTCTGACCCTGTGCCTCATGGGAACAGTCCAGTCCGAACTACCAAGCCATGTCTTTCCCAGACCGGAATCAAGCATCCAAGGACCGGTTTCTGGCTATCAGCCTTCATCAGCCTGGATAGCTTGACTCCAGTGGTGTGGAGAGCCTGGGACTCACGTCTGAGCATACCCAGCCCACTCGGGGTGAAAATTGCAAAAAACACAGTTGAGGGATAGAATGTAGAACAATGTCATACATTCACCCCAGTACAAGGATCTGGGCCTAAATCCATCGTTTTTTTGCACTCCACACCACCCTGGGTTAGACACTGGCTATATGCAAATCAGCTCTGACCCTGTGCCTCATGGGAACAGTCCAGTCCGAACTACCAAGCCATGTCTTTCCCAGACCGGAATCAAGCATCCAAGGACCGGTTTCTGGCTATCAGCCTTCATCAGCCTGGATAGCTTGACTCCAGTGGTGTCGAGAGCCTGGGACTCACGTCTGAGCATACCCAGCCCACTCGGGGTGAAAATTGCAAAAAACACAGTTGATGGACAGAATGTAGAACAATGTCATACATTCACCCCAGTACAAGGATCTGGGCCTAAATCCATCGTTTTTTTGCACTCCACACCACCCTGGGTTAGACACTGGCTATATGCAAATCAGCTCTGACCCTGTGCCTCATGGGAACAGTCTAGTCCGAACTACCAAGCCATGTCTTTCCCAGACTGGAATCAAGCATCCAAGGACCGGTTTCTGGCCATCAGCCTTCATCAGCCTGGATAGCTTGACTCCAGTGGTGTGGAGAGCCTGGGACTCACGTCTGAGCATACCCAGCCCCCTCGGGGTGAAAATTGCAAAAAACACAGTTGATGGACAGAATGTAGAACAATGTCATACATTCACCCCAGTACAAGGATCTGGGCCTAAATCCATCGTTTTTTTGCACTCCACACCACCCTGGATTAGACACTGGCTATATGCAAATCAGCTCTGACCCTGTGCCTCATGGGAACAGTCCAGTCCGAACTACCAAGCCATGTCTTTCCCAGACCGGAATCAAGCATCCAAGGACCGGTTTCTGGCTATCAGCCTGGATAGCTTGACTCCAGTGGTGTGGAGAGCCTGGGACTCACGTCTGAGCATACCCAGCCCACTCGGGGTGAAAATTACAAAAAACACAGTTGATGGACAGAATGTAGAACAATGTCATACCTTCACCCCAGTACAAGGATCTGGGCCTAAATCCATCGTTTTTTTGCACTCCACACCACCCGGGGTTAGACACTGGCTATATGCAAATCAGCTCTGACCCTGTGCCTCCTGGGAACAGTCCAGTCCGAACTACCAAGCCATGTCTTTCCCAGACCGGAATCAAGCATCCAAGGACCGGTTTCTGGCTATCAGCCTGGATAGCTTGACTCCAGTGGTGTGGAGAGCCTGGGACTCACGTCTGAGCATACCCAGCCCACTCGGGGTGAAAATTGCAAAAAACACAGTTGATGGACAGAATGTAGAACAATGTCATACATTCACCCCAGTACAAGGATCTGGGCCTAAATCCATTGTTTTTTTGCACTCCACACCACCCTGGGTTAGACACTGGCTATATGCAAATCAGCTCTGACCCTGTGCCTCATGGGAACAGTCCAGTCCGAACTACCAAGCCATGTCTTTCCCAGACCGGAATCAAGCATCCAAGGACCGGTTTCTGGCTATCAGCCTGGATAGCTTGACTCCAGTGGTGTGGAGAGCCTGGGACTCACGTCTGAGCATACCCAGCCCACTCGGGGTGAAAATTGCAAAAAACACAGTTGATGGACAGAATGTAGAACAATGTCATACATTCACCCCAGTACAAGGATCTGGGCCTAAATCCATCGTTTTTTTGCACTCCACACCACCCTGGGTTAGACACTGGCTATATGCAAATCAGCTCTGACCCTGTGCCTCATGGGAACAGTCCAGTCCGAACTACCAAGCCATGTCTTTCCCAGACCGGAATCAAGCATCCAAGGACCGGTTTCTGGCTATCAGCCTTCATCAGCCTGGATAGCTTGACTCCAAGGGTGGGGAGAGCCTGGGATTCACGTCTGAGCATACCCAGCCCACTCGGGGTGAAAATTGCAAAAAACACATTTGATGGACAGAATGTAGAACAATGTCATACATTCACCCCAGTACAAGGATCTGGGGCTAAATCCATCGTTTTTTTGCACTCCACACCACCCTGGGTTAGACACTGGCTATATGCAAATCAGCTCTGACCCTGTGCCTCATGGGAACAGTCCAGTCCGAACTACCAAGCCATGTCTTTCCCAGACCGGCATCAAGCATCCAAGGACCGGTTTCTGGCTATCAGCCTTCATCAGCCTGGATAGCTTGACTCCAGTGGTGTGGAGAGCCTGGGACTCACGTCTGAGCATACCCAGCCCACTCGGGGTGAAAATGCCAAAAAACACAGTTGATGGACAGAATGTAGAACAATGTCATACATTCACCCCAGTACAAGGATCTGAGCCTAAATCCATTGTTTTTTTGCACTCCACACCATCCTGGGTTAGACACTGGCTATATGCAAATCAGCTCTGACCCTGTGCCTCATGGGAACAGTCCAGTCCGAACTACCAAGCCATGTCTTTCCCAGACCGGAATCAAGCATCCAAGGACCGGTTTCTGGCTATCAGCCTGGAGATCTTGGCTCCAGTGGTGTGGAGAGCCTGGGACTCACGTCTGAGCATACCCAGCCCACTCGGGGTGAAAATTGCAAAAAACACAGTTGATGGACAGAATGTAGAACAATGTCATACATTCACCCCAGTACAAGGATCTGGGCCTAAATCCATTGTTTTTTTGCACTCCACACCACCCTGGGTTAGACACTGGCTATATGCAAATCAGCTCTGACCCTGTGCCTCATGGGAATAGTCCAGTCCGAACTACCAAGCCATGTCTTTCCCAGACCGGAATCAAGCATCCAAGGACCGGTTTCTGGCTATCAGCCTGGATAGCTTGACTCCAGTGGTGTGGAGAGCCTGGGACTCACGTCTGAGCATACCCAGCCCACTCGGGGTGAAAATTGCAAAAAACACAGTTGATGGACAGAATGTAGAACAATGTCATACATTCACCCCAGTACAAGGATCTGGGCCTAAATCCATCGTTTTTTTGCACTCCACACCACCCTGGGTTAGACACTGGCTATATGCAAATCAGCTCTGACCCTGTGCCTCATGGGAACAGTCCAGTCCGAACTACCAAGCCATGTCTTTCCCAGACCGGAATCAAGCATCCAAGGACCGGTTTCTGGCTATCAGCCTTCATCAGCCTGGATAGCTTGACTCCAGTGGTGTGGAGAGCCTGGGACTCACGTCTGAGCATACCCAGCCCACTCGGGGTGAAAATTGCAAAAAACACAGTTGATGGACAGAATGTAGAACAATGTCATACATTCACCCCAGTACAAGGATCTGGGCCTAAATCCATCGTTTTTTTGCACTCCACACCACCCTGGGTTAGACACTGGCTATGTGCAAATCAGCTCTGACCCTGTGCCTCATGGGAACAGTCCAGTCCGAACTACCAAGCCATGTCTTTCCCAGACCGGAATCAAGCATCCAAGGACCGGTTTCTGGCTATCAGCCTTCATCAGCCTGGATAGCTTGACTCCAGTGGTGTGGAGAGCCTGGGACTCACGTCTGAGCATACCCAGCCCAATCGGGGTGAAAATTGCAAAAAACACAGTTGATGGACAGAATGTAGAACAATGTCATACATTCACCCCAGTACAAGGATCTGGGCCTAAATCCATCGTTTTTTTGCACTCCACACCACCCTGGGTTAGACACTGGCTATATGCAAATCAGCTCTGACCCTGTGCCTCATGGGAACAGTCCAGTCCGAACTACCAAGCCATGTCTTTCCCAGACCGGAATCAAGGACCGGTTTCTGGCTATCAGCCTTCATCAGCCTGGATAGCTTGACTCCAGTGGTGTGGAGAGCCTGGGACTCACGTCTGAGCATACCCAGCCCACTCGGGGTGAAAATTGCAAAAAACACAGTTGATGGACAGAATGTAGAACAATGTCATACATTCACCCCAGTACAAGGATCTGGGCCTAAATCCATCATTTTTTTGCACTCCACACCACCCTGGGTTAGACACTGGCTATATGCAAATCAGCTCTGACCCTGTGCCTCATGGGAACAGTCCAGTCCGAACTACCAAGCCATGTCTTTCCCAGACCGGAATCAAGCATCCAAGGACCGGTTTCTGGCTATCAGCCTTCATCAGACTGGATAGTTTGACTCCAGTGGTGTGGAGAGCCTGGGACTCACGTCTGAGCATACCCAGCCCACTCGGGGTGAAAATTGCAAAAAACACAGTTGATGGACAGAATGTACAACAATGTCATACATTCACCCCAGTACAAGGATCTGGGCCTAAATCCATCGTTTTTTTGCACTCCACACCACCCTGGGTTAGACACTGGCTATATGCAAATCAGCTCTGACCCTGTGCCTCATGGGAACAGTCCAGTCCGAACTACCAAGCCATGTCTTTCCCAGACCGGAATCAAGCATCCAAGGACCGGTTTCGGGCTATCAGCCTTCATCAGCCTGGATAGCTTGACTCCAGTGGTGGGGAGAGCCTGGGACTCACGTCTGAGCATACCCAGCCCATTCGGGGTGAAAATTGCAAAAAACACAGTTGATGGACAGAATGTAGAACAATGTCATACATTCACCCCAGTACAAGGATCTGGGCCTAAATCCATCATTTTTTTGCACTCCACACCACCCTGGGTTAGACACTGGCTATATGCAAATCAGCTCTGACCCTGTGCCTCATGGGAACAGTCCAGTCCGAACTACCAAGCCATGTCTTTCCCAGACCGGAATCAAGCATCCAAGGACCGGTTTCTGGCTATCAGCCTTCATCAGACTGGATAGTTTGACTCCAGTGGTGTGGAGAGCCTGGGACTCACGTCTGAGCATACCCAGCCCACTCGGGGTGAAAATTGCAAAAAACACAGTTGATGGACAGAATGTAGAACAATGTCATACATTCACCCCAGTACAAGGATCTGGGCCTAAATCCATCGTTTTTTTGCACTCCACACCACCCTGGGTTAGACACTGGCTATATGCAAATCAGCTCTGACCCTGTGCCTCATGGGAACAGTCCAGTCCGAACTACCAAGCCATGTCTTTCCCAGACCGGAATCAAGCATCCAAGGACCGGTTTCGGGCTATCAGCCTTCATCAGCCTGGATAGCTTGACTCCAGTGGTGGGGAGAGCCTGGGACTCACGTCTGAGCATACCCAGCCCATTCGGGGTGAAAATTGCAAAAAACACAGTTGATGGACAGAATGTAGAACAATGTCATACATTCACCCCAGTACAAGGATCTGGGCCTAAATCCATCGTTTTTTTGCACTCCACACCACCCTGGGTTAGACACTGGCTATATGCAAATCAGCTCTGACCCTGTGCCTCATGGGAACAGTCCAGTCCGAACTACCAAGCCATGTCTTTCCCAGACCGGAATCAAGCATCCAAGGACCGGTGTCTGGCTATCAGCCTTCATCAGCCTGGATAGCTTGACTCCAGTGGTGTGGAGAGCCTGGGACTCACGCCTGAGCATACCCATCCCACTCGGGGTGAAAATTGCAAAAAACACAGTTGATGGACAGAATGTAGAACAATGTCATACATTCACCCCAGTACAAGGATCTGGGCCTAAATCCATCTTTTTTTGCACTCCACACCACCCTGGGTTAGACACTGGCTATATGCAAATCAGCTCTGACCCTGTGCCTCATGGGAACAGTCCAGTCCGAACTACCAAGCCATGTCTTTCCCAGACCGGAATCAAGCATCCAAGGACCGGTTTCTGGCTATCAGCCTTCATCAGCCTGGATAGCTTGACTCTAGTGGTCTGGAGAGCCTGGGACTCACGTCTGAGCATACCCAGCCCACTCGGGGTGAAAATTGCAAAAAACACAGTTGATGGACAGAATGTAGAACAATGTCATACATTCACCCCAGTACAAGGATCTGGGCCTAAATCCATCGTTTTTTTGTACTCCACACCACCCTGGGTTAGACACTGGCTATATGCAAATCAGCTCTGACCCTGTGCCTCATGGGAACAGTCCAGTCCGAACTACCAAGCCATGTCTTTCCCAGACCGGAATCAAGCATCCAAGGACCGGTTTCTGGCTATCAGCCTTCATCAGCCTGGATAGCTTGACTCCAGTGGTGTGGAGAGCCTGGGACTCACGTCTGAGCATACCCAGCCCACTCGGGGTGAAAATTGCAAAAAACACAGTTGATGGACAGAATGTAGAACAATGTCATACATTCACCCCAGTACAAGGATCTGGGCCTAAATCCATCGTTTTTTTGCACTCCACACCACCCTGGGTTAGACACTGGCTATATGCAAATCAGCTCTGACCCTGTGCCTCAGGGGAACAGTCCAGTCCGAACTACCAAGCCATGTCTTTCCCAGACCGGAATCAAGCATCCAAGGACCGGTTTCTGGCTATCAGCCTTCATCAGCCTGGATAGCTTGACTCCAGTGGTGTGGAGAGCCTGGGACTCACGTCTGAGCATACCCAGCCCACTCGGGGTGAAAATTGCAAAAAACACAGTTGATGGACAGAATGTAGAACAATGTCATACATTCACCCCAGTACAAGGATCTGGGGCTAAATCCATCGTTTTTTTGCACTCCACACCACCCTGGGTTAGACACTGGCTATATGCAAATCAGCTCTGACCCTGTGCCTCATGGGAACAGTCCAGTCCGAACTACCAAGCCATGTCTTTCCCAGACCGGAATCAAGCATCCAAGGACCGGTTTCTGGCTATCAGCCTTCATCAGCCTGGATAGCTTGACTCCAGTGGTGTGGAGAGCCTGGGACTCACATCTGAGCATACCCAGCCCACTCGGGGTGAAAATGGCAAAAAACACAGTTGATGGATAGAATGTAGAACAATGTCATACATTCACCCCAGTACAAGGATCTGAGCCTAAATCCATCATTTTTTTTGCACTTCACACCACCCTGGGTTAGACACTGGCTATATGCAAATCAGCTCTGACCCTGTGCCTCATGGGAACAGTCCAGTCCGAACTACCAAGCCATGTCTTTCCCAGACCGGAATCAAGCATCCAAGGACCGGTTTCTGGCTATCAGCCTGGATAGCTTGACTCCAGTGGTGTGGAGAGCCTGGGACTCACGTCTGAGCATACCCAGCCCACTCGGGGTGAAAATTGCAAAAAATACAGTTGATGGACAGAATGTAGAACAATGTCATACATTCACCCCAGTACAAGGATCTGGGCCTAAATCCATCGTTTTTTTGCACTCCACACCACCCTGGGTTAGACACTGGCTATATGCAAATCAGCTCTGACCCTGTGCCTCATGGGAACAGTCCAGTCCGAACTACCAAGCCATGTCTTTCCCAGACCGGAATCAAGCATCCAAGGACCGGTTTCTGGCTATCAGCCTTCATCAGCCTGGATAGCTTGACTCCAGTGGTGTGGAGAGCCTGGGACTCACGTCTGAGCATACCCAGCCCACTCGGGGTGAAAATTGCAAAAAACACAGTTGATGGACAGAATGTAGAACAATGTCGTACATTCACCCCAGTACAAGGATCTGGGCCTAAATCCATCGTTTGTTTGCACTCCACACCACCCTGGGATAGACACTGGCTATATGCAAATCAGCTCTGACCCTGTGCCTCATGGGAACAGTCCAGTCCGAACTACCAAGCCATGTCTTTCCCAGACTGGAATCAAGCATCCAAGGACCGGTTTCTGGCTATCAGCCTTCATCAGCCTGGATAGCTTGACTCCAGTGGTGTGGAGAGCCTGGGACTCACTTGTGAGCATACCCAGCCCACTCGGGGTGAAAATTGCAAAAAACACAGTTGATGGACAGAATGTAGAACAATGTCATACATTCACCCCAGTACAAGGATCTGGGCCTAAATCCATCGTTTTTTTGCACTCCACACCACCCTGGGTTAGACACTGGCTATATGCAAATCAGCTCTGACCCTGTGCCTCATGGGAACAGTCCAGTCCGAACTACCAAGCCATGTCTTTCCCAGACCGGAATCAAGCATCCAAGGACCGGTTTCTGGCTATCAGCCTTCATCAGCCTGGATAGCTTGACTCCAGTGGTGTGGAGAGCCTGGGACTCACGTCTGAGCATACCCATCCCACTCGGGGGGAAAATTGCAAAAAACACAGTTGATGGACAGAATGTAGAACAATGTCATACATTCACCCCAGTACAAGGATCTGGGCCTAAATCCATCGTTTTTTTGCACTCCACACCACCCTGGGTTGGACACTGGCTATATGCAAATCAGCTCTGACCCTGTGCCTCATGGGAACAGTCCAGTCCGAACTACCAAGCCATGTCTTTCCCAGACCGGAATCAAGCATCCAAGGACCGGTTTCTGGCTACCAGCCTTCATCAGCCTGGATAGCTTGACTCCAGTGGTGTGGAGAGCCTGGGACTCACGTCTGAGCATACCCAGCCCACTCGGGGTGAAAATTGCAAAAAACACAGTTGATGGACAGAATGTAGAACAATGTCATACATTCACCCCAGTACAAGGATCTGGGCCTAAATCCATCGTTTTTTTGCACTCCACACCACCCTGGGTTAGACACTGGCTATATGCAAATCAGCTCTGACCCTGTGCCTCATGGGAACAGTCCAGTCCGAACTACCAAGCCATGTCTTTCCCAGACCGGAATCAAGCATCCAAGGACCGGTTTCTGGCTATCAGCCTTCATCAGCCTGGATAGCTTGACTCCAGTGGTGTGGAGAGCCTGGGACTCACGTCTGAGCATACCCAGCCCACTCGGGGTGAAAATTGCAAAAAACACAGTTGATGGACAGAATGTAGAACAATGTCATACATTCACCCCAGTACAAGGATCTGGGCCTAAATCCATCGTTTTTTTGCACTCCACACCACCCTGGGTTAGACACTGGCTATATGCAAATCAGCTCTGACCCTGTGCCTCATGGGAACAGTCCAGTCCGAACTACCAAGCCATGTCTTTCCCAGACCGGAATCAAGCATCCAAGGACCGGTGTCTGGCTATCAGCCTTCATCAGCCTGGATAGCTTGACTCCAGTGGTGTGGAGAGCCTGGGACTCACGTCTGAGCATACCCAGCCCACTCGGGGTGAAAATTGCAAAAAACACAGTTGATGGACAGAATGTAGAACAATGTCATACATTCACCCCAGTACAAGGATCTGGGCCTAAATCCATCGTTTTTTTGCACTCCACACCACCCTGGGTTAGACACTGGCTATATGCAAATCAGCTCTGACCCTGTGCCTCATGGGAACAGTCCAGTCCGAACTACCAAGCCATGTCTTTCCCAGACCGGAATCAATCATCCAAGGACCGGTTTCTGGCTATCAGCCTTCATCAGCCTGGATAGCTTGACTCCAGTGGTGTGGAGAGCCTGGGACTCACGTCTGAGCATACCCAGCCCACTCGGGGTGAAAATTGCAAAAAACACAGTTGATGGACAGAATGTAGAACAATGTCATACATTCACCCCAGTACAAGGATCTGGGCTTAAATCCATCGTTATTTTGCACTCCACAACACCCTGGGTTAGACACTGGCTATATGCAAATCAGCTCTGACCCTGTGCCTCATGGGAACAGTCCAGTCCGAACTACCAAGCCATGTCTTTCCCAGACCGGAATCAAGCATCCAAGGACAGGTTTCTGGCTATCAGCCTTCATCAGCCTGGATAGCTTGACTCCAGTGGTGTGGAGAGCCTGGGACTCACGTCTGAGCATACCCAGCCCACTCGGGGTGAAAATTGCAAAAAACACAGTTGATGGACAGAATGTAGAACAATGTCATACATTCACCCCAGTACAAGGATCTGGGCCTAAATCCATCGTTTTTTTGCACTCCACACCACCCCGGGTTAGACACTGGCTATATGCAAATCAGCTCTGACCCTGTGCCTGATGGGAACAGTCCAGTCCGAACTACTAAGCCATGTCTTTCCCAGACCGGAATCAAGCATCCAAGGACCGGTTTCTGGCTATCGGCCTTCATCAGCCTGGATAGCTTGACTCCAGTGGTGTGGAGAGCCTGGGACTCACGTCTGAGCATACCCAGCCCACTCGGGGTGAAAATTGCAAAAAACACAGTTGATGGACAGAATGTAGAACAATGTCATACATTCACCCCAGTACAAGGATCTGGGCCTAAATCCATCGTCTTTTTTGCACTCCACACCACCCCGGGTTAGACACTGGCTATATGCAAATCAGCTCTGACCCTGTGCCTCATGGGAACAGTCCAGTCCGAACTACCAAGCCATGTCTTTCCCAGACCGGAATCAAGCATCCAAGGACCGGTTTCTGGCTATCAGCCTTCATCAGCCTGGATAGCTTGACTCCAGTGGTGTGGAGAGCCTGGGACTCACGTCTGAGCATACCCAACCCACACGGGGTGAAAATTGCAAAAAACACAGTTGATGGACAGAATGTAGAACAATGTCATACATTCACCCCAGTACAAGGATCTGGGCCTAAATCCATGGTTTTTTTGCACTCCACACCACCCTGGGTTAGACACTGGCTATATGCAAATCAGCTCTGACCCTGTGCCTCATGGGAACAGTCCAGTCCGAACTACCAAGCCATGTCTTTCCCAGACCGGAATCAAGCATCCAAGGACCGGTTTCTGGCTATCAGCCTTCATCAGCCTGGATAGCTTGACTCCAGTGGTGTGGAGAGCCTGGGACTCACGTCTGAGCATACCCAGCCCACTCGGGGTGAAAATTGCAAAAAACACAGTTGATGGACAGAATGTAGAACAATGTCATACATTCACCCCAGTACAAGGATCTGGGCCTAAATCCATCGTTTTTTGCACTCCACACCACCCTGGATTAGACACTGGCTATATGCAAATCAGCTCTGACCCTGTGCCTCATGGGAACAGTCCAGTCCGAACTACCAAGCCATGTCTTTCCCAGACCGGAATAAAGCATCCAAGGACCGGTTTCTGGCTATCAGCCTTCATCAGCCTGGATAGCTTGACTCCAGTGGTGTGGAGAGCCTGGGACTCACGTCTGAGCATACCCAGCCCACTCGGGGTGAAAATTGCAAAACACACAGTTGATGGACAGAATGTAGAACAATGTCATACATTCACCCCAGTACAAGGATCTGGGCCTAAATCCATCGTTTTTTTGCACTCCACACCACCCTGGGTTAGACACTGGCTATATGCAAATCAGCTCTGACCCTGTGCCTCATGGGAACAGTCCAGTCCGAATTACCAAGCCATGTCTTTCCCAGACCGGAATCAAGCATCCAAGGACCGGTTTCTGGCTATCAGCCTTCATCAGCCTGGATAGCTTGACTCCAGTGGTGTGGAGAGCCTGGGACTCACGTCTGAGCTTACCCAGCCCACTCGGGGTGAAAATGGCAAAAAACACAGTTGATGGACAGAATGTAGAACAATGTCATACATTCACCCCAGTACAAAGATCTGAGCCTAAATCCATCGTTTTTTTGCACTCCACACCACCCTGGGTTAGACACTGGCTATATGCAAATCAGCTCTGACCCTGTGCCTCATGGGAACAGTCCAGTCCGAACTACCAAGCCATGTCTTTCCCAGACCGGAATCAAGCATCCAAGGACCGGTTTCTGGCTATCAGCCTGGATAGCTTGACTCCAGTGGTGTGGAGAGCCTGGGACTCACGTCTGAGCATACCCAGCCCACTCAGGGTGAAAATTGCAAAAAACACAGTTGATGGACAGAATGTAGAACAATGTCATACATTCACCCCAGTACAAGGATCTGGGCCTAAATCCATCGTTTTTTTGCACTCCACACCACCCTGGGTTAGACACTGGCTATATGCAAATCAGCTCTGACCCTGTGCCTCTTGGGAACAGTCCAGTCCGAACTACCAAGCCATTTCTTTCCCAGACCGGAATCAAGCATCCAAGGACCGGTTTCTGGCTATCAGCCTTCATCAGCCTGGATAGCTTGACTCCAGTGGTGTGGAGAGCCTGGGACTCACGTCTGAGCATACCCAGCCCACTCGGGGTGAAAATTGCAAAAAACACAGTTGATGGACAGAACGTAGAACAATGTCATACATTCACCCCAGTACAAGGATCTGGGCCTAAATCCATCGTTTTTTTGCACTCCACACCACCCTGGGTTAGACACTGGCTATATGCAAATCAGCTCTGACCCTGTGCCTCATGGGAACAGTCCAGTCCGAACTACCAAGCCATGTCTTTCCCAGACCGGAATCAAGCATCCAAGGACCGGTTTCTGGCTATCAGCCTTCATCAGCCTGGATAGCTTGACTCCAGTGGTGTGGAGAGCCTGGGACTCATGTCTGAGCATACCCAGCCCACTCGGGGTGAAAATTGCAAAAAACACAGTTGATGGACAGAATGTAGAACAATGTCATACATTCACCCCAGTACAAGGATCTGGGCCTAAATCCATCGTTTTTTTGCACTCCACACCACCCTGGGTTAGACACTGGCTATATGCAAATCAGCTCTGACCCTGTGCCTCATGGGAACAGTCCAGTCCGAACTACCAAGCCATGTCTTTCCCAGACCGGAATCAAGCATCCAAGGACCAGTTTCTGGCTATCAGCCTTCATCAGCCTGGATAGCTTGACTCCAGTGGTGTGGAGAGCCTGGGACTCACGTCTGAGCATACCCAGCCCACTCGGGGTGAAAATTGCAAAAAACACAGTTGATGGACAGAATGTAGAACAATGTCATACATTCACCCCAGTACAAGGATCTGGGCCTAAATCCATCGTTTTTTTGCACTCCACACCACCCTGGGTTAGACACTGGCTATATGCAAATCAGCTCTGACCCTGTGCCTCATGGGAACAGTCCAGTCCGAACTACCAAGCCATGTCTTTCCCAGACCGGAATCAAGCATCCAAGGACCGGTTTCTGGCTATCAGCCTTCATCAGCCTGGATAGCTTGACTCCAGTGGTGTGGAGAGCCTGGGGCTCACGTCTGAGCATACCCAGCCCACTCGGGGTGAAAATTGCAAAAAACACAGTTGATGGACAGAATGTAGAACAATGTCATACATTCACCCCAGTACAAGGATCTGGGCCTAAATCCATCGTTTTTTTGCACTCCACACCACCCTGGGTTAGACACTGGCTATATGCAAATCAGCTCTGACCCTGTGCCTCATGGGAACAGTCCAGTCCGAACTACCAAGCCATGTCTTTCCCAGACCGGAATCAAGCATCCAAGGACCGGTTTCTGGCTATCAGCCTTTATCAGCCTGGATAGCTTGACTCCAGTGGTGTGGAGAGCCTGGGACTCACGTCTGAGCATACCCAGCCCACTCGGGGTGAAAATTGCAGAAAACACAGTTGATGGACAGAATGTAGAACAATGTCATACATTCACCCCAGTACAAGGATCTGGGCCTAAATCCATAGTTTTTTTGCACTCCACACCACCCTGGGTTAGACACTGGCTATATGCAAATCAGCTCTGACCCTGTGCCTCATGGGAACAGTCCAGTCCGAACTACCAAGCCATGTCTTTCCCAGACCGGAATCAAGCATCCAAGGACCGGTTTCTGGCTATCAGCCTTCATCAGCCTGGATAGCTTGACTCCAGTGGTGTGGAGAGCCTGGGACTCACGTCTGAGCATACCCAGCCCACTCGGGGTGAAAATTGGAAAAAACACAGTTGATGGACAGAATGTAGAACAATGTCATACATTCACCCCAGTACAAGGATCTGGGCCTAAATCCATCGTTTTTTTGCACTCCACACCACCCTGGGTTAGACACTGGCTATATGCAAATCAGCTCTGACCCTGTGCCTCATGGGAACAGTCCAGTCCGAACTACCAAGCCATGTCTTTCCCAGACCGGAATCAAGCATCCAAGGACCGGTTTCTGGCTATCAGCCTTCATCAGCCTGGATAGCTTGACTCCAGTGGTGTGGAGAGCCTGGGACTCACGTCTGAGCATACCCAGCCCACTCGGGGTGAAAATTGCAAAAAACACAGTTGATGGACAGAATGTAGAACAATGTCATACATTCACCCCAGTACAAGGATCTGGGCCTAAATCCATCGTTTTTTTGCACTCCACACCACCCTGGGTTAGACACTGGCTATATGCAAATCAGCTCTGACCCTGTGCCTCATGGGAACAGTCCAGTCCGAACTACCAAGCCATGTCTTTCCCAGACCGGAATCAAGCATCCAAGGACCGGTTTCTGGCTATCAGCCTTCATCAGCCTGGACAGCTTGACTCCAGTGGTGTGGAGAGCCTGGGACTCACGTCTGAGCATACCCAGCCCACTCGGGGTGAAAATTGCAAAAAACACAGTTGATGGACAGAATGTAGAACAATGTCATACATTCACCCCAGTACAAGGATCTGGGCCTAAATCCATCATTTTTTTGCACTCCACACCACCCCGGGTTAGACACTGGCTATATGCAAATCAGCTCTGACCCTGTGCCTCATGGGAACAGTCCAGTCCGAACTACCAAGCCATGTCTTTCCCAGACCGGAATCAAGCATCCAAGGACCGGTTTCTGGCTATCAGCCTTCATCAGCCTGGATAGCTTGACTCCAGTGGTGTGGAGAGCCTGGGACTCACGTCTGAGCATACCCAGCCCACTCGGGTTGAAAATTGCAAAAAACACAGTTGATGGACAGAATGTAGAACAATGTCATACATTCACCCCAGTACAAGGATCTGGGCCTAAATCCATCGTTTTTTTGCACTCCACACCACCCTGGGTTAGACACTGGCTATATGCAAATCAGCTCTGACCCTGTGCCTCATGGGAACAGTCCAGTCCGAACTACCAAGCCATGTCTTTCCCAGACCGGAATCAAGCATCCAAGGACCGGTTTCTGGCTATCAGCCTTCATCAGCCTGGATAGCTTGACTCCAGTGGTGTGGAGAGCCTGGTACTCACGTCTGAGCATACCCAGCCCACTCGGGGTGAAAATGGCAAAAAACACAGTTGATGGACAGAATGTAGAACAATGTCATACATTCACCCCAGTACAAGGATCTGAGCCTAAATCCATCGTTTTTTTGCACTCCACACCACCCTGGGTTAGACACTGGCTATATGCAAATCAGCTCTGACTCTGTGCCTCATGGGAACAGTCCAGTCCGAACTACCAAGCCATGTCTTTCCCAGACCGGAATCAAGCATCCAAGGACCGGTTTCTGGCTATCAGCCTGGATAGCTTGACTCCAGTGGTGTGGAGAGCCTGGGACTCACGTCTGAGCATACCCAGCCCACTCGGGGTGAAAATTGCAGAAAACACAGTTGATGGACAGAATGTAGAACAATGTCATACATTCACCCCAGTACAAGGATCTGGGCCTAAATCCATAGTTTTTTTGCACTCCACACCACCCTGGGTTAGACACTGGCTATATGCAAATCAGCTCTGACCCTGTGCCTCATGGGAACAGTCCAGTCCGAACTACCAAGCCATGTCTTTCCCAGACCGGAATCAAGCATCCAAGGACCGGTTTCTGGCTATCAGCCTTCATCAGCCTGGATAGCTTGACTCCAGTGGTGTGGAGAGCCTGGGACTCACGTCTGAGCATACCCAGCCCACTCGGGGTGAAAATTGCAAAAAACACAGTTGATGGACAGAATGTAGAACAATGTCATACATTCACCCCAGTACAAGGATCTGGGCCTAAATCCATCGTTTTTTTGCACTCCACACCACCCTGGGTTAGACACTGGCTATATGCAAATCAGCTCTGACCCTGTGCCTCATGGGAACAGTCCAGTCCGAACTACCAAGCCATGTCTTTCCCAGACCGGAATCAAGCATCCAAGGACCGGTTTCTGGCTATCAGCCTTCATCAGCCTGGATAGCTTGACTGCAGTGGTGTGGAGAGCCTGGGACTCACGTCTGAGCATACCCAGCCCACTCGGGGTGAAAATTGCAAAAAACACAGTTGATGGACAGAATGTAGAACAATGTCATACATTCACCCCAGTACAAGGATCTGGGCCTAAATCCATCGTTTTTTTGCACTCCACACCACCCTGGGTTAGACACTGGCTATATGCAAATCAGCTCTGACCCTGTGCCTCATGGGAACAGTCCAGTCCGAACTACCAAGCCATGTCTTTCCCAGACCGGAATCAAGCATCCAAGGACCGGTTTCTGGCTATCAGCCTTCATCAGCCTGGACAGCTTGACTCCAGTGGTGTGGAGAGCCTGGGACTCACGTCTGAGCATACCCAGCCCACTCGGGGTGAAAATTGCAAAAAACACAGTTGATGGACAGAATGTAGAACAATGTCATACATTCACCCCAGTACAAGGATCTGGGCCTAAATCCATCATTTTTTTGCACTCCACACCACCCCGGGTTAGACACTGGCTATATGCAAATCAGCTCTGACCCTGTGCCTCATGGGAACAGTCCAGTCCGAACTACCAAGCCATGTCTTTCCCAGACCGGAATCAAGCATCCAAGGACCGGTTTCTGGCTATCAGCCTTCATCAGCCTGGATAGCTTGACTCCAGTGGTGTGGAGAGCCTGGGACTCACGTCTGAGCATACCCAGCCCACTCGGGTTGAAAATTGCAAAAAACACAGTTGATGGACAGAATGTAGAACAATGTCATACATTCACCCCAGTACAAGGATCTGGGCCTAAATCCATCGTTTTTTTGCACTCCACACCACCCTGGGTTAGACACTGGCTATATGCAAATCAGCTCTGACCCTGTGCCTCATGGGAACAGTCCAGTCCGAACTACCAAGCCATGTCTTTCCCAGACCGGAATCAAGCATCCAAGGACCGGTTTCTGGCTATCAGCCTTCATCAGCCTGGATAGCTTGACTCCAGTGGTGTGGAGAGCCTGGTACTCACGTCTGAGCATACCCAGCCCACTCGGGGTGAAAATGGCAAAAAACACAGTTGATGGACAGAATGTAGAACAATGTCATACATTCACCCCAGTACAAGGATCTGAGCCTAAATCCATCGTTTTTTTGCACTCCACACCACCCTGGGTTAGACACTGGCTATATGCAAATCAGCTCTGACCCTGTGCCTCATGGGAACAGTCCAGTCCGAACTACCAAGCCATGTCTTTCCCAGACCGGAATCAAGCATCCAAGGACCGGTTTCTGGCTATCAGCCTGGATAGCTTGACTCCAGTGGTGTGGAGAGCCTGGGACTCACGTCTGAGCATACCCAGCCCACTCGGGGTGAAAATTGCAAAAAACACAGTTGATGGACAGAATGTAGAACAATGTCATACATTCACCCCAGTACAAGGATCTGGGCCTAAATCCATCGTTGTTTTGCACTCCACACCACCCTGGGTTAGACACTGGCTATATGCAAATCAGCTCTGACCCTGTGCCTCATGGGAACAGTCCAGTCCGAACTACCAAGCCATGTCTTTCCCAGACCGGAATCAAGCATCCAAGGACCGGTTTCTGGCTATCAGCCTTCATCAGCCTGGATAGCTTGACTCCAAGGGTGGGGAGAGCCTGGGATTCACGTCTGAGCATACCCAGCCCACTCGGGGTGAAAATTGCAAAAAACACAGTTGATGGACAGAATGTAGAACAATGTCATACATTCACCCCAGTACAAGGATCTGGGCCTAAATCCATCGTTTTTTTGCACTCCACACCACCCTGGGTTAGACACTGGCTATATGCAAATCAGCTCTGACCCTGTGCCTCATGGGAACAGTCCAGTCCGAACTACCAAGCCATGTCTTTCCCAGACCGGAATCAAGCATCCAAGGACCGGTTTCTGGCTATCAGCCTTCATCAGCCTGGATAGCTTGACTCCAGTGGTGTGGAGAGCCTGGGACTCACGTCTGAGCATACCCAGCCTACTCGGGGTGAAAATTGCAAAAAACACAGTTGATGGACAGAACGTAGAACAATGTTATACATTCACCCCAGTACAAGGATCTGGGCCTAAATCCATCGTTTTTTTGCACTCCACACCACCCTGGGTTAGACACTGGCTATATGCAAATCAGCTCTGACCCTGTGCCTCATGGGAACAGTCCAGTCCGAACTACCAAGCCATGTCTTTCCCAGACCGGAATCAAGCATCCAAGGACCGGTTTCTGGCTATCAGCCTTCATCAGCCTGGATAGCTTGACTCCAGTGGTGTGGAGAGCCTGGGACTCACGTCTGAGCATACCCAGCCCACTCGGGGTGAAAATTGCAAAAAACACAGTTGATGGACAGAATGTAGAACAATGTCATACATTCACCCCAGTACAAGGATCTGGGCCTAAATCCATCGTTTTTTTTGCACTCCACACCACCCTGGGTTAGACACTGGCTATATGCAAATCAGCTCTGACCCTGTGCCTCATAGGAACAGTCCAGTCCGAACTACCAAGCCATGTCTTTCCCAGACCGGAATCAAGCATCCAAGGACCGGTTTCTGGCTATCAGCCTTCATCAGCCTGGATAGCTTGACTCCAGTGGTGTGGAGAGCTTGGGACTCACGTCTGAGCATACCCAGCCCACTCGGGGTGAAAATTGCAAAAAACACAGTTGATGGACAGAATGTAGAACAATGTCATACATTCACCACAGTACAAGGATCTGGGCCTAAATCCATCGTTTTTATGCACTCCACACCACCCTGGGTTAGACACTGGCTATATGCAAATCAGCTCTGACCCTGTGCCTCATGGGAACAGTCCAGTCCGAACTACCAAGCCATGTCTTTCCCAGACCGGAATCAAGCATCCAAGGACCGGTTTCTGGCTATCAGCCTTCATCAGCCTGGATAGCTTGACTCCAGTGGTGTGGAGAGCCTGGGACTCACGTCTGAGCATACCCAGCCCACTCGGGGTGAAAATTGCAAAAAACACAGTTGATGGACAGAATGTAGAACAATGTCATACATTCACCCCAGTACAAGGATCTGGGCCTAAATCCATCGTTTTTTTGCACTCCACACCACCCTGGGTTAGACACTGGCTATATGCAAATCAGCTCTGACCCTGTGCCTCATGGGAACAGTCCAGTCCGAACTACCAAGCCATGTCTTTCCCAGACCGGAATCAAGCATCCAAGGACCAGTTTCTGGCTATCAGCCTTCATCAGCCTGGATAGCTTGACTCCAGTGGTGTGGAGAGCCTGGGACTCACGTCTGAGCATACCCAGCCCACTCGGGGTGAAAATTGCAAAAAACACAGTTGATGGACAGAATGTAGAACAATGTCATACATTCACCCCAGTACAAGGATCTGGGCCTAAATCCATCGTTTTTTTGCACTCCACACCACCCTGGGTTAGACACTGGCTATATGCAAATCAGCTCTGACCCTGTGCCTCATGGGAACAGTCCAGTCCGAACTACCAAGCCATGTCTTTCCCAGACCGGAATCAAGCATCCAAGGACCGGTTTCTGGCTATCAGCCTTCATCAGCCTGGATAGCTTGACTCCAGTGGTGTGGAGAGCCTGGGGCTCACGTCTGAGCATACCCAGCCCACTCGGGGTGAAAATTGCAAAAAACACAGTTGATGGACAGAATGTAGAACAATGTCATACATTCACCCCAGTACAAGGATCTGGGCCTAAATCCATCGTTTTTTTGCACTCCACACCACCCTGGGTTAGACACTGGCTATATGCAAATCAGCTCTGACCCTGTGCCTCATGGGAACAGTCCAGTCCGAACTACCAAGCCATGTCTTTCCCAGACCGGAATCAAGCATCCAAGGACCGGTTTCTGGCTATCAGCCTTCATCAGCCTGGATAGCTTGACTCCAGTGGTGTGGAGAGCCTGGGACTCACGTCTGAGCATACGCAGCCCACTCGGGGTGAAAATTGCAAAAAACACAGTTGATGGACAGAATGTAGAACAATGTCATACATTCACCCCAGTACAAGGATCTGGGCCTAAATCCATCGTTTTTTTGCACTCCACACCACCCTGGGTTTGACACTGGCTATATGCAAATCAGCTCTGACCCTGTGCCTCATGGGAACAGTCCAGTCCGAACTACCAAGCCATGTCTTTCCCAGACCGGAATCAAGCATCCAAGGACCGGTTTCTGGCTATCAGCCTTCATCAGCCTGGATAGCTTGACTCCAGTGGTGTGGAGAGCCTGGGACTCACGTCTGAGCATAGCCAGCCCACTCGGGGTGAAAATTGTAAAAAACACAGTTGATGGACAGAATGTAGAACAATGTCATACATTCACCCCAGTACAAGAATCTGGGCCTAAATCCATCGTTTTTTTGCACTCCACACCACCCTGGGTTAGACACTGGCTATATGCAAATCAGCTCTGACCCTGTGCCTCATGGGAACAGTCCAGTCCGAACTACCAAGCCATGTCTTTCCCAGACCGGAATCAAGCATCCAAGGACCGGTTTCTGGCTATCAGCCTTCATCAGCCTGGATAGCTTGACTCCAGTAGTGTGGAGAGCCTGGGACTCACGTCTGAGCATACCCAGCCCACTCGGGGTGAAAATTGCAAAAAACACAGTTGATGGACAGAATGTAGAACAATGTCATACATTCACCCCAGTACAAGGATCTGGGCCTAAATCCATCGTTTTTTTGCACTCCACACCACCCCGGGTTAGACACTGGCTATATGCAAATCAGCTCTGACCCTGTGCCTCATGGGAACAGTCCAGTCCGAACTACCAAGCCATGTCTTTCCCAGACCGGAATCAAGCATCCAAGGACCGGTTTATGGCTATCAGCCTTCATCAGCCTGGATAGCTTGACTCCAGTGGTGTGGAGAGACTGGGACTCACGTCTGAGCATACCCAGCCCACTCGGGTTGAAAATTGCAAAAAACACAGTTGATGGACAGAATGTAGAACAATGTCATACATTCACCCCAGTACAAGGATCTGGGGCTAAATCCATCGTTTTTTTGCACTCCACACCACCCACCCTGGGTTAGACACTGGCTATATGCAAATCAGCTCTGACCCTGTGCCTCATGGGAACAGTCCAGTCCGAACTACCAAGCCATGTCTTTCCCAGACCGGAATCAAGCATCCAAGGACCAGTTTCTGGCTATCAGCCTTCATCAGCCTGGATAGCTTGACTCCAGTGGTGTGGAGAGCCTGGGACTCACGTCTGAGCATACCCAGCCCACTCGGGGTGAAAATGGCAAAAAACACAGTTGATGGACAGAATGTAGAACAATGTCATACATTCACCCCAGTACAAGGATCTGAGCCTAAATCCATCGTTTTTTTGCACTCCACACCACCCTGGATTAGACACTGGCTATATGCAAATCAGCTCTGACCCTGTGCCTCATGGGAACAGTCCAGTCCGAACTACCAAGCCATGTCTTTCCCAGACCGGAATCAAGCATCCAAGGACCGGTTTCTGGCTATCAGCCTTCATCAGCCTGGATAGCTTGACTCCAGTGGTGTGGAGAGCCTGGGACTCACGTCTGAGCATACCCAGCCCACTCGGGGTGAAAATTGCAAAAAACACAGTTGATGGACAGAATGTAGAACAATGTCATACATTCACCCCAGTACAAGGATCTGGGCCTAAATCCATCGTTGTTTTGCACTCCACACCACCCTGGGTTAGACACTGGCTATATGCAAATCAGCTCTGACCCTGTGCCTCATGGGAACAGTCCAGTCCGAACTACCAAGCCATGTCTTTCCCAGACCGGAATCAAGCATCCAAGGACCGGTTTCTGGCTATCAGCCTTCATCAGCCTGGATAGCTTGACTCCAAGGGTGGGGAGAGCCTGGGATTCACGTCTGAGCATACCCAGCCCACTCGGGGTGAAAATTGCAAAAAACACAGTTGATGGACAGAATGTAGAACAATGTCATACATTCACCCCAGTACAAGGATCTGGGCCTAAATCCATCGTTTTTTTGCACTCCACACCACCCTGGGTTAGACACTGGCTATATGCAAATCAGCTCTGACCCTGTGCCTCATGGGAACAGTCCAGTCCGAACTACCAAGCCATGTCTTTCCCAGACCGGAATCAAGCATCCAAGGACCGGTTTCTGGCTATCAGCCTTCATCAGCCTGGATAGCTTGACTCCAGTGGTGTGGAGAGCCTGGGACTCACGTCTGAGCATACCCAGCCCACTCGGGGTGAAAATTGCAAAAAACACAGTTGATGGACAGAACGTAGAACAATGTTATACATTCACCCCAGTACAAGGATCTGGGCCTAAATCCATCGTTTTTTTGCACTCCACACCACCCTGGGTTAGACACTGGCTATATGCAAATCAGCTCTGACCCTGTGCCTCATGGGAACAGTCCAGTCCGAACTACCAAGCCATGTCTTTCCCAGACCGGAATCAAGCATCCAAGGACCGGTTTCTGGCTATCAGCCTTCATCAGCCTGGATAGCTTGACTCCAGTGGTGTGGAGAGCCTGGGACTCACGTCTGAGCATACCCAGCCCACTCGGGGTGAAAATTGCAAAAAACACAGTTGATGGACAGAATGTAGAACAATGTCATACATTCACCCCAGTACAAGGATCTGGGCCTAAATCCATCGTTTTTTTGCACTCCACACCACCCTGGGTTAGACACTGGCTATATGCAAATCAGCTCTGACCCTGTGCCTCATAGGAACAGTCCAGTCCGAACTACCAAGCCATGTCTTTCCCAGACCGGAATCAAGCATCCAAGGACCGGTTTCTGGCTATCAGCCTTCATCAGCCTGGATAGCTTGACTCCAGTGGTGTGGAGAGCTTGGGACTCACGTCTGAGCATACCCAGCCCACTCGGGGTGAAAATTGCAAAAAACACAGTTGATGGACAGAATGTAGAACAATGTCATACATTCACCACAGTACAAGGATCTGAGCCTAAATCCATCGTTTTTATGCACTCCACACCACCCTGGGTTAGACACTGGCTATATGCAAATCAGCTCTGACCCTGTGCCTCATGGGAACAGTCCAGTCCGAACTACCAAGCCATGTCTTTCCCAGACCGGAATCAAGCATCCAAGGACCGGTTTCTGGCTATCAGCCTTCATCAGCCTGGATAGCTTGACTCCAGTGGTGTGGAGAGCCTGGGACTCACGTCTGAGCATACCCAGCCCACTCGGGGTGAAAATTGCAAAAAACACAGTTGATGGACAGAATGTAGAACAATGTCATACATTCACCCCAGTACAAGGATCTGGGCCTAAATCCATCGTTTTTTTGCACTCCACACCACCCTGGGTTAGACACTGGCTATATGCAAATCAGCTCTGACCCTGTGCCTCATGGGAACAGTCCAGTCCGAACTACCAAGCCATGTCTTTCCCAGACCGGAATCAAGCATCCAAGGACCAGTTTCTGGCTATCAGCCTTCATCAGCCTGGATAGCTTGACTCCAGTGGTGTGGAGAGCCTGGGACTCACGTCTGAGCATACCCAGCCCACTCGGGGTGAAAATTGCAAAAAACACAGTTGATGGACAGAATGTAGAACAATGTCATACATTCACCCCAGTACAAGGATCTGGGCCTAAATCCATCGTTTTTTTGCACTCCACACCACCCTGGGTTAGACACTGGCTATATGCAAATCAGCTCTGACCCTGTGCCTCATGGGAACAGTCCAGTCCGAACTACCAAGCCATGTCTTTCCCAGACCGGAATCAAGCATCCAAGGACCGGTTTCTGGCTATCAGCCTTCATCAGCCTGGATAGCTTGACTCCAGTGGTGTGGAGAGCCTGGGGCTCACGTCTGAGCATACCCAGCCCACTCGGGGTGAAAATTGCAAAAAACACAGTTGATGGACAGAATGTAGAACAATGTCATACATTCACCCCAGTACAAGGATCTGGGCCTAAATCCATCGTTTTTTTGCACTCCACACCACCCTGGGTTAGACACTGGCTATATGCAAATCAGCTCTGACCCTGTGCCTCATGGGAACAGTCCAGTCCGAACTACCAAGCCATGTCTTTCCCAGACCGGAATCAAGCATCCAAGGACCGGTTTCTGGCTATCAGCCTTCATCAGCCTGGATAGCTTGACTCCAGTGGTGTGGAGAGCCTGGGACTCACGTCTGAGCATACGCAGCCCACTCGGGGTGAAAATTGCAAAAAACACAGTTGATGGACAGAATGTAGAACAATGTCATACATTCACCCCAGTACAAGGATCTGGGCCTAAATCCATCGTTTTTTTGCACTCCACACCACCCTGGGTTTGACACTGGCTATATGCAAATCAGCTCTGACCCTGTGCCTCATGGGAACAGTCCAGTCCGAACTACCAAGCCATGTCTTTCCCAGACCGGAATCAAGCATCCAAGGACCGGTTTCTGGCTATCAGCCTTCATCAGCCTGGATAGCTTGACTCCAGTGGTGTGGAGAGCCTGGGACTCACGTCTGAGCATAGCCAGCCCACTCGGGGTGAAAATTGTAAAAAACACAGTTGATGGACAGAATGTAGAACAATGTCATACATTCACCCCAGTACAAGGATCTGGGCCTAAATCCATCGTTTTTTTGCACTCCACACCACCCTGGGTTAGACACTGGCTATATGCAAATCAGCTCTGACCCTGTGCCTCATGGGAACAGTCCAGTCCGAACTACCAAGCCATGTCTTTCCCAGACCGGAATCAAGCATCCAAGGACCGGTTTCTGGCTATCAGCCTTCATCAGCCTGGATAGCTTGACTCCAGTAGTGTGGAGAGCCTGGGACTCACGTCTGAGCATACCCAGCCCACTCGGGGTGAAAATTGCAAAAAACACAGTTGATGGACAGAATGTAGAACAATGTCATACATTCACCCTAGTACAAGGATCTGGGCCTAAATCCATCGTTTTTTTGCACTCCACACCACCCCGGGTTAGACACTGGCTATATGCAAATCAGCTCTGACCCTGTGCCTCATGGGAACAGTCCAGTCCGAACTACCAAGCCATGTCTTTCCCAGACCGGAATCAAGCATCCAAGGACCGGTTTATGGCTATCAGCCTTCATCAGCCTGGATAGCTTGACTCCAGTGGTGTGGAGAGACTGGGACTCACGTCTGAGCATACCCAGCCCACTCGGGTTGAAAATTGCAAAAAACACAGTTGATGGACAGAATGTAGAACAATGTCATACATTCACCCCAGTACAAGGATCTGGGGCTAAATCCATCGTTTTTTTGCACTCCACACCACCCACCCTGGGTTAGACACTGGCTATATGCAAATCAGCTCTGACCCTGTGCCTCATGGGAACAGTCCAGTCCGAACTACCAAGCCATGTCTTTCCCAGACCGGAATCAAGCATCCAAGGACCAGTTTCTGGCTATCAGCCTTCATCAGCCTGGATAGCTTGACTCCAGTGGTGTGGAGAGCCTGGGACTCACGTCTGAGCATACCCAGCCCACTCGGGGTGAAAATGGCAAAAAACACAGTTGATGGACAGAATGTAGAACAATGTCATACATTCACCCCAGTACAAGGATCTGAGCCTAAATCCATCGTTTTTTTGCACTCCACACCACCCTGGATTAGACACTGGCTATATGCAAATCAGCTCTGACCCTGTGCCTCATGGGAACAGTCCAGTCCGAACTACCAAGCCATGTCTTTCCCAGACCGGAATCAAGCATCCAAGGACCGGTTTCTGGCTATCAGCCTTCATCAGCCTGGATAGCTTGACTCCAGTGGTGTGGAGAGCCTGGGACTCACGTCTGAGCATACCCAGCCCACTCGGGGTGAAAATTGCAAAAAACACAGTTGATGGACAGAATGTAGAACAATGTCATACATTCACCCCAGTACAAGGATCTGGGCCTAAATCCATCGTTTTTTTGCACTCCACACCACCCTGGGTTAGACACTGGCTATATGCAAATCAGGTCTGACCCTGTGCCTCATGGGAACAGTCCAGTCCGAACTACCAAGCCATGTCTTTCCCAGACCGGAATCAAGCATCCAAGGACCGGTTTCTGGCTATCAGCCTTCATCAGCCTGGATAGCTTGACTCCAGTGGTGTGGAGAGCCTGGGACTCACGTCTGAGCATACCCAGCCCACTCGGGGTGACAATTGCAAAAAACACAGTTGATGGACAGAATGTAGAACAATGTCATACATTCACCCCAGTACAAGGATCTGGGCCTAAATCCATCGTTTTTTTGCACTCCACACCACCCCGGGTTAGACACTGGCTATATGCAAATCAGCTCTGACCCTGTGCCTCATGGGAACAGTCCAGTCCGAACTACCAAGCCATGTCTTTCCCAGACCGGAATCAAGCATCCAAGGACCGGTTTCTGGCTATCAGCCTTCATCAGCCTGGATAGCTTGACTCCAGTGGTGTGGAGAGCCTGGGACTGACGTCTGAGCATACCCAGCCCACTCGGGTTGAAAATTGCAAAAAACACAGTTGATGGACAGAATGTAGAACAATGTCATACATTCACCCCAGTACATGGATCTGGGGCTAAATCCATCGTTTTTTTGCACTCCACACCACCCTGGGTTAGACACTGGCTATATGCAAATCAGCTCTGACCCTGTGCCTCATGGGAACAGTCCAGTCCGAACTACCAAGCCATGTCTTTCCCAGACCGGAATCAAGCATCCAAGGACCGGTTTCTGGCTATCAGCCTTCATCAGCCTGGACAGCTTGACTCCAGTGGTGTGGAGAGCCTGGGACTCACGTCTGAGCATACCCAGCCCACTCGGGGTGAAAATTGCAAAAAACACAGTTGATGGACAGAATGTAGAACAATGTCATACATTCACCCCAGTACAAGGATCTGGGCCTAAATCCATCATTTTTTTGCACTCCACACCACCCCGGGTTAGACACTGGCTATATGCAAATCAGCTCTGACCCTGTGCCTCATGGGAACAGTCCAGTCCGAACTACCAAGCCATGTCTTTCCCAGACCGGAATCAAGCATCCAAGGACCGGTTTCTGGCTATCAGCCTTCATCAGCCTGGATAGCTTGACTCCAGTGGTGTGGAGAGCCTGGGACTCACGTCTGAGCATACCCAGCCCACTCGGGTTGAAAATTGCAAAAAACACAGTTGATGGACAGAATGTAGAACAATGTCATACATTCACCCCAGTACAAGGATCTGGGCCTAAATCCATCGTTTTTTTGCACTCCACACCACCCTGGGTTAGACACTGGCTATATGCAAATCAGCTCTGACCCTGTGCCTCATGAGAACAGTCCAGTCCGAACTACCAAGCCATGTCTTTCCCAGACCGGAATCAAGCATCCAAGGACCGGTTTCTGACTATCAGCCTTCATCAGCCTGGATAGCTTGACTCCAGTGGTGTGGAGAGCCTGGTACTCACGTCTGAGCATACCCAGCCCACTCGGGGTGAAAATGGCAAAAAACACAGTTGATGGACAGAATGTAGAACAATGTCATACATTCACCCCAGTACAAGGATCTGAGCCTAAATCCATCGTTTTTTTGCACTCCACACCACCCTGGGTTAGACACTGGCTATATGCAAATCAGCTCTGACCCTGTGCCTCATGGGAACAGTCCAGTCCGAACTACCAAGCCATGTCTTTCCCAGACCGGAATCAAGCATCCAAGGACCGGTTTCTGGCTATCAGCCTGGATAGCTTGACTCCAGTGGTGTGGAGAGCCTGGGACTCACGTCTGAGCATACCCAGCCCACTCGGGGTGAAAATTGCAAAAAACACAGTTGATGGACAGAATGTAGAACAATGTCATACATTCACCCCAGTACAAGGATCTGGGCCTAAATCCATCATTGTTTTGCACTCCACACCACCCTGGGTTAGACACTGGCTATATGCAAATCAGCTCTGACCCTGTGCCTCATGGGAACAGTCCAGTCCGAACTACCAAGCCATGTCTTTCCCAGACCGGAATCAAGCATCCAAGGACCGGTTTCTGGCTATCAGCCTTCATCAGCCTGGATAGCTTGACTCCAAGGGTGGGGAGAGCCTGGGATTCACGTCTGAGCATACCCAGCCCACTCGGGGTGAAAATTGCAAAAAACACAGTTGATGGACAGAATGTAGAACAATGTCATACATTCACCCCAGTACAAGGATCTGGGCCTAAATCCATCGTTTTTTTGCACTCCACACCACCCTGGGTTAGACACTGGCTATATGCAAATCAGCTCTGACCCTGTGCCTCATGGGAACAGTCCAGTCCGAACTACCAAGCCATGTCTTTCCCAGACCGGAATCAAGCATCCAAGGACCGGTTTCTGGCTATCAGCCTTCATCAGCCTGGATAGCTTGACTCCAGTGGTGTGGAGAGCCTGGGACTCACGTCTGAGCATACCCAGCCCACTCGGGGTGAAAATTGCAAAAAACACAGTTGATGGACAGAACGTAGAACAATGTTATACATTCACCCCAGTACAAGGATCTGGGCCTAAATCCATCGTTTTTTTGCACTCCACACCACCCTGGGTTAGACACTGGCTATATGCAAATCAGCTCTGACCCTGTGCCTCATGGGAACAGTCTAGTCCGAACTACCAAGCCATGTCTTTCCCAGACCGGAATCAAGCATCCAAGGACCGGTTTCTGGCTATCAGCCTTCATCAGCCTGGATAGCTTGACTCCAGTGGTGTGGAGAGCCTGGGACTCACGTCTGAGCATACCCAGCCCACTCGGGGTGAAAATTGCAAAAAACACAGTTGATGGACAGAATGTAGAACAATGTCATACATTCACCCCAGTACAAGGATCTGGGCCTAAATCCATCGTTTTTTTGCACTCCACACCACCCTGGGTTAGACACTGGCTATATGCAAATCAGCTCTGACCCTGTGCCTCATAGGAACAGTCCAGTCCGAACTACCAAGCCATGTCTTTCCCAGACCGGAATCAAGCATCCAAGGACCGGTTTCTGGCTATCAGCCTTCATCAGCCTGGATAGCTTGACTCCAGTGGTGTGGAGAGCTTGGGACTCACGTCTGAGCATACCCAGCCCACTCGGGGTGAAAATTGCAAAAAACACAGTTGATGGACAGAATGTAGAACAATGTCATACATTCACCACAGTACAAGGATCTGGGCCTAAATCCATCGTTTTTATGCACTCCACACCACCCTGGGTTAGACACTGGCTATATGCAAATCAGCTCTGACCCTGTGCCTCATGGGAACAGTCCAGTCCGAACTACCAAGCCATGTCTTTCCCAGACCGGAATCAAGCATCCAAGGACCGGTTTCTGGCTATCAGCCTTCATCAGCCTGGATAGCTTGACTCCAGTGGTGTGGAGAGCCTGGGACTCACGTCTGAGCATACCCAGCCCACTCGGGGTGAAAATTGCAAAAAACACAGTTGATGGACAGAATGTAGAACAATGTCATACATTCACCCCAGTAGAAGGATCTGGGCCTAAATCCATCGTTTTTTTGCACTCCACACCACCCTGGGTTAGACACTGGCTATATGCAAATCAGCTCTGACCCTGTGCCTCATGGGAACAGTCCAGTCCGAACTACCAAGCCATGTCTTTCCCAGACCGGAATCAAGCATCCAAGGACCAGTTTCTGGCTATCAGCCTTCATCAGCCTGGATAGCTTGACTCCAGTGGTGTGGAGAGCCTGGGACTCACGTCTGAGCATACCCAGCCCACTCGGGGTGAAAATTGCAAAAAACACAGTTGATGGACAGAATGTAGAACAATGTCATACATTCACCCCAGTACAAGGATCTGGGCCTAAATCCATCGTTTTTTTGCACTCCACACCACCCTGGGTTAGACACTGGCTATATGCAAATCAGCTCTGACCCTGTGCCTCATGGGAACAGTCCAGTCCGAACTACCAAGCCATGTCTTTCCCAGACCGGAATCAAGCATCCAAGGACCGGTTTCTGGCTATCAGCCTTCATCAGCCTGGATAGCTTGACTCCAGTGGTGTGGAGAGCCTGGGGCTCACGTCTGAGCATACCCAGCCCACTCGGGGTAAAAATTGCAAAAAACACAGTTGATGGACAGAATGTAGAACAATGTCATACATTCACCCCAGTACAAGGATCTGGGCCTAAATCCATCGTTTTTTTGCACTCCACACCACCCTGGGTTAGACACTGGCTATATGCAAATCAGCTCTGACCCTGTGCCTCATGGGAACAGTCCAGTCCGAACTACCAAGCCATGTCTTTCCCAGACCGGAATCAAGCATCCAAGGACCGGTTTCTGGCTATCAGCCTTCATCAGCCTGGATAGCTTGACTCCAGTGGTGTGGAGAGCCTGGGACTCACGTCTGAGCATACGCAGCCCACTCGGGGTGAAAATTGCAAAAAACACAGTTGATGGACAGAATGTAGAACAATGTCATACATTCACCCCAGTACAAGGATCTGGGCCTAAATCCATCGTTTTTTTGCACTCCACACCACCCTGGGTTTGACACTGGCTATATGCAAATCAGCTCTGACCCTGTGCCTCATGGGAACAGTCCAGTCCGAACTACCAAGCCATGTCTTTCCCAGACCGGAATCAAGCATCCAAGGACCGGTTTCTGGGTATCAGCCTTCATCAGCCTGGATAGCTTGACTCCAGTGGTGTGGAGAGCCTGGGACTCACGTCTGAGCATACCCAGCCCACTCGGGGTGAAAATTGCAAAAAACACAGTTGATGGACAGAATGTAGAACAATGTCATACATTCACCCCAGTACAAGGATCTGGGCCTAAATCCATCGTTTTTTTGCACTCCACACCACCCCGGGTTAGACACTGGCTATATGCAAATCAGCTCTGACCCTGTGCCTCATGGGAACAGTCCAGTCCGAACTACCAAGCCATGTCTTTCCCAGACCGGAATCAAGCATCCAAGGACCGGTTTATGGCTATCAGCCTTCATCAGCCTGGATAGCTTGACTCCAGTGGTGTGGAGAGACTGGGACTCACGTCTGAGCATACCCAGCCCACTCGGGTTGAAAATTGCAAAAAACACAGTTGATGGACAGAATGTAGAACAATGTCATACATTCACCCCAGTACAAGGATCTGGGGCTAAATCCATCGTTTTTTTGCACTCCACACCACCCACCCTGGGTTAGACACTGGCTATATGCAAATCAGCTCTGACCCTGTGCCTCATGGGAACAGTCCAGTCCGAACTACCAAGCCATGTCTTTCCCAGACCGGAATCAAGCATCCAAGGACCAGTTTCTGGCTATCAGCCTTCATCAGCCTGGATAGCTTGACTCCAGTGGTGTGGAGAGCCTGGGACTCACGTCTGAGCATACCCAGCCCACTCGGGGTGAAAATGGCAAAAAACACAGTTGATGGACAGAATGTAGAACAATGTCATACATTCACCCCAGTACAAGGATCTGAGCCTAAATCCATCGTTTTTTTGCACTCCACACCACCCTGGATTAGACACTGGCTATATGCAAATCAGCTCTGACCCTGTGCCTCATGGGAACAGTCCAGTCCGAACTACCAAGCCATGTCTTTCCCAGACCGGAATCAAGCATCCAAGGACCGGTTTCTGGCTATCAGCCTTCATCAGCCTGGATAGCTTGACTCCAGTGGTGTGGAGAGCCTGGGACTCACGTCTGAGCATACCCAGCCCACTCGGGGTGAAAATTGCAAAAAACACAGTTGATGGACAGAATGTAGAACAATGTCATACATTCACCCCAGTACAAGGATCTGGGCCTAAATCCATCGTTTTTTTGCACTCCACACCACCCTGGGTTAGACACTGGCTATATGCAAATCAGGTCTGACCCTGTGCCTCATGGGAACAGTCCAGTCCGAACTACCAAGCCATGTCTTTCCCAGACCGGAATCAAGCATCCAAGGACCGGTTTCTGGCTATCAGCCTTCATCAGCCTGGATAGCTTGACTCCAGTGGTGTGGAGAGCCTGGGACTCACGTCTGAGCATACCCAGCCCACTCGGGGTGACAATTGCAAAAAACACAGTTGATGGACAGAATGTAGAACAATGTCATACATTCACCCCAGTACAAGGATCTGGGCCTAAATCCATCGTTTTTTTGCACTCCACACCACCCCGGGTTAGACACTGGCTATATGCAAATCAGCTCTGACCCTGTGCCTCATGGGAACAGTCCAGTCCGAACTACCAAGCCATGTCTTTCCCAGACCGGAATCAAGCATCCAAGGACCGGTTTCTGGCTATCAGCCTTCATCAGCCTGGATAGCTTGACTCCAGTGGTGTGGAGAGCCTGGGACTCACGTCTGAGCATACCCAGCCCACTCGGGGTGAAAATTGCAAAAAACACAGTTGATGGACAGAAAGTAGAACAATGTCATACATTCACCCCAGTACAAGGATCTGGGCCTAAATCCATCGTTGTTTTGCACTCCACACCACCCTGGGTTAGACACTGGCTATATGCAAATCAGCTCTGACCCTGTGCCTCATGGGAACAGTCCAGTCCGAACTACCAAGCCATGTCTTTCCCAGACCGGAATCAAGCATCCAAGGACCGGTTTCTGGCTATCAGCCTTCATCAGCCTGGATAGCTTGACTCCAAGGGTGGGGAGAGCCTGGGATTCACGTCTGAGCATACCCAGCCCACTCGGGGTGAAAATTGCAAAAAATACAGTTGATGGACAGAATGTAGAACAATGTCATACATTCACCCCAGTACAAGGATCTGGGCCTAAATCCATCGTTTTTTTGCACTCCACACCACCCTGGGTTAGACACTGGCTATATGCAAATCAGCTCTGACCCTGTGCCTCATGGGAACAGTCCAGTCCGAACTACCAAGCCATGTCTTTCCCAGACCGGAATCAAGCATCCAAGGACCGGTTTCTGGCTATCAGCCTTCATCAGCCTGGATAGCTTGACTCCAGTGGTGTGGAGAGCCTGGGACTCACGTCTGAGCATACCCAGCCCACTCGGGGTGAAAATTGCAAAAAACACTGTTGATGGACAGAACGTAGAACAATGTCATACATTCACCCCAGTACAAGGATCTGGGCCTAAATCCATCGTTTTTTTGCACTCCACACCACCCTGGGTTAGACACTGGCTATATGCAAATCAGCTCTGACCCTGTGCCTCATAGGAACAGTCCAGTCCGAACTACCAAGCCATGTCTTTCCCAGACCGGAATCAAGCATCCAAGGACCGGTTTCTGGCTATCAGCCTTCATCAGCCTGGATAGCTTGACTCCAGTGGTGTGGAGAGCTTGGGACTCACGTCTGAGCATACCCAGCCCACTCGGGGTGAAAATTGCAAAAAACACAGTTGATGGACAGAATGTAGAACAATGTCATACATTCACCACAGTACAAGGATCTGGGCCTAAATCCATCGTTTTTATGCACTCCACACCACCCTGGGTTAGACACTGGCTATATGCAAATCAGCTCTGACCCTGTGCCTCATGGGAACAGTCCAGTCCGAACTACCAAGCCATGTCTTTCCCAGACCGGAATCAAGCATCCAAGGACCGGTTTCTGGCTATCAGCCTTCATCAGCCTGGATAGCTTGACTCCAGTGGTTTGGAGAGCCTGGGACTCACGTCTGAGCATACCCAGCCCACTCGGGGTGAAAATTGCAAAAAACACAGTTGATGGACAGAATGTAGAACAATGTCATACATTCACCCCAGTAGAAGGATCTGGGCCTAAATCCATCGTTTTTTTGCACTCCACACCACCCTGGGTTAGACACTGGCTATATGCAAATCAGCTCTGACCCTGTGCCTCATGGGAACAGTCCAGTCCGAACTACCAAGCCATGTCTTTCCCAGACCGGAATCAAGCATCCAAGGACCAGTTTCTGGCTATCAGCCTTCATCAGCCTGGATAGCTTGACTCCAGTGGTGTGGAGAGCCTGGGACTCACGTCTGAGCATACCCAGCCCACTCGGGGTGAAAATTGCAAAAAACACAGTTGATGGACAGAATGTAGAACAATGTCATACATTCACCCCAGTACAAGGATCTGGGCCTAAATCCATTGTTTTTTTGCACTCCACACCACCCTGGGTTAGACACTGGCTATATGCAAATCAGCTCTGACCCTGTGCCTCATGGGAACAGTCCAGTCCGAACTACCAAGCCATGTCTTTCCCAGACCGGAATCAAGCATCCAAGGACCGGTTTCTGGCTATCAGCCTTCATCAGCCTGGATAGCTTGACTCCAGTGGTGTGGAGAGCCTGGGGCTCACGTCTGAGCATACCCAGCCCACTCGGGGTAAAAATTGCAAAAAACACAGTTGATGGACAGAATGTAGAACAATGTCATACATTCACCCCAGTACAAGGATCTGGGCCTAAATCCATCGTTTTTTGCACTCCACACCACCCTGGGTTAGACACTGGCTATATGCAAATCAGCTCTGACCCTGTGCCTCATGGGAACAGTCCAGTCCGAACTACCAAGCCATGTCTTTCCCAGACCGGAATCAAGCATCCAAGGACCGGTTTCTGGCTATCAGCCTTCATCAGCCTGGATAGCTTGACTCCAGTGGTGTGGAGAGCCTGGGACTCACGTCTGAGCATACGCAGCCCACTCGGGGTGAAAATTGCAAAAAACACAGTTGATGGACAGAATGTAGAACAATGTCATACATTCACCCCAGTACAAGGATCTGGGCCTAAATCCATCGTTTTTTTGCACTCCACACCACCCTGGGTTTGACACTGGCTATATGCAAATCAGCTCTGACCCTGTGCCTCATGGGAACAGTCCAGTCCGAACTACCAAGCCATGTCTTTCCCAGACCGGAATCAAGCATCCAAGGACCGGTTTCTGGGTATCAGCCTTCATCAGCCTGGATAGCTTGACTCCAGTGGTGTGGAGAGCCTGGGACTCACGTCTGAGCATACCCAGCCCACTCGGGGTGAAAATTGCAAAAAACACAGTTGATGGACAGAATGTAGAACAATGTCATACATTCACCCCAGTACAAGGATCTGGGCCTAAATCCATCGTTTTTTTGCACTCCACACCACCCCGGGTTAGACACTGGCTATATGCAAATCAGCTCTGACCCTGTGCCTCATGGGAACAGTCCAGTCCGAACTACCAAGCCATGTCTTTCCCAGACCGGAATCAAGCATCCAAGGACCGGTTTATGGCTATCAGCCTTCATCAGCCTGGATAGCTTGACTCCAGTGGTGTGGAGAGACTGGGACTCACGTCTGAGCATACCCAGCCCACTCGGGTTGAAAATTGCAAAAAACACAGTTGATGGACAGAATGTAGAACAATGTCATACATTCACCCCAGTACAAGGATCTGGGGCTAAATCCATCGTTTTTTTGCACTCCACACCACCCACCCTGGGTTAGACACTGGCTATATGCAAATCAGCTCTGACCCTGTGCCTCATGGGAACAGTCCAGTCCGAACTACCAAGCCATGTCTTTCCCAGACCGGAATCAAGCATCCAAGGACCAGTTTCTGGCTATCAGCCTTCATCAGCCTGGATAGCTTGACTCCAGTGGTGTGGAGAGCCTGGGACTCACGTCTGAGCATACCCAGCCCACTCGGGGTGAAAATGGCAAAAAACACAGTTGATGGACAGAATGTAGAACAATGTCATACATTCACCCCAGTACAAGGATCTGAGCCTAAATCCATCGTTTTTTTGCACTCCACACCACCCTGGATTAGACACTGGCTATATGCAAATCAGCTCTGACCCTGTGCCTCATGGGAACAGTCCAGTCCGAACTACCAAGCCATGTCTTTCCCAGACCGGAATCAAGCATCCAAGGACCGGTTTCTGGCTATCAGCCTTCATCAGCCTGGATAGCTTGACTCCAGTGGTGTGGAGAGCCTGGGACTCACGTCTGAGCATACCCAGCCCACTCGGGGTGAAAATTGCAAAAAACACAGTTGATGGACAGAATGTAGAACAATGTCATACATTCACCCCAGTACAAGGATCTGGGCCTAAATCCATCGTTTTTTTGCACTCCACACCACCCTGGGTTAGACACTGGCTATATGCAAATCAGGTCTGACCCTGTGCCTCATGGGAACAGTCCAGTCCGAACTACCAAGCCATGTCTTTCCCAGACCGGAATCAAGCATCCAAGGACCGGTTTCTGGCTATCAGCCTTCATCAGCCTGGATAGCTTGACTCCAGTGGTGTGGAGAGCCTGGGACTCACGTCTGAGCATACCCAGCCCACTCGGGGTGACAATTGCAAAAAACACAGTTGATGGACAGAATGTAGAACAATGTCATACATTCACCCCAGTACAAGGATCTGGGCCTAAATCCATCGTTTTTTTGCACTCCACACCACCCCGGGTTAGACACTGGCTATATGCAAATCAGCTCTGACCCTGTGCCTCATGGGAACAGTCCAGTCCGAACTACCAAGCCATGTCTTTCCCAGACCGGAATCAAGCATCCAAGGACCGGTTTCTGGCTATCAGCCTTCATCAGCCTGGATAGCTTGACTCCAGTGGTGTGGAGAGCCTGGGACTGACGTCTGAGCATACCCAGCCCACTCGGGTTGAAAATTGCAAAAAACACAGTTGATGGACAGAATGTAGAACAATGTCATACATTCACCCCAGTACATGGATCTGGGGCTAAATCCATCGTTTTTTTGCACTCCACACCACCCTGGGTTAGACACTGGCTATATGCAAATCAGCTCTGACCCTGTGCCTCATGGGAACAGTCCAGTCCGAACTACCAAGCCATGTCTTTCCCAGACCGGAATCAAGCATCCAAGGACCGGTTTCTGGCTATCAGCCTGGATAGCTTGACTCCAGTGGTGTGGAGAGCCTGGGACTCACGTCTGAGCATACCCAGCCCACTCGGGGTGAAAATTGCAAAAAACACAGTTGATGGACAGAAAGTAGAACAATGTCATACATTCACCCCAGTACAAGGATCTGGGCCTAAATCCATCGTTGTTTTGCACTCCACACCACCCTGGGTTAGACACTGGCTATATGCAAATCAGCTCTGACCCTGTGCCTCATGGGAACAGTCCAGTCCGAACTACCAAGCCATGTCTTTCCCAGACCGGAATCAAGCATCCAAGGACCGGTTTCTGGCTATCAGCCTTCATCAGCCTGGATAGCTTGACTCCAAGGGTGGGGAGAGCCTGGGATTCACGTCTGAGCATACCCAGCCCACTCGGGGTGAAAATTGCAAAAAATACAGTTGATGGACAGAATGTAGAACAATGTCATACATTCACCCCAGTACAAGGATCTGGGCCTAAATCCATCGTTTTTTTGCACTCCACACCACCCTGGGTTAGACACTGGCTATGTGCAAATCAGCTCTGACCCTGTGCCTCATGGGAACAGTCCAGTCCGAACTACCAAGCCATGTCTTTCCCAGACCGGAATCAAGCATCCAAGGACCGGTTTCTGGCTATCAGCCTTCATCAGCCTGGATAGCTTGACTCCAGTGGTGTGGAGAGCCTGGGACTCACGTCTGAGCATACCCAGCCCACTCGGGGTGAAAATTGCAAAAAACACTGTTGATGGACAGAACGTAGAACAATGTCATACATTCACCCCAGTACAAGGATCTGGGCCTAAATCCATCGTTTTTTTGCACTCCACACCACCCTGGGTTAGACACTGGCTATATGCAAATCAGCTCTGACCCTGTGCCTCATGGGAACAGTCCAGTCCGAACTACCAAGCCATGTCTTTCCCAGACCGGAATCAAGCATCCAAGGACCGGTTTCTGGCTATCAGCCTTCATCAGCCTGGATAGCTTGACTCCAGTGGTGTGGAGAGCCTGGGACTCACGTCTGAGCATACCCAGCCCACTCGGGGTGAAAATTGCAAAAAACACAGTTGATGGACAGAATGTAGAACAATGTCATACATTCACCCCAGTACAAGGATCTGGGCCTAAATCCATAGTTTTTTTGCACTCCACACCACCCTGGGTTAGACACTGGCTATATGCAAATCAGCTCTGACCCTGTGCCTCATGGGAACAGTCCAGTCCGAACTACCAAGCCATGTCTTTCCCAGACCGGAATCAAGCATCCAAGGACCGGTTTCTGGCTATCAGCCTTCATCAGCCTGGATAGCTTGACTCCAGTGGTGTGGAGAGCCTGGGACTCACGTCTGAGCATACCCAGCCCACTCGGGGTGAAAATTGCAAAAAACACAGTTGATGGACAGAATGTAGAACAATGTCATACATTCACCCCAGTACAAGGATCTGGGCCTAAATCCATCGTTTTTTTGCACTCCACACCACCCTGGGTTAGACACTGGCTATATGCAAATCAGCTCTGACCCTGTGCCTCATGGGAACAGTCCAGTCCGAACTACCAAGCCATGTCTTTCCCAGACCGGAATCAAGCATCCAAGGACCGGTTTCTGGCTATCAGCCTTCATCAGCCTGGATAGCTTGACTCCAGTGGTGTGGAAAGCCTGGGACTCACATCTGAGCATACCCAGCCCACTCGGGTGAAAATTGCAAAAAACACAGTTGATGGACAGAATGTAGAACAATGTCATACATTCACCCCAGTACAAGGATCTGGGCCTAAATCCATCGTTTTTTTGCACTCCACACCACCCTGGGTTAGACACTGGCTATATGCAAATCAGCTCTGACCCTGTGCCTCATGGGAACAGTCCAGTCCGAACTACCAAGCCATGTCTTTCCCAGACCGGAATCAAGCATCCAAGGACCGGTTTCTGGCTATCAGCCTTCATCAGCCTGGATAGCTTGACTCCAGTGGTGTGGAGAGCCTGGGACTCACGTCTGAGCATACCCAGCCCACTCGGGGTGAAAATTGCAAAAAACACAGTTGATGGACAGAATGTAGAACAATGTCATACATTCACCCCAGTACAAGGATCTGGGCCTAAATCCATCGTTTTTTTGCACTCCACACCACCCTGGGTTAGACACTGGCTATATGCAAATCAGCTCTGACCCTGTGCCTCATGGGAACAGTCCAGTCCGAACTACCAAGCCATGTCTTTCCCAGACCGGAATCAAGCATCCAAGGACCGGTTTCTGGCTATCAGCCTTCATCAGCCTGGATAGCTTGACTCCAGTGGTGTGGAGAGCCTGGGACTCACGTCTGAGCATACCCAGCCCAATCGGGGTGAAAATTGCAAATAACACAGTTGATGGACAGAATGTAGAACAATGTCATACATTCACCCCAGTACAAGGATCTGGGCCTAAATCCATCGTTTTTTTGCACTCCACACCACCCTGGGTTAGACACTGGCTATATGCAAATCAGCTCTGACCCTGTGCCTCATGGGAACAGTCCAGTCCGAACTACCAAGCCATGTCTTTCCCAGACCGGAATCAAGGACCGGTTTCTGGCTATCAGCCTTCATCAGCCTGGATAGCTTGACTCCAGTGGTGTGGAGAGCCTGGGACTCACGTCTGAGCATACCCAGCCCACTCGGGGTGAAAATTGCAAAAAACACAGTTGATGGACAGAATGTAGAACAATGTCATACGTTCACCCCAGTACAAGGATCTGGGCCTAAATCCATCGTTTTTTTGCACTCCACACCACCCTGGGTTAGACACTGGCTATATGCAAATCAGCTCTGACCCTGTGCCTCATGGGAACAGTCCAGTCCGAACTACCAAGCCATGTCTTTCCCAGACCGGAATCAAGCATCCAAGGACCGGTTTCTGGCTATCAGCCTTCATCAGCCTGGATAGCTTGACTCCAGTGGTGTGGAGAGCCTGGGACTCACGTCTGAGCATACCCAGCCCACTCGGGGTGAAAATTGCAAAAAACACAGTTGATGGACAGAATGTAGAACAATGTCATACATTCACCCCAGTACAAGGATCTGGGCCTAAATCCATCGTTTTTTTGCACTCCACACCACCCTGGGTTAGACACTGGCTATATGCAAATCAGCTCTGACCCTGTGCCTCATGGGAACAGTCCAGTCCGAACTACCAAGCCATGTCTTTCCCAGACCGGAATCAAACATCCAAGGACCGGTTTCTGGCTATCAGCCTGGATAGCTTGACTCCAGTGGTGTGGAGAGCCTGGGACTCACGTCTGAGCATACCCAGCCCACTCGGGGTGAAAATTGCAAAAAACACAGTTGATGGACAGAATGTAGAACAATGTCATACATTCACCCCAGTACAAGGATCTGGGCCTAAATCCATCGTTTTTTTGCACTCCACACCACCCTGGGTTAGACACTGGCTATATGCAAATCAGCTCTGACCCTGTGCCTCATGGGAACAGTCCAGTCCGAACTACCAAGCCATGTCTTTCCCAGACCGGAATCAAGCATCCAAGGACCGGTGTCTGGCTATCAGCCTGGTTAGCTTGACTCCAGTGGTGTGGAGAGCCTGGGACTCACGTCTGAGCATACCCAGCCCACTCGGGGTGAAAATTGCAAAAAACACAGTTGATGGACAGAATGTAGAACAATGTCATACATTCACCCCAGTACAAGGATCTGGGCCTAAATCCATCGTTTTTTTGCACTCCACACCACCCTGGGTTAGACACTGGCTATATGCAAATCAGCTCTGACCCTGTGCCTCATGGGAACAGTCCAGTCCGAACTACCAAGCCATGTCTTTCCCAGACCGGAATCAAGCATTCAAGGACCAGTTTCTGGCTATCAGCCTTCATCAGCCTGGATAGCTTGACTCCAGGGGTGTGGAGAGCCTGGGACTCACGTCTGAGCATACCCAGCCCACTCGGGGTGAAAATTGCAAAAAACACAGTTGATGGACAGAATGTAGAACAATGTCATACATTCACCCCAGTACAAGGATCTGGGCCTAAATCCATTGTTTTTTTGCACTCCACACCACCCTGGGTTAGACACTGGCTATATGCAAATCAGCTCTGACCCTGTGCCTCATGGGAACAGTCCAGTCCGAACTACCAAGCCATGTCTTTCCCAGACCGGAATCAAGCATCCAAGGACCGGTTTCTGGCTATCAGCCTGGATAGCTTGACTCCAGTGGTGTGGAGAGCCTGGGACTCACGTCTGAGCATACCCAGCCCACTCGGGGTGAAAATTACAAAAAACACAGTTGATGGACAGAATGTAGAACAATGTCATACCTTCACCCCAGTACAAGGATCTGGGCCTAAATCCATCGTTTTTTTGCACTCCACACCACCCGGGGTTAGACACTGGCTATATGCAAATCAGCTCTGACCCTGTGCCTCCTGGGAACAGTCCAGTCCGAACTACCAAGCCATGTCTTTCCCAGACCGGAATCAAGCATCCAAGGACCGGTTTCTGGCTATCAGCCTGGATAGCTTGACTCCAGTGGTGTGGAGAGCCTGGGACTCACGTCTGAGCATACCCAGCCCACTCGGGGTGAAAATTGCAAAAAACACAGTTGATGGACAGAATGTAGAACAATGTCATACATTCACCCCAGTACAAGGATCTGGGCCTAAATCCATTGTTTTTTTGCACTCCACACCACCCTGGGTTAGACACTGGCTATATGCAAATCAGCTCTGACCCTGTGCCTCATGGGAACAGTCCAGTCCGAACTACCAAGCCATGTCTTTCCCAGACCGGAATCAAGCATCCAAGGACCGGTTTCTGGCTATCAGCCTGGATAGCTTGACTCCAGTGGTGTGGAGAGCCTGGGACTCACGTCTGAGCATACCCAGCCCACTCGGGGTGAAAATTGCAAAAAACACAGTTGATGGACAGAATGTAGAACAATGTCATACATTCACCCCAGTACAAGGATCTGGGCCTAAATCCATCGTTTTTTTGCACTCCACACCACCCTGGGTTAGACACTGGCTATATGCAAATCAGCTCTGACCCTGTGCCTCATGGGAACAGTCCAGTCCGAACTACCAAGCCATGTCTTTCCCAGACCGGAATCAAGCATCCAAGGACCGGTTTCTGGCTATCAGCCTTCATCAGCCTGGATAGCTTGACTCCAAGGGTGGGGAGAGCCTGGGATTCACGTCTGAGCATACCCAGCCCACTCGGGGTGAAAATTGCAAAAAACACAGTTGATGGACAGAATGTAGAACAATGTCATACATTCACCCCAGTACAAGGATCTGGGGCTAAATCCATCGTTTTTTTGCACTCCACACCACCCTGGGTTAGACACTGGCTATATGCAAATCAGCTCTGACCCTGTGCCTCATGGGAACAGTCCAGTCCGAACTACCAAGCCATGTCTTTCCCAGACCGGCATCAAGCATCCAAGGACCGGTTTCTGGCTATCAGCCTTCATCAGCCTGGATAGCTTGACTCCAGTGGTGTGGAGAGCCTGGGACTCACGTCTGAGCATACCCAGCCCACTCGGGGTGAAAATGCCAAAAAACACAGTTGATGGACAGAATGTAGAACAATGTCATACATTCACCCCAGTACAAGGATCTGAGCCTAAATCCATCGTTTTTTTGCACTCCACACCACCCTGGGTTAGACACTGGCTATATGCAAATCAGCTCTGACCCTGTGCCTCATGGGAACAGTCCAGTCCGAACTACCAAGCCATGTCTTTCCCAGACCGGAATCAAGCATCCAAGGACCGGTTTCTGGCTATCAGCCTTCATCAGCCTGGATAGCTTGACTCCAGTGGTGTGGAGAGCCTGGGACTCACGTCTGAGCATACCCAGCCCACTCGGGGTGAAAATTGCAAAAAACACAGTTGATGGACAGAATGTAGAACAATGTCATACATTCACCCCAGTACAAGGATCTGGGCCTAAATTCATCGTTTTTTTGCACTCCACACCACCCTGGGTTAGACACTGGCTATATGCAAATCAGGTCTGACCCTGTGCCTCATGGGAACAGTCCAGTCCGAACTACCAAGCCATGTCTTTCCCAGACCGGAATCAAGCATCCAAGGACCGGTTTCTGGCTATCAGCCTTCATCAGCCTGGATAGCTTGACTCCAGTGGTGTGGAGAGCCTGGGACTCACGTCTGAGCATACCCAGCCCACTCGGGGTGACAATTGCAAAAAACACAGTTGATGGACAGAATGTAGAACAATGTCATACATTCACCCCAGTACAAGGATCTGGGCCTAAATCCATCGTTTTTTTGCACTCCACACCACCCTGGGTTAGACACTGGCTATATGCAAATCAGCTCTGACCCTGTGCCTCATGGGAACAGTCCAGTCCGAACTACCAAGCCATGTCTTTCCCAGACCGGAATCAAGCATCCAAGGACCGGTTTCTGGCTATCAGCCTTCATCAGCCTGGATAGCTTGACTCCAGTGGTGTGGAGAGCCTGGGACTGACGTCTGAGCATACCCAGCCCACTCGGGTTGAAAATTGCAAAAAACACAGTTGATGGACAGAATGTAGAACAATGTCATACATTCACCCCAGTACATGGATCTGGGGCTAAATCCATCGTTTTTTTGCACTCCACACCACCCTGGGTTAGACACTGGCTATATGCAAATCAGCTCTGACCCTGTGCCTCATGGGAACAGTCCAGTCCGAACTACCAAGCCATGTCTTTCCCAGACCGGAATCAAGCATCCAAGGACCGGTTTCTGGCTATCAGCCTTCATCAGCCTGGACAGCTTGACTCCAGTGGTGTGGAGAGCCTGGGACTCACGTCTGAGCATACCCAGCCCACTCGGGGTGAAAATTGCAAAAAACACAGTTGATGGACAGAATGTAGAACAATGTCATACATTCACCCCAGTACAAGGATCTGGGCCTAAATCCATCATTTTTTTGCACTCCACACCACCCCGGGTTAGACACTGGCTATATGCAAATCAGCTCTGACCCTGTGCCTCATGGGAACAGTCCAGTCCGAACTACCAAGCCATGTCTTTCCCAGACCGGAATCAAGCATCCAAGGACCGGTTTCTGGCTATCAGCCTTCATCAGCCTGGATAGCTTGACTCAAGTGGTGTGGAGAGCCTGGGACTCACGTCTGAGCATACCCAGCCCACTCGGGTTGAAAATTGCAAAAAACACAGTTGATGGACAGAATGTAGAACAATGTCATACATTCACCCCAGTACAAGGATCTGGGCCTAAATCCATCATTTTTTTGCACTCCACACCACCCTGGGTTAGACACTGGCTATATGCAAATCAGCTCTGACCCTGTGCCTCATGGGAACAGTCCAGTCCGAACTACCAAGCCATGTCTTTCCCAGACCGGAATCAAGCATCCAAGGACCGGTTTCTGGCTATCAGCCTTCATCAGCCTGGATAGCTTGACTCCAGTGGTGTGGAGAGCCTGGTACTCACGTCTGAGCATACCCAGCCCACTCGGGGTGAAAATGGCAAAAAACACAGTTGATGGACAGAATGTAGAACAATGTCATACATTCACCCCAGTACAAGGATCTGAGCCTAAATCCATCGTTTTTTTGCACTCCACACCACCCTGGGTTAGACACTGGCTATATGCAAATCAGCTCTGACCCTGTGCCTCATGGGAACAGTCCAGTCCGAACTACCAAGCCATGTCTTTCCCAGACCGGAATCAAGCATCCAAGGACCGGTTTCTGGCTATCAGCCTGGATAGCTTGACTCCAGTGGTGTGGAGAGCCTGGGACTCACGTCTGAGCATACCCAGCCCACTCGGGGTGAAAATTGCAAAAAACACAGTTGATGGACAGAATGTAGAACAATGTCATACATTCACCCCAGTACAAGGATCTGGGCCTAAATCCATCATTGTTTTGCACTCCACACCACCCTGGGTTAGACACTGGCTATATGCAAATCAGCTCTGACCCTGTGCCTCATGGGAACAGTCCAGTCCGAACTACCAAGCCATGTCTTTCCCAGACCGGAATCAAGCATCCAAGGACCGGTTTCTGGCTATCAGCCTTCATCAGCCTGGATAGCTTGACTCCAAGGGTGGGGAGAGCCTGGGATTCACGTCTGAGCATACCCAGCCCACTCGGGGTGAAAATTGCAAAAAACACAGTTGATGGACAGAATGTAGAACAATGTCATACATTCACCCCAGTACAAGGATCTGGGCCTAAATCCATCGTTTTTTTGCACTCCACACCACCCTGGGTTAGACACTGGCTATATGCAAATCAGCTCTGACCCTGTGCCTCATGGGAACAGTCCAGTCCGAACTACCAAGCCATGTCTTTCCCAGACCGGAATCAAGCATCCAAGGACCGGTTTCTGGCTATCAGCCTTCATCAGCCTGGATAGCTTGACTCCAGTGGTGTGGAGAGCCTGGGACTCACGTCTGAGCATACCCAGCCCACTCGGGGTGAAAATTGCAAAAAACACAGTTGATGGACAGAACGTAGAACAATGTTATACATTCACCCCAGTACAAGGATCTGGGCCTAAATCCATCGTTTTTTTGCACTCCACACCACCCTGGGTTAGACACTGGCTATATGCAAATCAGCTCTGACCCTGTGCCTCATGGGAACAGTCTAGTCCGAACTACCAAGCCATGTCTTTCCCAGACCGGAATCAAGCATCCAAGGACCGGTTTCTGGCTATCAGCCTGGATAGCTTGACTCCAGTGGTGTGGAGAGCCTGGGACTCACGTCTGAGCATACCCAGCCCACTCGGGGTGAAAATTACAAAAAACACAGTTGATGGACAGAATGTAGAACAATGTCATACCTTCACCCCAGTACAAGGATCTGGGCCTAAATCCATCGTTTTTTTGCACTCCACACCACCCGGGGTTAGACACTGGCTATATGCAAATCAGCTCTGACCCTGTGCCTCCTGGGAACAGTCCAGTCCGAACTACCAAGCCATGTCTTTCCCAGACCGGAATCAAGCATCCAAGGACCGGTTTCTGGCTATCAGCCTGGATAGCTTGACTCCAGTGGTGTGGAGAGCCTGGGACTCACGTCTGAGCATACCCAGCCCACTCGGGGTGAAAATTGCAAAAAACACAGTTGATGGACAGAATGTAGAACAATGTCATACATTCACCCCAGTACAAGGATCTGGGCCTAAATCCATTGTTTTTTTGCACTCCACACCACCCTGGGTTAGACACTGGCTATATGCAAATCAGCTCTGACCCTGTGCCTCATGGGAACAGTCCAGTCCGAACTACCAAGCCATGTCTTTCCCAGACCGGAATCAAGCATCCAAGGACCGGTTTCTGGCTATCAGCCTGGATAGCTTGACTCCAGTGGTGTGGAGAGCCTGGGACTCACGTCTGAGCATACCCAGCCCACTCGGGGTGAAAATTGCAAAAAACACAGTTGATGGACAGAATGTAGAACAATGTCATACATTCACCCCAGTACAAGGATCTGGGCCTAAATCCATCGTTTTTTTGCACTCCACACCACCCTGGGTTAGACACTGGCTATATGCAAATCAGCTCTGACCCTGTGCCTCATGGGAACAGTCCAGTCCGAACTACCAAGCCATGTCTTTCCCAGACCGGAATCAAGCATCCAAGGACCGGTTTCTGGCTATCAGCCTTCATCAGCCTGGATAGCTTGACTCCAAGGGTGGGGAGAGCCTGGGATTCACGTCTGAGCATACCCAGCCCACTCGGGGTGAAAATTGCAAAAAACACAGTTGATGGACAGAATGTAGAACAATGTCATACATTCACCCCAGTACAAGGATCTGGGGCTAAATCCATCGTTTTTTTGCACTCCACACCACCCTGGGTTAGACACTGGCTATATGCAAATCAGCTCTGACCCTGTGCCTCATGGGAACAGTCCAGTCCGAACTACCAAGCCATGTCTTTCCCAGACCGGCATCAAGCATCCAAGGACCGGTTTCTGGCTATCAGCCTTCATCAGCCTGGATAGCTTGACTCCAGTGGTGTGGAGAGCCTGGGACTCACGTCTGAGCATACCCAGCCCACTCGGGGTGAAAATGCCAAAAAACACAGTTGATGGACAGAATGTAGAACAATGTCATACATTCACCCCAGTACAAGGATCTGAGCCTAAATCCATCGTTTTTTTGCACTCCACACCACCCTGGGTTAGACACTGGCTATATGCAAATCAGCTCTGACCCTGTGCCTCATGGGAACAGTCCAGTCCGAACTACCAAGCCATGTCTTTCCCAGACCGGAATCAAGCATCCAAGGACCGGTTTCTGGCTATCAGCCTTCATCAGCCTGGATAGCTTGACTCCAGTGGTGTGGAGAGCCTGGGACTCACGTCTGAGCATACCCAGCCCACTCGGGGTGAAAATTGCAAAAAACACAGTTGATGGACAGAATGTAGAACAATGTCATACATTCACCCCAGTACAAGGATCTGGGCCTAAATTCATCGTTTTTTTGCACTCCACACCACCCTGGGTTAGACACTGGCTATATGCAAATCAGGTCTGACCCTGTGCCTCATGGGAACAGTCCAGTCCGAACTACCAAGCCATGTCTTTCCCAGACCGGAATCAAGCATCCAAGGACCGGTTTCTGGCTATCAGCCTTCATCAGCCTGGATAGCTTGACTCCAGTGGTGTGGAGAGCCTGGGACTCACGTCTGAGCATACCCAGCCCACTCGGGGTGACAATTGCAAAAAACACAGTTGATGGACAGAATGTAGAACAATGTCATACATTCACCCCAGTACAAGGATCTGGGCCTAAATCCATCGTTTTTTTGCACTCCACACCACCCTGGGTTAGACACTGGCTATATGCAAATCAGCTCTGACCCTGTGCCTCATGGGAACAGTCCAGTCCGAACTACCAAGCCATGTCTTTCCCAGACCGGAATCAAGCATCCAAGGACCGGTTTCTGGCTATCAGCCTTCATCAGCCTGGATAGCTTGACTCCAGTGGTGTGGAGAGCCTGGGACTGACGTCTGAGCATACCCAGCCCACTCGGGTTGAAAATTGCAAAAAACACAGTTGATGGACAGAATGTAGAACAATGTCATACATTCACCCCAGTACATGGATCTGGGGCTAAATCCATCGTTTTTTTGCACTCCACACCACCCTGGGTTAGACACTGGCTATATGCAAATCAGCTCTGACCCTGTGCCTCATGGGAACAGTCCAGTCCGAACTACCAAGCCATGTCTTTCCCAGACCGGAATCAAGCATCCAAGGACCGGTTTCTGGCTATCAGCCTTCATCAGCCTGGACAGCTTGACTCCAGTGGTGTGGAGAGCCTGGGACTCACGTCTGAGCATACCCAGCCCACTCGGGGTGAAAATTGCAAAAAACACAGTTGATGGACAGAATGTAGAACAATGTCATACATTCACCCCAGTACAAGGATCTGGGCCTAAATCCATCATTTTTTTGCACTCCACACCACCCCGGGTTAGACACTGGCTATATGCAAATCAGCTCTGACCCTGTGCCTCATGGGAACAGTCCAGTCCGAACTACCAAGCCATGTCTTTCCCAGACCGGAATCAAGCATCCAAGGACCGGTTTCTGGCTATCAGCCTTCATCAGCCTGGATAGCTTGACTCCAGTGGTGTGGAGAGCCTGGGACTCACGTCTGAGCATACCCAGCCCACTCGGGTTGAAAATTGCAAAAAACACAGTTGATGGACAGAATGTAGAACAATGTCATACATTCACCCCAGTACAAGGATCTGGGCCTAAATCCATCATTTTTTTGCACTCCACACCACCCTGGGTTAGACACTGGCTATATGCAAATCAGCTCTGACCCTGTGCCTCATGGGAACAGTCCAGTCCGAACTACCAAGCCATGTCTTTCCCAGACCGGAATCAAGCATCCAAGGACCGGTTTCTGGCTATCAGCCTTCATCAGCCTGGATAGCTTGACTCCAGTGGTGTGGAGAGCCTGGTACTCACGTCTGAGCATACCCAGCCCACTCGGGGTGAAAATGGCAAAAAACACAGTTGATGGACAGAATGTAGAACAATGTCATACATTCACCCCAGTACAAGGATCTGAGCCTAAATCCATCGTTTTTTTGCACTCCACACCACCCTGGGTTAGACACTGGCTATATGCAAATCAGCTCTGACCCTGTGCCTCATGGGAACAGTCCAGTCCGAACTACCAAGCCATGTCTTTCCCAGACCGGAATCAAGCATCCAAGGACCGGTTTCTGGCTATCAGCCTGGATAGCTTGACTCCAGTGGTGTGGAGAGCCTGGGACTCACGTCTGAGCATACCCAGCCCACTCGGGGTGAAAATTGCAAAAAACACAGTTGATGGACAGAATGTAGAACAATGTCATACATTCACCCCAGTACAAGGATCTGGGCCTAAATCCATCATTGTTTTGCACTCCACACCACCCTGGGTTAGACACTGGCTATATGCAAATCAGCTCTGACCCTGTGCCTCATGGGAACAGTCCAGTCCGAACTACCAAGCCATGTCTTTCCCAGACCGGAATCAAGCATCCAAGGACCGGTTTCTGGCTATCAGCCTTCATCAGCCTGGATAGCTTGACTCCAAGGGTGGGGAGAGCCTGGGATTCACGTCTGAGCATACCCAGCCCACTCGGGGTGAAAATTGCAAAAAACACAGTTGATGGACAGAATGTAGAACAATGTCATACATTCACCCCAGTACAAGGATCTGGGCCTAAATCCATCGTTTTTTTGCACTCCACACCACCCTGGGTTAGACACTGGCTATATGCAAATCAGCTCTGACCCTGTGCCTCATGGGAACAGTCCAGTCCGAACTACCAAGCCATGTCTTTCCCAGACCGGAATCAAGCATCCAAGGACCGGTTTCTGGCTATCAGCCTTCATCAGCCTGGATAGCTTGACTCCAGTGGTGTGGAGAGCCTGGGACTCACGTCTGAGCATACCCAGCCCACTCGGGGTGAAAATTGCAAAAAACACAGTTGATGGACAGAACGTAGAACAATGTTATACATTCACCCCAGTACAAGGATCTGGGCCTAAATCCATCGTTTTTTTGCACTCCACACCACCCTGGGTTAGACACTGGCTATATGCAAATCAGCTCTGACCCTGTGCCTCATGGGAACAGTCTAGTCCGAACTACCAAGCCATGTCTTTCCCAGACCGGAATCAAGCATCCAAGGACCGGTTTCTGGCTATCAGCCTTCATCAGCCTGGATAGCTTGACTCCAGTGGTGTGGAGAGCCTGGGACTCACGTCTGAGCATACCCAGCCCACTCGGGGTGAAAATTGCAAAAAACACAGTTGATGGACAGAATGTAGAACAATGTCATACATTCACCCCAGTACAAGGATCTGGGCCTAAATCCATCGTTTTTTTGCACTCCACACCACCCTGGGTTAGACACTGGCTATATGCAAATCAGCTCTGACCCTGTGCCTCATAGGAACAGTCCAGTCCGAACTACCAAGCCATGTCTTTCCCAGACCGGAATCAAGCATCCAAGGACCGGTTTCTGGCTATCAGCCTTCATCAGCCTGGATAGCTTGACTCCAGTGGTGTGGAGAGCTTGGGACTCACGTCTGAGCATACCCAGCCCACTCGGGGTGAAAATTGCAAAAAACACAGTTGATGGACAGAATGTAGAACAATGTCATACATTCACCACAGTACAAGGATCTGGGCCTAAATCCATCGTTTTTATGCACTCCACACCACCCTGGGTTAGACACTGGCTATATGCAAATCAGCTCTGACCCTGTGCCTCATGGGAACAGTCCAGTCCGAACTACCAAGCCATGTCTTTCCCAGACCGGAATCAAGCATCCAAGGACCGGTTTCTGGCTATCAGCCTTCATCAGCCTGGATAGCTTGACTCCAGTGGTGTGGAGAGCCTGGGACTCACGTCTGAGCATACCCAGCCCACTCGGGGTGAAAATTGCAAAAAACACAGTTGATGGACAGAATGTAGAACAATGTCATACATTCACCCCAGTAGAAGGATCTGGGCCTAAATCCATCGTTTTTTTGCACTCCACACCACCCTGGGTTAGACACTGGCTATATGCAAATCAGCTCTGACCCTGTGCCTCATGGGAACAGTCCAGTCCGAACTACCAAGCCATGTCTTTCCCAGACCGGAATCAAGCATCCAAGGACCAGTTTCTGGCTATCAGCCTTCATCAGCCTGGATAGCTTGACTCCAGTGGTGTGGAGAGCCTGGGACTCACGTCTGAGCATACCCAGCCCACTCGGAGTGAAAATTGCAAAAAACACAGTTGATGGACAGAATGTAGAACAATGTCATACATTCACCCCAGTACAAGGATCTGGGCCTAAATCCATCGTTTTTTTGCACTCCACACCACCCTGGGTTAGACACTGGCTATATGCAAATCAGCTCTGACCCTGTGCCTCATGGGAACAGTCCAGTCCGAACTACCAAGCCATGTCTTTCCCAGACCGGAATCAAGCATCCAAGGACCGGTTTCTGGCTATCAGCCTTCATCAGCCTGGATAGCTTGACTCCAGTGGTGTGGAGAGCCTGGGGCTCACGTCTGAGCATACCCAGCCCACTCGGGGTAAAAATTGCAAAAAACACAGTTGATGGACAGAATGTAGAACAATGTCATACATTCACCCCAGTACAAGGATCTGGGCCTAAATCCATCGTTTTTTTGCACTCCACACCACCCTGGGTTAGACACTGGCTATATGCAAATCAGCTCTGACCCTGTGCCTCATGGGAACAGTCCAGTCCGAACTACCAAGCCATGTCTTTCCCAGACCGGAATCAAGCATCCAAGGACCGGTTTCTGGCTATCAGCCTTCATCAGCCTGGATAGCTTGACTCCAGTGGTGTGGAGAGCCTGGGACTCACGTCTGAGCATACGCAGCCCACTCGGGGTGAAAATTGCAAAAAACACAGTTGATGGACAGAATGTAGAACAATGTCATACATTCACCCCAGTACAAGGATCTGGGCCTAAATCCATCGTTTTTTTGCACTCCACACCACCCTGGGTTTGACACTGGCTATATGCAAATCAGCTCTGACCCTGTGCCTCATGGGAACAGTCCAGTCCGAACTACCAAGCCATGTCTTTCCCAGACCGGAATCAAGCATCCAAGGACCGGTTTCTGGGTATCAGCCTTCATCAGCCTGGATAGCTTGACTCCAGTGGTGTGGAGAGCCTGGGACTCACGTCTGAGCATACCCAGCCCACTCGGGGTGAAAATTGCAAAAAACACAGTTGATGGACAGAATGTAGAACAATGTCATACATTCACCCCAGTACAAGGATCTGGGCCTAAATCCATCGTTTTTTTGCACTCCACACCACCCCGGGTTAGACACTGGCTATATGCAAATCAGCTCTGACCCTGTGCCTCATGGGAACAGTCCAGTCCGAACTACCAAGCCATGTCTTTCCCAGACCGGAATCAAGCATCCAAGGACCGGTTTATGGCTATCAGCCTTCATCAGCCTGGATAGCTTGACTCCAGTGGTGTGGAGAGACTGGGACTCACGTCTGAGCATACCCAGCCCACTCGGGTTGAAAATTGCAAAAAACACAGTTGATGGACAGAATGTAGAACAATGTCATACATTCACCCCAGTACAAGGATCTGGGGCTAAATCCATCGTTTTTTTGCACTCCACACCACCCACCCTGGGTTAGACACTGGCTATATGCAAATCAGCTCTGACCCTGTGCCTCATGGGAACAGTCCAGTCCGAACTACCAAGCCATGTCTTTCCCAGACCGGAATCAAGCATCCAAGGACCAGTTTCTGGCTATCAGCCTTCATCAGCCTGGATAGCTTGACTCCAGTGGTGTGGAGAGCCTGGGACTCACGTCTGAGCATACCCAGCCCACTCGGGGTGAAAATGGCAAAAAACACAGTTGATGGACAGAATGTAGAACAATGTCATACATTCACCCCAGTACAAGGATCTGAGCCTAAATCCATCGTTTTTTTGCACTCCACACCACCCTGGATTAGACACTGGCTATATGCAAATCAGCTCTGACCCTGTGCCTCATGGGAACAGTCCAGTCCGAACTACCAAGCCATGTCTTTCCCAGACCGGAATCAAGCATCCAAGGACCGGTTTCTGGCTATCAGCCTTCATCAGCCTGGATAGCTTGACTCCAGTGGTGTGGAGAGCCTGGGACTCACGTCTGAGCATACCCAGCCCACTCGGGGTGAAAATTGCAAAAAACACAGTTGATGGACAGAATGTAGAACAATGTCATACATTCACCCCAGTACAAGGATCTGGGCCTAAATCCATCGTTTTTTTGCACTCCACACCACCCTGGGTTAGACACTGGCTATATGCAAATCAGGTCTGACCCTGTGCCTCATGGGAACAGTCCAGTCCGAACTACCAAGCCATGTCTTTCCCAGACCGGAATCAAGCATCCAAGGACCGGTTTCTGGCTATCAGCCTTCATCAGCCTGGATAGCTTGACTCCAGTGGTGTGGAGAGCCTGGGACTCACGTCTGAGCATACCCAGCCCACTCGGGGTGACAATTGCAAAAAACACAGTTGATGGACAGAATGTAGAACAATGTCATACATTCACCCCAGTACAAGGATCTGGGCCTAAATCCATCGTTTTTTTGCACTCCACACCACCCCGGGTTAGACACTGGCTATATGCAAATCAGCTCTGACCCTGTGCCTCATGGGAACAGTCCAGTCCGAACTACCAAGCCATGTCTTTCCCAGACCGGAATCAAGCATCCAAGGACCGGTTTCTGGCTATCAGCCTTCATCAGCCTGGATAGCTTGACTCCAGTGGTGTGGAGAGCCTGGGACTGACGTCTGAGCATACCCAGCCCACTCGGGTTGAAAATTGCAAAAAACACAGTTGATGGACAGAATGTAGAACAATGTCATACATTCACCCCAGTACATGGATCTGGGGCTAAATCCATCGTTTTTTTGCACTCCACACCACCCTGGGTTAGACACTGGCTATATGCAAATCAGCTCTGACCCTGTGCCTCATGGGAACAGTCCAGTCCGAACTACCAAGCCATGTCTTTCCCAGACCGGAATCAAGCATCCAAGGACCGGTTTCTGGCTATCAGCCTGGATAGCTTGACTCCAGTGGTGTGGAGAGCCTGGGACTCACGTCTGAGCATACCCAGCCCACTCGGGGTGAAAATTGCAAAAAACACAGTTGATGGACAGAAAGTAGAACAATGTCATACATTCACCCCAGTACAAGGATCTGGGCCTAAATCCATCGTTGTTTTGCACTCCACACCACCCTGGGTTAGACACTGGCTATATGCAAATCAGCTCTGACCCTGTGCCTCATGGGAACAGTCCAGTCCGAACTACCAAGCCATGTCTTTCCCAGACCGGAATCAAGCATCCAAGGACCGGTTTCTGGCTATCAGCCTTCATCAGCCTGGATAGCTTGACTCCAAGGGTGGGGAGAGCCTGGGATTCACGTCTGAGCATACCCAGCCCACTCGGGGTGAAAATTGCAAAAAATACAGTTGATGGACAGAATGTAGAACAATGTCATACATTCACCCCAGTACAAGGATCTGGGCCTAAATCCATCGTTTTTTTGCACTCCACACCACCCTGGGTTAGACACTGGCTATATGCAAATCAGCTCTGACCCTGTGCCTCATGGGAACAGTCCAGTCCGAACTACCAAGCCATGTCTTTCCCAGACCGGAATCAAGCATCCAAGGACCGGTTTCTGGCTATCAGCCTTCATCAGCCTGGATAGCTTGACTCCAGTGGTGTGGAGAGCCTGGGACTCACGTCTGAGCATACCCAGCCCACTCGGGGTGAAAATTGCAAAAAACACTGTTGATGGACAGAACGTAGAACAATGTCATACATTCACCCCAGTACAAGGATCTGGGCCTAAATCCATCGTTTTTTTGCACTCCACACCACCCTGGGTTAGACACTGGCTATATGCAAATCAGCTCTGACCCTGTGCCTCATGGGAACAGTCCAGTCCGAACTACCAAGCCATGTCTTTCCCAGACCGGAATCAAGCATCCAAGGACCGGTTTCTGGCTATCAGCCTTCATCAGCCTGGATAGCTTGACTCCAGTGGTGTGGAGAGCCTGGGACTCACGTCTGAGCATACCCAGCCCACTCGGGGTGAAAATTGCAAAAAACACAGTTGATGGACAGAATGTAGAACAATGTCATACATTCACCCCAGTACAAGGATCTGGGCCTAAATCCATAGTTTTTTTGCACTCCACACCACCCTGGGTTAGACACTGGCTATATGCAAATCAGCTCTGACCCTGTGCCTCATGGGAACAGTCCAGTCCGAACTACCAAGCCATGTCTTTCCCAGACCGGAATCAAGCATCCAAGGACCGGTTTCTGGCTATCAGCCTTCATCAGCCTGGATAGCTTGACTCCAGTGGTGTGGAGAGCCTGGGACTCACGTCTGAGCATACCCAGCCCACTCGGGGTGAAAATTGCAAAAAACACAGTTGATGGACAGAATGTAGAACAATGTCATACATTCACCCCAGTACAAGGATCTGGGCCTAAATCCATCGTTTTTTTGCACTCCATACCACCCTGGGTTAGACACTGGCTATATGCAAATCAGCTCTGACCCTGTGCCTCATGGGAACAGTCCAGTCCGAACTACCAAGCCATGTCTTTCCCAGACCGGAATCAAGCATCCAAGGACCGGTTTCTGGCTATCAGCCTTCATCAGCCTGGATAGCTTGACTCCAGTGGTGTGGAAAGCCTGGGACTCACATCTGAGCATACCCAGCCCACTCGGGTGAAAATTGCAAAAAACACAGTTGATGGACAGAATGTAGAACAATGTCATACATTCACCCCAGTACAAGGATCTGGGCCTAAATCCATCGTTTTTTTGCACTCCACACCACCCTGGGTTAGACACTGGCTATATGCAAATCAGCTCTGACCCTGTGCCTCATGGGAACAGTCCAGTCCGAACTACCAAGCCATGTCTTTCCCAGACCGGAATCAAGCATCCAAGGACCGGTTTCTGGCTATCAGCCTTCATCAGCCTGGATAGCTTGACTCCAGTGGTGTGGAGAGCCTGGGACTCACGTCTGAGCATACCCAGCCCACTCGGGGTGAAAATTGCAAAAAACACAGTTGATGGACAGAATGTAGAACAATGTCATACATTCACCCCAGTACAAGGATCTGGGCCTAAATCCATCGTTTTTTTGCACTCCACACCACCCTGGGTTAGACACTGGCTATATGCAAATCAGCTCTGACCCTGTGCCTCATGGGAACAGTCCAGTCCGAACTACCAAGCCATGTCTTTCCCAGACCGGAATCAAGCATCCAAGGACCGGTTTCTGGCTATCAGCCTTCATCAGCCTGGATAGCTTGACTCCAGTGGTGTGGAGAGCCTGGGACTCACGTCTGAGCATACCCAGCCCAATCGGGGTGAAAATTGCAAATAACACAGTTGATGGACAGAATGTAGAACAATGTCATACATTCACCCCAGTACAAGGATCTGGGCCTAAATCCATCGTTTTTTTGCACTCCACACCACCCTGGGTTAGACACTGGCTATATGCAAATCAGCTCTGACCCTGTGCCTCATGGGAACAGTCCAGTCCGAACTACCAAGCCATGTCTTTCCCAGACCGGAATCAAGGACCGGTTTCTGGCTATCAGCCTTCATCAGCCTGGATAGCTTGACTCCAGTGGTGTGGAGAGCCTGGGACTCACGTCTGAGCATACCCAGCCCACTCGGGTTGAAAATTGCAAAAAACACAGTTGATGGACAGAATGTAGAACAATGTCATACGTTCACCCCAGTACAAGGATCTGGGCCTAAATCCATCGTTTTTTTGCACTCCACACCACCCTGGGTTAGACACTGGCTATATGCAAATCAGCTCTGACCCTGTGCCTCATGGGAACAGTCCAGTCCGAACTACCAAGCCATGTCTTTCCCAGACCGGAATCAAGCATCCAAGGACCGGTTTCTGGCTATCAGCCTTCATCAGCCTGGATAGCTTGACTCCAGTGGTGTGGAGAGCCTGGGACTCACGTCTGAGCATACCCAGCCCACTCGGGGTGAAAATTGCAAAAAACACAGTTGATGGACAGAATGTAGAACAATGTCATACATTCACCCCAGTACAAGGATCTGGGCCTAAATCCATCGTTTTTTTGCACTCCACACCACCCTGGGTTAGACACTGGCTATATGCAAATCAGCTCTGACCCTGTGCCTCATGGGAACAGTCCAGTCCGAACTACCAAGCCATGTCTTTCCCAGACCGGAATCAAACATCCAAGGACCGGTTTCTGGCTATCAGCCTGGATAGCTTGACTCCAGTGGTGTGGAGAGCCTGGGACTCACGTCTGAGCATACCCAGCCCACTCGGGGTGAAAATTGCAAAAAACACAGTTGATGGACAGAATGTAGAACAATGTCATACATTCACCCCAGTACAAGGATCTGGGCCTAAATCCATCGTTTTTTTGCACTCCACACCACCCTGGGTTAGACACTGGCTATATGCAAATCAGCTCTGACCCTGTGCCTCATGGGAACAGTCCAGTCCGAACTACCAAGCCATGTCTTTCCCAGACCGGAATCAAGCATCCAAGGACCGGTGTCTGGCTATCAGCCTGGTTAGCTTGACTCCAGTGGTGTGGAGAGCCTGGGACTCACGTCTGAGCATACCCAGCCCACTCGGGGTGAAAATTGCAAAAAACACAGTTGATGGACAGAATGTAGAACAATGTCATACATTCACCCCAGTACAAGGATCTGGGCCTAAATCCATCGTTTTTTTGCACTCCACACCACCCTGGGTTAGACACTGGCTATATGCAAATCAGCTCTGACCCTGTGCCTCATGGGAACAGTCCAGTCCGAACTACCAAGCCATGTCTTTCCCAGACCGGAATCAAGCATTCAAGGACCAGTTTCTGGCTATCAGCCTTCATCAGCCTGGATAGCTTGACTCCAGGGGTGTGGAGAGCCTGGGACTCACGTCTGAGCATACCCAGCCCACTCGGGGTGAAAATTGCAAAAAACACAGTTGATGGACAGAATGTAGAACAATGTCATACATTCACCCCAGTACAAGGATCTGGGCCTAAATCCATTGTTTTTTTGCACTCCACACCACCCTGGGTTAGACACTGGCTATATGCAAATCAGCTCTGACCCTGTGCCTCATGGGAACAGTCCAGTCCGAACTACCAAGCCATGTCTTTCCCAGACCGGAATCAAGCATCCAAGGACCGGTTTCTGGCTATCAGCCTGGATAGCTTGACTCCAGTGGTGTGGAGAGCCTGGGACTCACGTCTGAGCATACCCAGCCCACTCGGGGTGAAAATTACAAAAAACACAGTTGATGGACAGAATGTAGAACAATGTCATACCTTCACCCCAGTACAAGGATCTGGGCCTAAATCCATCGTTTTTTTGCACTCCACACCACCCGGTGTTAGACACTGGCTATATGCAAATCAGCTCTGACCCTGTGCCTCCTGGGAACAGTCCAGTCCGAACTACCAAGCCATGTCTTTCCCAGACCGGAATCAAGCATCCAAGGACCGGTTTCTGGCTATCAGCCTGGATAGCTTGACTCCAGTGGTGTGGAGAGCCTGGGACTCACGTCTGAGCATACCCAGCCCACTCGGGGTGAAAATTGCAAAAAACACAGTTGATGGACAGAATGTAGAACAATGTCATACATTCACCCCAGTACAAGGATCTGGGCCTAAATCCATTGTTTTTTTGCACTCCACACCACCCTGGGTTAGACACTGGCTATATGCAAATCAGCTCTGACCCTGTGCCTCATGGGAACAGTCCAGTCCGCACTACCAAGCCATGTCTTTCCCAGACCGGAATCAAGCATCCAAGGACCGGTTTCTGGCTATCAGCCTGGATAGCTTGACTCCAGTGGTGTGGAGAGCCTGGGACTCACGTCTGAGCATACCCAGCCCACTCGGGGTGAAAATTGCAAAAAACACAGTTGATGGACAGAATGTAGAACAATGTCATACCTTCACCCCAGTACAAGGATCTGGGCCTAAATCCATCGTTTTTTTGCACTCCACACCACCCTGGGTTAGACACTGGCTATATGCAAATCAGCTCTGACCCTGTGCCTCATGGGAACAGTCCAGTCCGAACTACCAAGCCATGTCTTTCCCAGACCGGAATCAAGCATCCAAGGACCGGTTTCTGGCTATCAGCCTTCATCAGCCTGGATAGCTTGACTCCAAGGGTGGGGAGAGCCTGGGATTCACGTCTGAGCATACCCAGCCCACTCGGGGTGAAAATTGCAAAAAACACAGTTGATGGACAGAATGTAGAACAATGTCATACATTCACCCCAGTACAAGGATCTGGGGCTAAATCCATCGTTTTTTTGCACTCCACACCACCCTGGGTTAGACACTGGCTATATGCAAATCAGCTCTGACCCTGTGCCTCATGGGAACAGTCCAGTCCGAACTACCAAGCCATGTCTTTCCCAGACCGGCATCAAGCATCCAAGGACCGGTTTCTGGCTATCAGCCTTCATCAGCCTGGATAGCTTGACTCCAGTGGTGTGGAGAGCCTGGGACTCACGTCTGAGCATACCCAGCCCACTCGGGGTGAAAATGCCAAAAAACACAGTTGATGGACAGAATGTAGAACAATGTCATACATTCACCCCAGTACAAGGATCTGAGCCTAAATCCATCGTTTTTTTGCACTCCACACCACCCTGGGTTAGACACTGGCTATATGCAAATCAGCTCTGACCCTGTGCCTCATGGGAACAGTCCAGTCCGAACTACCAAGCCATGTCTTTCCCAGACCGGAATCAAGCATCCAAGGACCGGTTTCTGGCTATCAGCCTGGAGATCTTGACTCCAGTGGTGTGGAGAGCCTGGGACTCACGTCTGAGCATACCCAGCCCACTCGGGGTGAAAATTGCAAAAAACACAGTTGATGGACAGAATGTAGAACAATGTCATACATTCACCCCAGTACAAGGATCTGGGCCTAAATCCATTGTTTTTTTGCACTCCACACCACCCTGGGTTAGACACTGGCTATATGCAAATCAGCTCTGACCCTGTGCCTCATGGGAATAGTCCAGTCCGAACTACCAAGCCATGTCTTTCCCAGACCGGAATCAAGCATCCAAGGACCGGTTTCTGGCTATCAGCCTGGATAGCTTGACTCCAGTGGTGTGGAGAGCCTGGGACTCACGTCTGAGCATACCCAGCCCACTCGGGGTGAAAATTGCAAAAAACACAGTTGATGGACAGAATGTAGAACAATGTCATACATTCACCCCAGTACAAGGATCTGGGCCTAAATCCATCGTTTTTTTGCACTCCACACCACCCTGGGTTAGACACTGGCTATATGCAAATCAGCTCTGACCCTGTGCCTCATGGGAACAGTCCAGTCCGAACTACCAAGCCATGTCTTTCCCAGACCGGAATCAAGCATCCAAGGACCGGTTTCTGGCTATCAGCCTTCATCAGCCTGGATAGCTTGACTCCAAGGGTGGGGAGAGCCTGGGATTCACGTCTGAGCATACCCAGCCCACTCGGGGTGAAAATTGCAAAAAACACAGTTGATGGACAGAATGTAGAACAATGTCATACATTCACCCCAGTACAAGGATCTGGGCCTAAATCCATTGTTTTTTTGCACTCCACACCACCCTGGGTTAGACACTGGCTATATGCAAATCAGCTCTGACCCTGTGCCTCATGGGAACAGTCCAGTCCGAACTACCAAGCCATGTCTTTCTCAGACCGGAATCAAGCATCCAAGGACCGGTTTCTGGCTATCAGCCTTCATCAGCCTGGATAGCTTGACTCCAGTGGTGTGGAGAGCCTGGGACTCACGTCTGAGCATACCCAGCCCACTCGGGGTGAAAATTGCAAAAAACACAGTTGATGGACAGAATGTAGAACAATGTCATACATTCACCCCAGTACAAGGATCTAGGCCTAAATCCATCGTTTTTTTGCACTCCACACCACCCTGGGTTAGACACTGGCTATATGCAAATCAGCTCTGACCCTGTGCCTCATGGGAACAGTCCAGTCCGAACTACCAAGCCATGTCTTTCCCAGACCGGAATCAAGCATCCAAGGACCGGTTTCTGGCTATCAGCCTTCATCAGCCTGGATAGCTTGACTCCAGTGGTGTGGAGAGCCTGGGACTCACGTCTGAGCATACCCAGCCCAATCGGGGTGAAAATTGCAAAAAACACAGTTGATGGACAGAATGTAGAACAATGTCATACATTCACCCCAGTACAAGGATCTGGGCCTAAATCCATCGTTTTTTTGCACTCCACACCACCCTGGGTTAGACACTGGCTATATGCAAATCAGCTCTGACCCTGTGCCTCATGGGAACAGTCCAGTCCGAACTACCAAGCCATGTCTTTCCCAGACCGGAATCAAGGACCGGTTTCTGGCTATCAGCCTTCATCAGACTGGATAGTTTGACTCCAGTGGTGTGGAGAGCCTGGGACTCACGTCTGAGCATACCCAGCCCACTCGGGGTGAAAATTGCAAAAAACACAGTTGATGGACAGAATGTACAACAATGTCATACATTCACCCCAGTACAAGGATCTGGGCCTAAATCCATCGTTTTTTTGCACTCCACACCACCCTGGGTTAGACACTGGCTATATGCAAATCAGCTCTGACCCTGTGCCTCATGGGAACAGTCCAGTCCGAACTACCAAGCCATGTCTTTCCCAGACCGGAATCAAGCATCCAAGGACCGGTTTCGGGCTATCAGCCTTCATCAGCCTGGATAGCTTGACTCCAGTGGTGGGGAGAGCCTGGGACTCACGTCTGAGCATACCCAGCCCATTCGGGGTGAAAATTGCAAAAAACACAGTTGATGGACAGAATGTAGAACAATGTCATACATTCACCCCAGTACAAGGATCTGGGCCTAAATCCATCATTTTTTTGCACTCCACACCACCCTGGGTTAGACACTGGCTATATGCAAATCAGCTCTGACCCTGTGCCTCATGGGAACAGTCCAGTCCGAACTACCAAGCCATGTCTTTCCCAGACCGGAATCAAGCATCCAAGGACCGGTTTCTGGCTATCAGCCTTCATCAGACTGGATAGTTTGACTCCAGTGGTGTGGAGAGCCTGGGACTCACGTCTGAGCATACCCAGCCCACTCGGGGTGAAAATTGCAAAAAACACAGTTGATGGACAGAATGTAGAACAATGTCATACATTCACCCCAGTACAAGGATCTGGGCCTAAATCCATCGTTTTTTTGCACTCCACACCACCCTGGGTTAGACACTGGCTATATGCAAATCAGCTCTGACCCTGTGCCTCATGGGAACAGTCCAGTCCGAACTACCAAGCCATGTCTTTCCCAGACCGGAATCAAGCATCCAAGGACCGGTTTCGGGCTATCAGCCTTCATCAGCCTGGATAGCTTGACTCCAGTGGTGGGGAGAGCCTGGGACTCACGTCTGAGCATACCCAGCCCATTCGGGGTGAAAATTGCAAAAAACACAGTTGATGGACAGAATGTAGAACAATGTCATACATTCACCCCAGTACAAGGATCTGGGCCTAAATCCATCGTTTTTTTGCACTCCACACCACCCTGGGTTAGACACTGGCTATATGCAAATCAGCTCTGACCCTGTGCCTCATGGGAACAGTCCAGTCCGAACTACCAAGCCATGTCTTTCCCAGACCGGAATCAAGCATCCAAGGACCGGTGTCTGGCTATCAGCCTTCATCAGCCTGGATAGCTTGACTCCAGTGGTGTGGAGAGCCTGGGACTCACGCCTGAGCATACCCATCCCACTCGGGGTGAAAATTGCAAAAAACACAGTTGATGGACAGAATGTAGAACAATGTCATACATTCACCCCAGTACAAGGATCTGGGCCTAAATCCATCTTTTTTTGCACTCCACACCACCCTGGGTTAGACACTGGCTATATGCAAATCAGCTCTGACCCTGTGCCTCATGGGAACAGTCCAGTCCGAACTACCAAGCCATGTCTTTCCCAGACCGGAATCAAGCATCCAAGGACCGGTTTCTGGCTATCAGCCTTCATCAGCCTGGATAGCTTGACTCTAGTGGTCTGGAGAGCCTGGGACTCACGTCTGAGCATACCCAGCCCACTCGGGGTGAAAATTGCAAGAAACACAGTTGATGGACAGAATGTAGAACAATGTCATACATTCACCCCAGTACAAGGATCTGGGCCTAAATCCATCGTTTTTTTGTACTCCACACCACCCTGGGTTAGACACTGGCTATATGCAAATCAGCTCTGACCCTGTGCCTCATGGGAACAGTCCAGTCCGAACTACCAAGCCATGTCTTTCCCAGACCGGAATCAAGCATCCAAGGACCGGTTTCTGGCTATCAGCCTTCATCAGCCTGGATAGCTTGACTCCAGTGGTGTGGAGAGCCTGGGACTCACGTCTGAGCATACCCAGCCCACTCGGGGTGAAAATTGCAAAAAACACAGTTGATGGACAGAATGTAGAACAATGTCATACATTCACCCCAGTACAAGGATCTGGGCCTAAATCCATCGTTTTTTTGCACTCCACACCACCCTGGGTTAGACACTGGCTATATGCAAATCAGCTCTGACCCTGTGCCTCATGGGAACAGTCCAGTCCGAACTACCAAGCCATGTCTTTCCCAGACCGGAATCAAGCATCCAAGGACCGGTTTCTGGCTATCAGCCTTCATCAGCCTGGATAGCTTGACTCCAGTGGTGTGGAGAGCCTGGGACTCACGTCTGAGCATACCCAGCCCACTCGGGGTGAAAATTGCAAAAAACACAGTTGATGGACAGAATGTAGAACAATGTCATACATTCACCCCAGTACAAGGATCTGGGGCTAAATCCATCGTTTTTTTGCACTCCACACCACCCTGGGTTAGACACTGGCTATATGCAAATCAGCTCTGACCCTGTGCCTCATGGGAACAGTCCAGTCCGAACTACCAAGCCATGTCTTTCCCAGACCGGAATCAAGCATCCAAGGACCGGTTTCTGGCTATCAGCCTTCATCAGCCTGGATAGCTTGACTCCAGTGGTGTGGAGAGCCTGGGACTCACATCTGAGCATACCCAGCCCACTCGGGGTGAAAATGGCAAAAAACACAGTTGATGGACAGAATGTAGAACAATGTCATACATTCACCCCAGTACAAGGATCTGAGCCTAAATCCATCATTTTTTTTGCACTTCACACCACCCTGGGTTAGACACTGGCTATATGCAAATCAGCTCTGACCCTGTGCCTCATGGGAACAGTCCAGTCCGAACTACCAAGCCATGTCTTTCCCAGACCGGAATCAAGCATCCAAGGACCGGTTTCTGGCTATCAGCCTGGATAGCTTGACTCCAGTGGTGTGGAGAGCCTGGGACTCACGTCTGAGCATACCCAGCCCACTCGGGGTGAAAATTGCAAAAAACACAGTTGATGGACAGAATGTAGAACAATGTCATACATTCACCCCAGTACAAGGATCTGGGCCTAAATCCATCGTTTTTTTGCACTCCACACCACCCTGGGTTAGACACTGGCTATATGCAAATCAGCTCTGACCCTGTGCCTCATGGGAACAGTCCAGTCCGAACTACCAAGCCATGTCTTTCCCAGACCGGAATCAAGCATCCAAGGACCGGTTTCTGGCTATCAGCCTTCATCAGCCTGGATAGCTTGACTCCAGTGGTGTGGAGAGCCTGGGACTCACGTCTGAGCATACCCAGCCCACTCGGGGTGAAAATTGCAAAAAACACAGTTGATGGACAGAATGTAGAACAATGTCGTACATTCACCCCAGTACAAGGATCTGGGCCTAAATCCATCGTTTTTTTGCACTCCACACCACCCTGGGATAGACACTGGCTATATGCAAATCAGCTCTGACCCTGTGCCTCATGGGAACAGTCCAGTCCGAACTACCAAGCCATGTCTTTCCCAGACTGGAATCAAGCATCCAAGGACCGGTTTCTGGCTATCAGCCTTCATCAGCCTGGATAGCTTGACTCCAGTGGTGTGGAGAGCCTGGGACTCACTTCTGAGCATACCCAGCCCACTCGGGGTGAAAATTGCAAAAAACACAGTTGATGGACAGAATGTAGAACAATGTCATACATTCACCCCAGTACAAGGATCTGGGCCTAAATCCATCGTTTTTTTGCACTCCACACCACCCTGGGTTAGACACTGGCTATATGCAAATCAGCTCTGACCCTGTGCCTCATGGGAACAGTCCAGTCCGAACTACCAAGCCATGTCTTTCCAAGACCGGAATCAAGCATCCCAGGACCGGTTTCTGGCTATCAGCCTTCATCAGCCTGGATAGCTTGACTCCAGTGGTGTGGAGAGCCTGGGACTCACGTCTGAGCATACCCATCCCACTCGGGGGGAAAATTGCAAAAAACACAGTTGATGGACAGAATGTAGAACAATGTCATACATTCACCCCAGTACAAGGATCTGGGCCGAAATCCATCGTTTTTTTGCACTCCACACCACCCTGGGTTAGACACTGGCTATATGCAAATCAGCTCTGACCCTGTGCCTCATGGGAACAGTCCAGTCCGAACTACCAAGCCATGTCTTTCCCAGACCGGAATCAAGCATCCAAGGACAGGTTTCTGGCTATCAGCCTTCATCAGCCTGGATAGCTTGACTCCAGTGGTGTGGAGAGCCTGGGACTCACGTCTGAGCATACCCAGCCCACTCGGGGTGAAAATTGCAAAAAATACAGTTGATGGACAGAATGTAGAACAATGTCATACATTCACCCCAGTACAAGGATCTGGGCCTAAATCCATCGTTTTTTTGCACTCCACACCACCCTGGGTTAGACACTGGCTATATGCAAATCAGCTCTGACCCTGTGCCTCATGGGAACAGTCCAGTCCGAACTACCAAGCCATGTCTTTCCCAGACCGGAATCAAGCATCCAAGGACCGGTTTCTGGCTACCAGCCTTCATCAGCCTGGATAGCTTGACTCCAGTGGTGTGGAGAGCCTGGGACTCACGTCTGAGCATACCCAGCCCACTCGGGGTGAAAATTGCAAAAAACACAGTTGATGGACAGAATGTAGAACAATGTCATACATTCACCCCAGTACAAGGATCTGGGCCTAAATCCATCGTTTTTTTGCACTCCACACCACCCTGGGTTAGACACTGGCTATATGCAAATCAGCTCTGACCCTGTGCCTCATGGGAACAGTCCAGTCCGAACTACCAAGCCATGTCTTTCCCAGACCGGAATCAAGCATCCAAGGACCAGTTTCTGGCTATCAGCCTTCATCAGCCTGGATAGCTTGACTCCAGTGGTGTGGAGAGCCTGGGACTCACGTCTGAGCATACCCAGCCCAATCGGGGTGAAAATTGCAAAAAACACAGTTGATGGACAGAATGTAGAACAATGTCATACATTCACCCCAGTACAAGGATCTGGGCCTAAATCCATCGTTTTTTTGCACTCCACACCACCCTGGGTTAGACACTGGCTATATGCAAATCAGCTCTGACCCTGTGCCTCATGGGAACAGTCCAGTCCGAACTACCAAGCCATGTCTTTCCCAGACCGGAATCAAGCATCCAAGGACCGGTTTCTGGCTATCAGCCTTCATCAGCCTGGATAGCTTGACTCCAGTGGTGTGGAGAGCCTGGGACTCACGTCTGAGCATACCCAGCCCACTCGGGGTGAAAATTGCAAAAAACACGGTTGATGGACAGAATGTAGAACAATGTCATACATTCACCCCAGTACAAGGATCTGGGCCTAAATCCATCGTTTTTTTGCACTCCACACCACCCTGGGTTAGACACTGGCTATATGCAAATCAGCTCTGACCCTGTGCCTCATGGGAACAGTCCAGTCCGAACTACCAAGCCATGTCTTTCCCAGACCGGAATCAAGCATCCAAGGACCGGTTTCTGGCTATCAGCCTTCATCAGCCTGGATAGCTTGACTCCAGTGGTGTGGAGAGCCTGGGACTCACGTCTGAGCATACCCAGCCCACTCGGGGTGAAAATTGCAAAAAACACAGTTGATGGACAGAATGTAGAACAATGTCATACATTCACCCCAGTACAAGGATCTGGGCCTAAATCCATCGTTTTTTTGCACTCCACACCACCCTGGGTTAGACACTGGCTATATGCAAATCAGCTCTGACCCTGTGCCTCATGGGAACAGTCCAGTCCGAACTACCAAGCCATGTCTTTCCCAGACCGGAATCAAGCATCCAAGGACCGGTGTCTGGCTATCAGCCTTCATCAGCCTGGATAGCTTGACTCCAGTGGTGTGGAGAGCCTGGGACTCACGTCTGAGCATACCCAGCCCACTCGGGGTGAAAATTGCAAAAAACACAGTTGATGGACAGAATGTAGAACAATGTCATACATTCACCCCAGTACAAGGATCTGGGCCTAAATCCATCGTTTTTTTGCACTCCACACCACCCTGGGTTAGACACTGGCTATATGCAAATCAGCTCTGACCCTGTGCCTCATGGGAACAGTCCAGTCCGAACTACCAAGCCATGTCTTTCCCAGACCGGAATCAATCATCCAAGGACCGGTTTCTGGCTATCAGCCTTCATCAGCCTGGATAGCTTGACTCCAGTGGTGTGGAGAGCCTGGGACTCACGTCTGAGCATACCCAGCCCACTCGGGGTGAAAATTGCAAAAAACACAGTTGATGGACAGAATGTAGAACAATGTCATACATTCACCCCAGTACAAGGATCTGGGCTTAAATCCATCGTTTTTTTGCACTCCACAACACCCTGGGTTAGACACTGGCTATATGCAAATCAGCTCTGACCCTGTGCCTCATGGGAACAGTCCAGTCCGAACTACCAAGCCATGTCTTTCCCAGACCGGAATCAAGCATCCAAGGACAGGTTTCTGGCTATCAGCCTTCATCAGCCTGGATAGCTTGACTCCAGTGGTGTGGAGAGCCTGGGACTCACGTCTGAGCATACCCAGCCCACTCGGGGTGAAAATTGCAAAAAACACAGTTGATGGACAGAATGTAGAACAATGTCATACATTCACCCCAGTACAAGGATCTGGGCCTAAATCCATCGTTTTTTTGCACTCCACACCACCCCGGGTTAGACACTGGCTATATGCAAATCAGCTCTGACCCTGTGCCTGATGGGAACAGTCCAGTCCGAACTACTAAGCCATGTCTTTCCCAGACCGGAATCAAGCATCCAAGGACCGGTTTCTGGCTATCGGCCTTCATCAGCCTGGATAGCTTGACTCCAGTGGTGTGGAGAGCCTGGGACTCACGTCTGAGCATACCCAGCCCACTCGGGGTGAAAATTGCAAAAAACACAGTTGATGGACAGAATGTAGAACAATGTCATACATTCACCCCAGTACAAGGATCTGGGCCTAAATCCATCGTCTTTTTTGCACTCCACACCACCCCGGGTTAGACACTGGCTATATGCAAATCAGCTCTGACCCTGTGCCTCATGGGAACAGTCCAGTCCGAACTACCAAGCCATGTCTTTCCCAGACCGGAATCAAGCATCCAAGGACCGGTTTCTGGCTATCAGCCTTCATCAGCCTGGATAGCTTGACTCCAGTGGTGTGGAGAGCCTGGGACTCACGTCTGAGCATACCCAACCCACTCGGGGTGAAAATTGCAAAAAACACAGTTGATGGACAGAATGTAGAACAATGTCATACATTCACCCCAGTACAAGGATCTGGGCCTAAATCCATGGTTTTTTTGCACTCCACACCACCCTGGGTTAGACACTGGCTATATGCAAATCAGCTCTGACCCTGTGCCTCATGGGAACAGTCCAGTCCGAACTACCAAGCCATGTCTTTCCCAGACCGGAATCAAGCATCCAAGGACCGGTTTCTGGCTATCAGCCTTCATCAGCCTGGATAGCTTGACTCCAGTGGTGTGGAGAGCCTGGGACTCACGTCTGAGCATACCCAGCCCACTCGGGGTGAAAATTGCAAAAAACACAGTTGATGGACAGAATGTAGAACAATGTCATACATTCACCCCAGTACAAGGATCTGGGCCTAAATCCATCGTTTTTTGCACTCCACACCACCCTGGATTAGACACTGGCTATATGCAAATCAGCTCTGACCCTGTGCCTCATGGGAACAGTCCAGTCCGAACTACCAAGCCATGTCTTTCCCAGACCGGAATAAAGCATCCAAGGACCGGTTTCTGGCTATCAGCCTTCATCAGCCTGGATAGCTTGACTCCAGTGGTGTGGAGAGCCTGGGACTCACGTCTGAGCATACCCAGCCCACTCGGGGTGAAAATTGCAAAACACACAGTTGATGGACAGAATGTAGAACAATGTCATACATTCACCCCAGTACAAGGATCTGGGCCTAAATCCATCGTTTTTTTGCACTCCACACCACCCTGGGTTAGACACTGGCTATATGCAAATCAGCTCTGACCCTGTGCCTCATGGGAACAGTCCAGTCCGAATTACCAAGCCATGTCTTTCCCAGACCGGAATCAAGCATCCAAGGACCGGTTTCTGGCTATCAGCCTTCATCAGCCTGGATAGCTTGACTCCAGTGGTGTGGAGAGCCTGGGACTCACGTCTGAGCTTACCCAGCCCACTCGGGGTGAAAATGGCAAAAAACACAGTTGATGGACAGAATGTAGAACAATGTCATACATTCACCCCAGTACAAAGATCTGAGCCTAAATCCATCGTTTTTTTGCACTCCACACCACCCTGGGTTAGACACTGGCTATATGCAAATCAGCTCTGACCCTGTGCCTCATGGGAACAGTCCAGTCCGAACTACCAAGCCATGTCTTTCCCAGACCGGAATCAAGCATCCAAGGACCGGTTTCTGGCTATCAGCCTGGATAGCTTGACTCCAGTGGTGTGGAGAGCCTGGGACTCACGTCTGAGCATACCCAGCCCACTCAGGGTGAAAATTGCAAAAAACACAGTTGATGGACAGAATGTAGAACAATGTCATACATTCACCCCAGTACAAGGATCTGGGCCTAAATCCATCGTTTTTTTGCACTCCACACCACCCTGGGTTAGACACTGGCTATATGCAAATCAGCTCTGACCCTGTGCCTCTTGGGAACAGTCCAGTCCGAACTACCAAGCCATTTATTTCCCAGACCGGAATCAAGCATCCAAGGACCGGTTTCTGGCTATCAGCCTTCATCAGCCTGGATAGCTTGACTCCAGTGGTGTGGAGAGCCTGGGACTCACGTCTGAGCATACCCAGCCCACTCGGGGTGAAAATTGCAAAAAACACAGTTGATGGACAGAACGTAGAACAATGTCATACATTCACCCCAGTACAAGGATCTGGGCCTAAATCCATCGTTTTTTTGCACTCCACACCACCCTGGGTTAGACACTGGCTATATGCAAATCAGCTCTGACCCTGTGCCTCATGGGAACAGTCCAGTCCGAACTACCAAGCCATGTCTTTCCCAGACCGGAATCAAGCATCCAAGGACCGGTTTCTGGCTATCAGCCTTCATCAGCCTGGATAGCTTGACTCCAGTGGTGTGGAGAGCCTGGGACTCACGTCTGAGCATACCCAGCCCACTCGGGGCGAAAATTGCAAAAAACACAGTTGATGGACAGAATGTAGAACAATGTCATACATTCACCCCAGTACAAGGATCTGGGCCTAAATCCATCATTTTTTTGCACTCCACACCACCCTGGGTTAGACACTGGCTATATGCAAATCAGCTCTGACCCTGTGCCTCATGGGAACAGTCCAGTCCGAACTACCAAGCCATGTCTTTCCCAGACCGGAATCAAGCATCCAAGGACCAGTTTCTGGCTATCAGCCTTCATCAGCCTGGATAGCTTGACTCCAGTGGTGTGGAGAGCCTGGGACTCACGTCTGAGCATACCCAGCCCACTCGGGGTGAAAATTGCAAAAAACACAGTTGATGGACAGAATGTAGAACAATGTCATACATTCACCCCAGTACAAGGATCTGGGCCTAAATCCATCGTTTTTTTGCACTCCACACCACCCTGGGTTAGACACTGGCTATATGCAAATCAGCTCTGACCCTGTGCCTCATGGGAACAGTCCAGTCCGAACTACCAAGCCATGTCTTTCCCAGACCGGAATCAAGCATCCAAGGACCGGTTTCTGGCTATCAGCCTTCATCAGCCTGGATAGCTTGACTCCAGTGGTGTGGAGAGCCTGGGGCTCACGTCTGAGCATACCCAGCCCACTCGGGGTGAAAATTGCAAAAAACACAGTTGATGGACAGAATGTAGAACAATGTCATACATTCACCCCAGTACAAGGATCTGGGCCTAAATCCATCGTTTTTTTGCACTCCACACCACCCTGGGTTAGACACTGGCTATATGCAAATCAGCTCTGACCCTGTGCCTCATGGGAACAGTCCAGTCCGAACTACCAAGCCATGTCTTTCCCAGACCGGAATCAAGCATCCAAGGACCGGTTTCTGGCTATCAGCCTTCATCAGCCTGGATAGCTTGACTCCAGTGGTGTGGAGAGCCTGGGGCTCACGTCTGAGCATACCCAGCCCACTCGGGGTGAAAATTGCAAAAAACACAGTTGATGGACAGAATGTAGAACAATGTCATACATTCACCCCAGTACAAGGATCTGGGCCTAAATCCATCGTTTTTTTGCACTCCACACCACCCTGGGTTAGACACTGGCTATATGCAAATCAGCTCTGACCCTGTGCCTCATGGGAACAGTCCAGTCCGAACTACCAAGCCATGTCTTTCCCAGACCGGAATCAAGCATCCAAGGACCGGTTTCTGGCTATCAGCCTTCATCAGCCTGAATAGCTTGACTCCAGCGGTGTGGAGAGCCTGGGACTCACGTCTGAGCATACCCAGCCCACTCGGGGTGAAAATTGCAGAAAACACAGTTGATGGACAGAATGTAGAACAATGTCATACATTCACCCCAGTACAAGGATCTGGGCCTAAATCCATAGTTTTTTTGCACTCCACACCACCCTGGGTTAGACACTGGCTATATGCAAATCAGCTCTGACCCTGTGCCTCATGGGAACAGTCCAGTCCGAACTACCAAGCCATGTCTTTCCCAGACCGGAATCAAGCATCCAAGGACCGGTTTCTGGCTATCAGCCTTCATCAGCCTGGATAGCTTGACTCCAGTGGTGTGGAGAGCCTGGGACTCACGTCTGAGCATACCCAGCCCACTCGGGGTGAAAATTGCAAAAAACACAGTTGATGGACAGAATGTAGAACAATGTCATACATTCACCCCAGTACAAGGATCTGGGCCTAAATCCATCGTTTTTTTGCACTCCACACCACCCTGGGTTAGACACTGGCTATATGCAAATCAGCTCTGACCCTGTGCCTCATGGGAACAGTCCAGTCCGAACTACCAAGCCATGTCTTTCCCAGACCGGAATCAAGCATCCAAGGACCGGTTTCTGGCTATCAGCCTTCATCAGCCTGGATAGCTTGACTCCAGTGGTGTGGAGAGCCTGGGACTCACGTCTGAGCATACCCAGCCCACTCGGGGTGAAAATTGCAAAAAACACAGTTGATGGACAGAATGTAGAACAATGTCATACATTCACCCCAGTACAAGGATCTGGGCCTAAATCCATCGTTTTTTTGCACTCCACACCACCCTGGGTTAGACACTGGCTATATGCAAATCAGCTCTGACCCTGTGCCTCATGGGAACAGTCCAGTCCGAACTACCAAGCCATGTCTTTCCCAGACCGGAATCAAGCATCCAAGGACCGGTTTCTGGCTATCAGCCTTCATCAGCCTGGACAGCTTGACTCCAGTGGTGTGGAGAGCCTGGGACTCACGTCTGAGCATACCCAGCCCACTCGGGGTGAAAATTGCAAAAAACACAGTTGATGGACAGAATGTAGAACAATGTCATACATTCACCCCAGTACAAGGATCTGGGCCTAAATCCATCATTTTTTTGCACTCCACACCACCCCGGGTTAGACACTGGCTATATGCAAATCAGCTCTGACCCTGTGCCTCATGGGAACAGTCCAGTCCGAACTACCAAGCCATGTCTTTCCCAGACCGGAATCAAGCATCCAAGGACCGGTTTCTGGCTATCAGCCTTCATCAGCCTGGATAGCTTGACTCCAGTGGTGTGGAGAGCCTGGGACTCACGTCTGAGCATACCCAGCCCACTCGGGTTGAAAATTGCAAAAAACACAGTTGATGGACAGAATGTAGAACAATGTCATACATTCACCCCAGTACAAGGATCTGGGCCTAAATCCATCGTTTTTTTGCACTCCACACCACCCTGGGTTAGACACTGGCTATATGCAAATCAGCTCTGACCCTGTGCCTCATGGGAACAGTCCAGTCCGAACTACCAAGCCATGTCTTTCCCAGACCGGAATCAAGCATCCAAGGACCGGTTTCTGGCTATCAGCCTTCATCAGCCTGGATAGCTTGACTCCAGTGGTGTGGAGAGCCTGGTACTCACGTCTGAGCATACCCAGCCCACTCGGGGTGAAAATGGCAAAAAACACAGTTGATGGACAGAATGTAGAACAATGTCATACATTCACCCCAGTACAAGGATCTGAGCCTAAATCCATCGTTTTTTTGCACTCCACACCACCCTGGGTTAGACACTGGCTATATGCAAATCAGCTCTGACCCTGTGCCTCATGGGAACAGTCCAGTCCGAACTACCAAGCCATGTCTTTCCCAGACCGGAATCAAGCATCCAAGGACCGGTTTCTGGCTATCAGCCTGGATAGCTTGACTCCAGTGGTGTGGAGAGCCTGGGACTCACGTCTGAGCATACCCAGCCCACTCGGGGTGAAAATTGCAGAAAACACAGTTGATGGACAGAATGTAGAACAATGTCATACATTCACCCCAGTACAAGGATCTGGGCCTAAATCCATAGTTTTTTTGCACTCCACACCACCCTGGGTTAGACACTGGCTATATGCAAATCAGCTCTGACCCTGTGCCTCATGGGAACAGTCCAGTCCGAACTACCAAGCCATGTCTTTCCCAGACCGGAATCAAGCATCCAAGGACCGGTTTCTGGCTATCAGCCTTCATCAGCCTGGATAGCTTGACTCCAGTGGTGTGGAGAGCCTGGGACTCACGTCTGAGCATACCCAGCCCACTCGGGGTGAAAATTGCAAAAAACACAGTTGATGTACAGAATGTAGAACAATGTCATACATTCACCCCAGTACAAGGATCTGGGCCTAAATCCATCGTTTTTTTGCACTCCACACCACCCTGGGTTAGACACTGGCTATATGCAAATCAGCTCTGACCCTGTGCCTCATGGGAACAGTCCAGTCCGAACTACCAAGCCATGTCTTTCCCAGACCGGAATCAAGCATCCAAGGACCGGTTTCTGGCTATCAGCCTTCATCAGCCTGGATAGCTTGACTGCAGTGGTGTGGAGAGCCTGGGACTCACGTCTGAGCATACCCAGCCCACTCGGGGTGAAAATTGCAAAAAACACAGTTGATGGACAGAATGTAGAACAATGTCATACATTCACCCCAGTACAAGGATCTGGGCCTAAATCCATCGTTTTTTTGCACTCCACACCACCCTGGGTTAGACACTGGCTATATGCAAATCAGCTCTGACCCTGTGCCTCATGGGAACAGTCCAGTCCGAACTACCAAGCCATGTCTTTCCCAGACCGGAATCAAGCATCCAAGGACCGGTTTCTGGCTATCAGCCTTCATCAGCCTGGACAGCTTGACTCCAGTGGTGTGGAGAGCCTGGGACTCACGTCTGAGCATACCCAGCCCACTCGGGGTGAAAATTGCAAAAAACACAGTTGATGGACAGAATGTAGAACAATGTCATACATTCACCCCAGTACAAGGATCTGGGCCTAAATCCATCATTTTTTTGCACTCCACACCACCCCGGGTTAGACACTGGCTATATGCAAATCAGCTCTGACCCTGTGCCTCATGGGAACAGTCCAGTCCGAACTACCAAGCCATGTCTTTCCCAGACCGGAATCAAGCATCCAAGGACCGGTTTCTGGCTATCAGCCTTCATCAGCCTGGATAGCTTGACTCCAGTGGTGTGGAGAGCCTGGGACTCACGTCTGAGCATACCCAGCCCACTCGGGTTGAAAATTGCAAAAAACACAGTTGATGGACAGAATGTAGAACAATGTCATACATTCACCCCAGTACAAGGATCTGGGCCTAAATCCATCGTTTTTTTGCACTCCACACCACCCTGGGTTAGACACTGGCTATATGCAAATCAGCTCTGACCCTGTGCCTCATGGGAACAGTCCAGTCCGAACTACCAAGCCATGTCTTTCCCAGACCGGAATCAAGCATCCAAGGACCGGTTTCTGGCTATCCGCCTTCATCAGCCTGGATAGCTTGACTCCAGTGGTGTGGAGAGCCTGGTACTCACGTCTGAGCATACCCAGCCCACTCGGGGTGAAAATGGCAAAAAACACAGTTGATGGAAAGAATGTAGAACAATGTCATACATTCACGCCAGTACAAGGATCTGAGCCTAAATCCATCGTTTTTTTGCACTCCACACCACCCTGGGTTAGACACTGGCTATATGCAAATCAGCTCTGACCCTGTGCCTCATGGGAACAGTCCAGTCCGAACTACCAAGCCATGTCTTTCCCAGACCGGAATCAAGCATCCAAGGACCGGTTTCTGGCTATCAGCCTGGATAGCTTGACTCCAGTGGTGTGGAGAGCCTGGGACTCACGTCTGAGCATACCCAGCCCACTCGGGGTGAAAATTGCAAAAAACACAGTTGATGGACAGAATGTAGAACAATGTCATACATTCACCCCAGTACAAGGATCTGGGCCTAAATCCATCGTTGTTTTGCACTCCACACCACCCTGGGTTAGACACTGGCTATATGCAAATCAGCTCTGACCCTGTGCCTCATGGGAACAGTCCAGTCCGAACTACCAAGCCATGTCTTTCCCAGACCGGAATCAAGCATCCAAGGACCGGTTTCTGGCTATCAGCCTTCATCAGCCTGGATAGCTTGACTCCAAGGGTGGGGAGAGCCTGGGATTCACGTCTGAGCATACCCAGCCCACTCGGGGTGAAAATTGCAAAAAACACAGTTGATGGACAGAATGTAGAACAATGTCATACATTCACCCCAGTACAAGGATCTGGGCCTAAATCCATCGTTTTTTTGCACTCCACACCACCCTGGGTTAGACACTGGCTATATGCAAATCAGCTCTGACCCTGTGCCTCATGGGAACAGTCCAGTCCGAACTACCAAGCCATGTCTTTCCCAGACCGGAATCAAGCATCCAAGGACCGGTTTCTGGCTATCAGCCTTCATCAGCCTGGATAGCTTGACTCCAGTGGTGTGGAGAGCCTGGGACTCACGTCTGAGCATACCCAGCCCACTCGGGGTGAAAATTGCAAAAAACACAGTTGATGGACAGAACGTAGAACAATGTTATACATTCACCCCAGTACAAGGATCTGGGCCTAAATCCATCGTTTTTTTGCACTCCACACCACCCTGGGTTAGACACTGGCTATATGCAAATCAGCTCTGACCCTGTGCCTCATGGGAACAGTCCAGTCCGAACTACCAAGCCATGTCTTTCCCAGACCGGAATCAAGCATCCAAGGACCGGTTTCTGGCTATCAGCCTTCATCAGCCTGGATAGCTTGACTCCAGTGGTGTGGAGAGCCTGGGACTCACGTCTGAGCATACCCAGCCCACTCGGGGTGGAAATTGCAAAAAACACAGTTGATGGACAGAATGTAGAACAATGTCATACATTCACCCCAGTACAAGGATCTGGGCCTAAATCCATCGTTTTTTTGCACTCCACACCACCCTGGGTTAGACACTGGCTATATGCAAATCAGCTCTGACCCTGTGCCTCATAGGAACAGTCCAGTCCGAACTACCAAGCCATGTCTTTCCCAGACCGGAATCAAGCATCCAAGGACCGGTTTCTGGCTATCAGCCTTCATCAGCCTGGATAGCTTGACTCCAGTGGTGTGGAGAGCTTGGGACTCACGTCTGAGCATACCCAGCCCACTCGGGGTGAAAATTGCAAAAAACACAGTTGATGGACAGAATGTAGAACAATGTCATACATTCACCACAGTACAAGGATCTGGGCCTAAATCCATCGTTTTTATGCACTCCACACCACCCTGGGTTAGACACTGGCTATATGCAAATCAGCTCTGACCCTGTGCCTCATGGGAACAGTCCAGTCCGAATTACCAAGCCATGTCTTTCCCAGACCGGAATCAAGCATCCAAGGACCGGTTTCTGGCTATCAGCCTTCATCAGCCTGGATAGCTTGACTCCAGTGGTGTGGAGAGCCTGGGACTCACGTCTGAGCTTACCCAGCCCACTCGGGGTGAAAATGGCAAAAAACACAGTTGATGGACAGAATGTAGAACAATGTCATACATTCACCCCAGTACAAAGATCTGAGCCTAAATCCATCGTTTTTTTGCACTCCACACCACCCTGGGTTAGACACTGGCTATATGCAAATCAGCTCTGACCCTGTGCCTCATGGGAACAGTCCAGTCCGAACTACCAAGCCATGTCTTTCCCAGACCGGAATCAAGCATCCAAGGACCGGTTTCTGGCTATCAGCCTGGATAGCTTGACTCCAGTGGTGTGGAGAGCCTGGGACTCACGTCTGAGCATACCCAGCCCACTCAGGGTGAAAATTGCAAAAAACACAGTTGATGGACAGAATGTAGAACAATGTCATACATTCACCCCAGTACAAGGATCTGGGCCTAAATCCATCGTTTTTTTGCACTCCACACCACCCTGGGTTAGACACTGGCTATATGCAAATCAGCTCTGACCCTGTGCCTCTTGGGAACAGTCCAGTCCGAACTACCAAGCCATTTCTTTCCCAGACCGGAATCAAGCATCCAAGGACCGGTTTCTGGCTATCAGCCTTCATCAGCCTGGATAGCTTGACTCCAGTGGTGTGGAGAGCCTGGGACTCACGTCTGAGCATACCCAGCCCACTCGGGGTGAAAATTGCAAAAAACACAGTTGATGGACAGAACGTAGAACAATGTCATACATTCACCCCAGTACAAGGATCTGGGCCTAAATCCATCGTTTTTTTGCACTCCACACCACCCTGGGTTAGACACTGGCTATATGCAAATCAGCTCTGACCCTGTGCCTCATGGGAACAGTCCAGTCCGAACTACCAAGCCATGTCTTTCCCAGACCGGAATCAAGCATCCAAGGACCGGTTTCTGGCTATCAGCCTTCATCAGCCTGGATAGCTTGACTCCAGTGGTGTGGAGAGCCTGGTACTCACGTCTGAGCATACCCAGCCCACTCGGGGTGAAAATGGCAAAAAACACAGTTGATGGACAGAATGTAGAACAATGTCATACATTCACCCCAGTACAAGGATCTGAGCCTAAATCCATCGTTTTTTTGCACTCCACACCACCCTGGGTTAGACACTGGCTATATGCAAATCAGCTCTGACCCTGTGCCTCATGGGAACAGTCCAGTCCGAACTACCAAGCCATGTCTTTCCCAGACCGGAATCAAGCATCCAAGGACCGGTTTCTGGCTATCAGCCTGGATAGCTTGACTCCAGTGGTGTGGAGAGCCTGGGACTCACGTCTGAGCATACCCAGCCCACTCGGGGTGAAAATTGCAGAAAACACAGTTGATGGACAGAATGTAGAACAATGTCATACATTCACCCCAGTACAAGGATCTGGGCCTAAATCCATAGTTTTTTTGCACTCCACACCACCCTGGGTTAGACACTGGCTATATGCAAATCAGCTCTGACCCTGTGCCTCATGGGAACAGTCCAGTCCGAACTACCAAGCCATGTCTTTCCCAGACCGGAATCAAGCATCCAAGGACCGGTTTCTGGCTATCAGCCTTCATCAGCCTGGATAGCTTGACTCCAGTGGTGTGGAGAGCCTGGGACTCACGTCTGAGCATACCCAGCCCACTCGGGGTGAAAATTGCAAAAAACACAGTTGATGTACAGAATGTAGAACAATGTCATACATTCACCCCAGTACAAGGATCTGGGCCTAAATCCATCGTTTTTTTGCACTCCACACCACCCTGGGTTAGACACTGGCTATATGCAAATCAGCTCTGACCCTGTGCCTCATGGGAACAGTCCAGTCCGAACTACCAAGCCATGTCTTTCCCAGACCGGAATCAAGCATCCAAGGACCGGTTTCTGGCTATCAGCCTTCATCAGCCTGGATAGCTTGACTGCAGTGGTGTGGAGAGCCTGGGACTCACGTCTGAGCATACCCAGCCCACTCGGGGTGAAAATTGCAAAAAACACAGTTGATGGACAGAATGTAGAACAATGTCATACATTCACCCCAGTACAAGGATCTGGGCCTAAATCCATCGTTTTTTTGCACTCCACACCACCCTGGGTTAGACACTGGCTATATGCAAATCAGCTCTGACCCTGTGCCTCATGGGAACAGTCCAGTCCGAACTACCAAGCCATGTCTTTCCCAGACCGGAATCAAGCATCCAAGGACCGGTTTCTGGCTATCAGCCTTCATCAGCCTGGACAGCTTGACTCCAGTGGTGTGGAGAGCCTGGGACTCACGTCTGAGCATACCCAGCCCACTCGGGGTGAAAATTGCAAAAAACACAGTTGATGGACAGAATGTAGAACAATGTCATACATTCACCCCAGTACAAGGATCTGGGCCTAAATCCATCATTTTTTTGCACTCCACACCACCCCGGGTTAGACACTGGCTATATACAAATCAGCTCTGACCCTGTGCCTCATGGGAACAGTCCAGTCCGAACTACCAAGCCATGTCTTTCCCAGACCGGAATCAAGCATCCAAGGACCGGTTTCTGGCTATCAGCCTTCATCAGCCTGGATAGCTTGACTCCAGTGGTGTGGAGAGCCTGGGACTCACGTCTGAGCATACCCAGCCCACTCGGGTTGAAAATTGCAAAAAACACAGTTGATGGACAGAATGTAGAACAATGTCATACATTCACCCCAGTACAAGGATCTGGGCCTAAATCCATCGTTTTTTTGCACTCCACACCACCCTGGGTTAGACACTGGCTATATGCAAATCAGCTCTGACCCTGTGCCTCATGGGAACAGTCCAGTCCGAACTACCAAGCCATGTCTTTCCCAGACCGGAATCAAGCATCCAAGGACCGGTTTCTGGCTATCCGCCTTCATCAGCCTGGATAGCTTGACTCCAGTGGTGTGGAGAGCCTGGTACTCACGTCTGAGCATACCCAGCCCACTCGGGGTGAAAATGGCAAAAAACACAGTTGATGGAAAGAATGTAGAACAATGTCATACATTCACGCCAGTACAAGGATCTGAGCCTAAATCCATCGTTTTTTTGCACTCCACACCACCCTGGGTTAGACACTGGCTATATGCAAATCAGCTCTGACCCTGTGCCTCATGGGAACAGTCCAGTCCGAACTACCAAGCCATGTCTTTCCCAGACCGGAATCAAGCATCCAAGGACCGGTTTCTGGCTATCAGCCTGGATAGCTTGACTCCAGTGGTGTGGAGAGCCTGGGACTCACGTCTGAGCATACCCAGCCCACTCGGGGTGAAAATTGCAAAAAACACAGTTGATGGACAGAATGTAGAACAATGTCATACATTCACCCCAGTACAAGGATCTGGGCCTAAATCCATCGTTGTTTTGCACTCCACACCACCCTGGGTTAGACACTGGCTATATGCAAATCAGCTCTGACCCTGTGCCTCATGGGAACAGTCCAGTCCGAACTACCAAGCCATGTCTTTCCCAGACCGGAATCAAGCATCCAAGGACCGGTTTCTGGCTATCAGCCTTCATCAGCCTGGATAGCTTGACTCCAAGGGTGGGGAGAGCCTGGGATTCACGTCTGAGCATACCCAGCCCACTCGGGGTGAAAATTGCAAAAAACACAGTTGATGGACAGAATGTAGAACAATGTCATACATTCACCCCAGTACAAGGATCTGGGCCTAAATCCATCGTTTTTTTGCACTCCACACCACCCTGGGTTAGACACTGGCTATATGCAAATCAGCTCTGACCCTGTGCCTCATGGGAACAGTCCAGTCCGAACTACCAAGCCATGTCTTTCCCAGACCGGAATCAAGCATCCAAGGACCGGTTTCTGGCTATCAGCCTTCATCAGCCTGGATAGCTTGACTCCAGTGGTGTGGAGAGCCTGGGACTCACGTCTGAGCATACCCAGCCCACTCGGGGTGAAAATTGCAAAAAACACAGTTGATGGACAGAACGTAGAACAATGTTATACATTCACCCCAGTACAAGGATCTGGGCCTAAATCCATCGTTTTTTTGCACTCCACACCACCCTGGGTTAGACACTGGCTATATGCAAATCAGCTCTGACCCTGTGCCTCATGGGAACAGTCCAGTCCGAACTACCAAGCCATGTCTTTCCCAGACCGGAATCAAGCATCCAAGGACCGGTTTCTGGCTATCAGCCTTCATCAGCCTGGATAGCTTGACTCCAGTGGTGTGGAGAGCCTGGGACTCACGTCTGAGCATACCCAGCCCACTCGGGGTGGAAATTGCAAAAAACACAGTTGATGGACAGAATGTAGAACAATGTCATACATTCACCCCAGTACAAGGATCTGGGCCTAAATCCATCGTTTTTTTGCACTCCACACCACCCTGGGTTAGACACTGGCTATATGCAAATCAGCTCTGACCCTGTGCCTCATAGGAACAGTCCAGTCCGAACTACCAAGCCATGTCTTTCCCAGACCGGAATCAAGCATCCAAGGACCGGTTTCTGGCTATCAGCCTTCATCAGCCTGGATAGCTTGACTCCAGTGGTGTGGAGAGCTTGGGACTCACGTCTGAGCATACCCAGCCCACTCGGGGTGAAAATTGCAAAAAACACAGTTGATGGACAGAATGTAGAACAATGTCATACATTCACCACAGTACAAGGATCTGGGCCTAAATCCATCGTTTTTATGCACTCCACACCACCCTGGGTTAGACACTGGCTATATGCAAATCAGCTCTGACCCTGTGCCTCATGGGAACAGTCCAGTCCGAATTACCAAGCCATGTCTTTCCCAGACCGGAATCAAGCATCCAAGGACCGGTTTCTGGCTATCAGCCTTCATCAGCCTGGATAGCTTGACTCCAGTGGTGTGGAGAGCCTGGGACTCACGTCTGAGCTTACCCAGCCCACTCGGGGTGAAAATGGCAAAAAACACAGTTGATGGACAGAATGTAGAACAATGTCATACATTCACCCCAGTACAAAGATCTGAGCCTAAATCCATCGTTTTTTTGCACTCCACACCACCCTGGGTTAGACACTGGCTATATGCAAATCAGCTCTGACCCTGTGCCTCATGGGAACAGTCCAGTCCGAACTACCAAGCCATGTCTTTCCCAGACCGGAATCAAGCATCCAAGGACCGGTTTCTGGCTATCAGCCTGGATAGCTTGACTCCAGTGGTGTGGAGAGCCTGGGACTCACGTCTGAGCATACCCAGCCCACTCAGGGTGAAAATTGCAAAAAACACAGTTGATGGACAGAATGTAGAACAATGTCATACATTCACCCCAGTACAAGGATCTGGGCCTAAATCCATCGTTTTTTTGCACTCCACACCACCCTGGGTTAGACACTGGCTATATGCAAATCAGCTCTGACCCTGTGCCTCTTGGGAACAGTCCAGTCCGAACTACCAAGCCATTTCTTTCCCAGACCGGAATCAAGCATCCAAGGACCGGTTTCTGGCTATCAGCCTTCATCAGCCTGGATAGCTTGACTCCAGTGGTGTGGAGAGCCTGGGACTCACGTCTGAGCATACCCAGCCCACTCGGGGTGAAAATTGCAAAAAACACAGTTGATGGACAGAACGTAGAACAATGTCATACATTCACCCCAGTACAAGGATCTGGGCCTAAATCCATCGTTTTTTTGATCTCCACACCACCCTGGGTTAGACACTGGCTATATGCAAATCAGCTCTGACCCTGTGCCTCATGGGAACAGTCCAGTCCGAACTACCAAGCCATGTCTTTCCCAGACCGGAATCAAGCATCCAAGGACCGGTTTCTGGCTATCAGCCTTCATCAGCCTGGATAGCTTGATTCCAGTGGTGTGGAGAGCCTGGGACTCACGTCTGAGCATACCCAGCCCACTCGGGGCGAAAATTGCAAAAAACACAGTTGATGGACAGAATGTAGAACAATGTCATACATTCACCCCAGTACAAGGATCTGGGCCTAAATCCATCATTTTTTTGCACTCCACACCACCCTGGGTTAGACACTGGCTATATGCAAATCAGCTCTGACCCTGTGCCTCATGGGAACAGTCCAGTCCGAACTACCAAGCCATGTCTTTCCCAGACCGGAATCAAGCATCCAAGGACCAGTTTCTGGCTATCAGCCTTCATCAGCCTGGATAGCTTGACTCCAGTGGTGTGGAGAGCCTGGGACTCACGTCTGAGCATACCCAGCCCACTCGGGGTGAAAATTGCAAAAAACACAGTTGATGGACAGAATGTAGAACAATGTCATACATTCACCCCAGTACAAGGATCTGGGCCTAAATCCATCGTTTTTTTGCACTCCACACCACCCTGGGTTAGACACTGGCTATATGCAAATCAGCTCTGACCCTGTGCCTCATGGGAACAGTCCAGTCCGAACTACCAAGCCATGTCTTTCCCAGACCGGAATCAAGCATCCAAGGACCGGTTTCTGGCTATCAGCCTTCATCAGCCTGGATAGCTTGACTCCAGTGGTGTGGAGAGCCTGGGACTCACGTCTGAGCATACCCAGCCCACTCGGGGTGAAAATTGCAAAAAACACAGTTGATGGACAGAATGTAGAACAATGTCATACATTCACCCCAGTACAAGGATCTGGGCCTAAATCCATCGTTTTTTTGCACTCCACACCACCCTGGGTTAGACACTGGCTATATGCAAATCAGCTCTGACCCTGTGCCTCATGGGAACAGTCCAGTCCGAACTACCAAGCCATGTCTTTCCCAGACCGGAATCAAGCATCCAAGGACCGGTTTCTGGCTATCAGCCTTCATCAGCCTGGATAGCTTGACTCCAGTGGTGTGGAGAGCCTGGGGCTCACGTCTGAGCATACCCAGCCCACTCGGGGTGAAAATTGCAAAAAACACAGTTGATGGACAGAATGTAGAACAATGTCATACATTCACCCCAGTACAAGGATCTGGGCCTAAATCCATCGTTTTTTTGCACTCCACACCACCCTGGGTTAGACACTGGCTATATGCAAATCAGCTCTGACCCTGTGCCTCATGGGAACAGTCCAGTCCGAACTACCAAGCCATGTCTTTCCCAGACCGGAATCAAGCATCCAAGGACCGGTTTCTGGCTATCAGCCTTCATCAGCCTGGATAGCTTGACTCCAGCGGTGTGGAGAGCCTGGGACTCACGTCTGAGCATACCCAGCCCACTCGGGGTGAAAATTGCAGAAAACACAGTTGATGGACAGAATGTAGAACAATGTCATACATTCACCCCAGTACAAGGATCTGGGCCTAAATCCATAGTTTTTTTGCACTCCACACCACCCTGGGTTAGACACTGGCTATATGCAAATCAGCTCTGACCCTGTGCCTCATGGGAACAGTCCAGTCCGAACTACCAAGCCATGTCTTTCCCAGACCGGAATCAAGCATCCAAGGACCGGTTTCTGGCTATCAGCCTTCATCAGCCTGGATAGCTTGACTCCAGTGGTGTGGAGAGCCTGGGACTCACGTCTGAGCATACCCAGCCCACTCGGGGTGAAAATTGCAAAAAACACAGTTGATGGACAGAATGTAGAACAATGTCATACATTCACCCCAGTACAAGGATCTGGGCCTAAATCCATCGTTTTTTTGCACTCCACACCACCCTGGGTTAGACACTGGCTATATGCAAATCAGCTCTGACCCTGTGCCTCATGGGAACAGTCCAGTCCGAACTACCAAGCCATGTCTTTCCCAGACCGGAATCAAGCATCCAAGGACCGGTTTCTGGCTATCAGCCTTCATCAGCCTGGATAGCTTGACTCCAGTGGTGTGGAGAGCCTGGGACTCACGTCTGAGCATACCCAGCCCACTCGGGGTGAAAATTGCAAAAAACACAGTTGATGGACAGAATGTAGAACAATGTCATACATTCACCCCAGTACAAGGATCTGGGCCTAAATCCATCGTTTTTTTGCACTCCACACCACCCTGGGTTAGACACTGGCTATATGCAAATCAGCTCTGACCCTGTGCCTCATGGGAACAGTCCAGTCCGAACTACCAAGCCATGTCTTTCCCAGACCGGAATCAAGCATCCAAGGACCGGTTTCTGGCTATCAGCCTTCATCAGCCTGGACAGCTTGACTCCAGTGGTGTGGAGAGCCTGGGACTCACGTCTGAGCATACCCAGCCCACTCGGGGTGAAAATTGCAAAAAACACAGTTGATGGACAGAATGTAGAACAATGTCATACATTCACCCCAGTACAAGGATCTGGGCCTAAATCCATCATTTTTTTGCACTCCACACCACCCCGGGTTAGACACTGGCTATATGCAAATCAGCTCTGACCCTGTGCCTCATGGGAACAGTCCAGTCCGAACTACCAAGCCATGTCTTTCCCAGACCGGAATCAAGCATCCAAGGACCGGTTTCTGGCTATCAGCCTTCATCAGCCTGGATAGCTTGACTCCAGTGGTGTGGAGAGCCTGGGACTCACGTCTGAGCATACCCAGCCCACTCGGGTTGAAAATTGCAAAAAACACAGTTGATGGACAGAATGTAGAACAATGTCATACATTCACCCCAGTACAAGGATCTGGGCCTAAATCCATCGTTTTTTTGCACTCCACACCACCCTGGGTTAGACACTGGCTATATGCAAATCAGCTCTGACCCTGTGCCTCATGGGAACAGTCCAGTCCGAACTACCAAGCCATGTCTTTCCCAGACCGGAATCAAGCATCCAAGGACCGGTTTCTGGCTATCAGCCTTCATCAGCCTGGATAGCTTGACTCCAGTGGTGTGGAGAGCCTGGTACTCACGTCTGAGCATACCCAGCCCACTCGGGGTGAAAATGGCAAAAAACACAGTTGATGGACAGAATGTAGAACAATGTCATACATTCACCCCAGTACAAGGATCTGAGCCTAAATCCATCGTTTTTTTGCACTCCACACCACCCTGGGTTAGACACTGGCTATATGCAAATCAGCTCTGACCCTGTGCCTCATGGGAACAGTCCAGTCCGAACTACCAAGCCATGTCTTTCCCAGACCGGAATCAAGCATCCAAGGACCGGTTTCTGGCTATCAGCCTGGATAGCTTGACTCCAGTGGTGTGGAGAGCCTGGGACTCACGTCTGAGCATACCCAGCCCACTCGGGGTGAAAATTGCAGAAAACACAGTTGATGGACAGAATGTAGAACAATGTCATACATTCACCCCAGTACAAGGATCTGGGCCTAAATCCATAGTTTTTTTGCACTCCACACCACCCTGGGTTAGACACTGGCTATATGCAAATCAGCTCTGACCCTGTGCCTCATGGGAACAGTCCAGTCCGAACTACCAAGCCATGTCTTTCCCAGACCGGAATCAAGCATCCAAGGACCGGTTTCTGGCTATCAGCCTTCATCAGCCTGGATAGCTTGACTCCAGTGGTGTGGAGAGCCTGGGACTCACGTCTGAGCATACCCAGCCCACTCGGGGTGAAAATTGCAAAAAACACAGTTGATGTACAGAATGTAGAACAATGTCATACATTCACCCCAGTACAAGGATCTGGGCCTAAATCCATCGTTTTTTTGCACTCCACACCACCCTGGGTTAGACACTGGCTATATGCAAATCAGCTCTGACCCTGTGCCTCATGGGAACAGTCCAGTCCGAACTACCAAGCCATGTCTTTCCCAGACCGGAATCAAGCATCCAAGGACCGGTTTCTGGCTATCAGCCTTCATCAGCCTGGATAGCTTGACTGCAGTGGTGTGGAGAGCCTGGGACTCACGTCTGAGCATACCCAGCCCACTCGGGGTGAAAATTGCAAAAAACACAGTTGATGGACAGAATGTAGAACAATGTCATACATTCACCCCAGTACAAGGATCTGGGCCTAAATCCATCGTTTTTTTGCACTCCACACCACCCTGGGTTAGACACTGGCTATATGCAAATCAGCTCTGACCCTGTGCCTCATGGGAACAGTCCAGTCCGAACTACCAAGCCATGTCTTTCCCAGACCGGAATCAAGCATCCAAGGACCGGTTTCTGGCTATCAGCCTTCATCAGCCTGGACAGCTTGACTCCAGTGGTGTGGAGAGCCTGGGACTCACGTCTGAGCATACCCAGCCCACTCGGGGTGAAAATTGCAAAAAACACAGTTGATGGACAGAATGTAGAACAATGTCATACATTCACCCCAGTACAAGGATCTGGGCCTAAATCCATCATTTTTTTGCACTCCACACCACCCCGGGTTAGACACTGGCTATATGCAAATCAGCTCTGACCCTGTGCCTCATGGGAACAGTCCAGTCCGAACTACCAAGCCATGTCTTTCCCAGACCGGAATCAAGCATCCAAGGACCGGTTTCTGGCTATCAGCCTTCATCAGCCTGGATAGCTTGACTCCAGTGGTGTGGAGAGCCTGGGACTCACGTCTGAGCATACCCAGCCCACTCGGGTTGAAAATTGCAAAAAACACAGTTGATGGACAGAATGTAGAACAATGTCATACATTGACCCCAGTACAAGGATCTGGGCCTAAATCCATCGTTTTTTTGCACTCCACACCACCCTGGGTTAGACACTGGCTATATGCAAATCAGCTCTGACCCTGTGCCTCATGGGAACAGTCCAGTCCGAACTACCAAGCCATGTCTTTCCCAGACCGGAATCAAGCATCCAAGGACCGGTTTCTGGCTATCCGCCTTCATCAGCCTGGATAGCTTGACTCCAGTGGTGTGGAGAGCCTGGTACTCACGTCTGAGCATACCCAGCCCACTCGGGGTGAAAATGGCAAAAAACACAGTTGATGGAAAGAATGTAGAACAATGTCATACATTCACGCCAGTACAAGGATCTGAGCCTAAATCCATCGTTTTTTTGCACTCCACACCACCCTGGGTTAGACACTGGCTATATGCAAATCAGCTCTGACCCTGTGCCTCATGGGAACAGTCCAGTCCGAACTACCAAGCCATGTCTTTCCCAGACCGGAATCAAGCATCCAAGGACCGGTTTCTGGCTATCAGCCTGGATAGCTTGACTCCAGTGGTGTGGAGAGCCTGGGACTCACGTCTGAGCATACCCAGCCCACTCGGGGTGAAAATTGCAAAAAACACAGTTGATGGACAGAATGTAGAACAATGTCATACATTCACCCCAGTACAAGGATCTGGGCCTAAATCCATCGTTGTTTTGCACTCCACACCACCCTGGGTTAGACACTGGCTATATGCAAATCAGCTCTGACCCTGTGCCTCATGGGAACAGTCCAGTCCGAACTACCAAGCCATGTCTTTCCCAGACCGGAATCAAGCATCCAAGGACCGGTTTCTGGCTATCAGCCTTCATCAGCCTGGATAGCTTGACTCCAAGGGTGGGGAGAGCCTGGGATTCACGTCTGAGCATACCCAGCCCACTCGGGGTGAAAATTGCAAAAAACACAGTTGATGGACAGAATGTAGAACAATGTCATACATTCACCCCAGTACAAGGATCTGGGCCTAAATCCATCGTTTTTTTGCACTCCACACCACCCTGGGTTAGACACTGGCTATATGCAAATCAGCTCTGACCCTGTGCCTCATGGGAACAGTCCAGTCCGAACTACCAAGCCATGTCTTTCCCAGACCGGAATCAAGCATCCAAGGACCGGTTTCTGGCTATCAGCCTTCATCAGCCTGGATAGCTTGACTCCAGTGGTGTGGAGAGCCTGGGACTCACGTCTGAGCATACCCAGCCCACTCGGGGTGAAAATTGCAAAAAACACAGTTGATGGACAGAACGTAGAACAATGTTATACATTCACCCCAGTACAAGGATCTGGGCCTAAATCCATCGTTTTTTTGCACTCCACACCACCCTGGGTTAGACACTGGCTATATGCAAATCAGCTCTGACCCTGTGCCTCATGGGAACAGTCCAGTCCGAACTACCAAGCCATGTCTTTCCCAGACCGGAATCAAGCATCCAAGGACCGGTTTCTGGCTATCAGCCTTCATCAGCCTGGATAGCTTGACTCCAGTGGTGTGGAGAGCCTGGGACTCACGTCTGAGCATACCCAGCCCACTCGGGGTGGAAATTGCAAAAAACACAGTTGATGGACAGAATGTAGAACAATGTCATACATTCACCCCAGTACAAGGATCTGGGCCTAAATCCATCGTTTTTTTGCACTCCACACCACCCTGGGTTAGACACTGGCTATATGCAAATCAGCTCTGACCCTGTGCCTCATAGGAACAGTCCAGTCCGAACTACCAAGCCATGTCTTTCCCAGACCGGAATCAAGCATCCAAGGACCGGTTTCTGGCTATCAGCCTTCATCAGCCTGGATAGCTTGACTCCAGTGGTGTGGAGAGCTTGGGACTCACGTCTGAGCATACCCAGCCCACTCGGGGTGAAAATTGCAAAAAACACAGTTGATGGACAGAATGTAGAACAATGTCATACATTCACCACAGTACAAGGATCTGGGCCTAAATCCATCGTTTTTATGCACTCCACACCACCCTGGGTTAGACACTGGCTATATGCAAATCAGCTCTGACCCTGTGCCTCATGGGAACAGTCCAGTCCGAACTACCAAGCCATGTCTTTCCCAGACCGGAATCAAGCATCCAAGGACCGGTTTCTGGCTATCAGCCTTCATCAGCCTGGATAGCTTGACTCCAGTGGTGTGGAGAGCCTGGGACTCACGTCTGAGCATACCCAGCCCACTCGGGGTGAAAATTGCAAAAAACACAGTTGATGGACAGAATGTAGAACAATGTCATACATTCACCCCAGTACAAGGATCTGGGCCTAAATCCATCGTTTTTTTGCACTCCACACCACCCTGGGTTAGACACTGGCTATATGCAAATCAGCTCTGACCCTGTGCCTCATGGGAACAGTCCAGTCCGAACTACCAAGCCATGTCTTTCCCAGACCGGAATCAAGCATCCAAGGACCGGTTTCTGGCTATCAGCCTTCATCAGCCTGGATAGCTTGACTCCAGTGGTGTGGAGAGCCTGGGGCTCACGTCTGAGCATACCCAGCCCACTCGGGGTGAAAATTGCAAAAAACACAGTTGATGGACAGAATGTAGAACAATGTCATACATTCACCCCAGTACAAGGATCTGGGCCTAAATCCATTGTTTTTTTGCACTCCACACCACCCTGGGTTAGACACTGGCTATATGCAAATCAGCTCTGACCCTGTGCCTCATGGGAACAGTCCAGTCCGAACTACCAAGCCATGTCTTTCCCAGACCGGAATCAAGCATCCAAGGACCGGTTTCTGGCTATCAGCCTTCATCAGCCTGGATAGCTTGACTCCAGTGGTGTGGAGAGCCTGGGACTCACGTCTGAGCATACGCAGCCCACTCGGGGTGAAAATTGCAAAAAACACAGTTGATGGACAGAATGTAGAACAATGTCATACATTCACCCCAGTACAAGGATCTGGGCCTAAATCCATCGTTTTTTTGCACTCCACACCACCCTGGGTTTGACACTGGCTATATGCAAATCAGCTCTGACCCTGTGCCTCATGGGAACAGTCCAGTCCGAACTACCAAGCCATGTCTTTCCCAGACCGGAATCAAGCATCCAAGGACCGGTTTCTGGCTATCAGCCTTCATCAGCCTGGATAGCTTGACTCCAGTGGTGTGGAGAGCCTGGGACTCACGTCTGAGCATAGCCAGCCCACTCGGGGTGAAAATTGCAAAAAACACAGTTGATGGACAGAATGTAGAACAATGTCATACATTCACCCCAGTACAAGGATCTGGGCCTAAATCCATCGTTTTTTTGCACTCCACACCACCCTGGGTTAGACACTGGCTATATGCAAATCAGCTCTGACCCTGTGCCTCATGGGAACAGTCCAGTCCGAACTACCAAGCCATGTCTTTCCCAGACCGGAATCAAGCATCCAAGGACAGGTTTCTGGCTATCAGCCTTCATCAGCCTGGATAGCTTGACTCCAGTGGTGTGGAGAGCCTGGGACTCACGTCTGAGCATACCCAGCCCACTCGGGGTGAAAATTGCAAAAAATACAGTTGATGGACAGAATGTAGAACAATGTCATACATTCACCCCAGTACAAGGATCTGGGCCTAAATCCATCGTTTTTTTGCACTCCACACCACCCTGGGTTAGACACTGGCTATATGCAAATCAGCTCTGACCCTGTGCCTCATGGGAACAGTCCAGTCCGAACTACCAAGCCATGTCTTTCCCAGACCGGAATCAAGCATCCAAGGACCGGTTTCTGGCTACCAGCCTTCATCAGCCTGGATAGCTTGACTCCAGTGGTGTGGAGAGCCTGGGACTCACGTCTGAGCATACCCAGCCCACTCGGGGTGAAAATTGCAAAAAACACAGTTGATGGACAGAATGTAGAACAATGTCATACATTCACCCCAGTACAAGGATCTGGGCCTAAATCCATCGTTTTTTTGCACTCCACACCACCCTGGGTTAGACACTGGCTATATGCAAATCAGCTCTGACCCTGTGCCTCATGGGAACAGTCCAGTCCGAACTACCAAGCCATGTCTTTCCCAGACCGGAATCAAGCATCCAAGGACCAGTTTCTGGCTATCAGCCTTCATCAGCCTGGATAGCTTGACTCCAGTGGTGTGGAGAGCCTGGGACTCACGTCTGAGCATACCCAGCCCAATCGGGGTGAAAATTGCAAAAAACACAGTTGATGGACAGAATGTAGAACAATGTCATACATTCACCCCAGTACAAGGATCTGGGCCTAAATCCATCGTTTTTTTGCACTCCACACCACCCTGGGTTAGACACTGGCTATATGCAAATCAGCTCTGACCCTGTGCCTCATGGGAACAGTCCAGTCCGAACTACCAAGCCATGTCTTTCCCAGACCGGAATCAAGCATCCAAGGACCGGTTTCTGGCTATCAGCCTTCATCAGCCTGGATAGCTTGACTCCAGTGGTGTGGAGAGCCTGGGACTCACGTCTGAGCATACCCAGCCCACTCGGGGTGAAAATTGCAAAAAACACAGTTGATGGACAGAATGTAGAACAATGTCATACATTCACCCCAGTACAAGGATCTGGGCCTAAATCCATCGGTTTTTTGCACTCCACACCACCCTGGGTTAGACACTGGCTATATGCAAATCAGCTCTGACCCTGTGCCTCATGGGAACAGTCCAGTCCGAACTACCAAGCCATGTCTTTCCCAGACCGGAATCAAGCATCCAAGGACCGGTTTCTGGCTATCAGCCTTCATCAGCCTGGATAGCTTGACTCCAGTGGTGTGGAGAGCCTGGGACTCACGTCTGAGCATACCCAGCCCACTCGGGGTGAAAATTGCAAAAAACACAGTTGATGGACAGAATGTAGAACAATGTCATACATTCACCCCAGTACAAGGATCTGGGCCTAAATCCATCGTTTTTTTGCACTCCACACCACCCTGGGTTAGACACTGGCTATATGCAAATCAGCTCTGACCCTGTGCCTCATGGGAACAGTCCAGTCCGAACTACCAAGCCATGTCTTTCCCAGACCGGAATCAAGCATCCAAGGACCGGTGTCTGGCTATCAGCCTTCATCAGCCTGGATAGCTTGACTCCAGTGGTGTGGAGAGCCTGGGACTCACGTCTGAGCATACCCAGCCCACTCGGGGTGAAAATTGCAAAAAACACAGTTGATGGACAGAATGTAGAACAATGTCATACATTCACCCCAGTACAAGGATCTGGGCCTAAATCCATCGTTTTTTTGCACTCCACACCACCCTGGGTTAGACACTGGCTATATGCAAATCAGCTCTGACCCTGTGCCTCATGGGAACAGTCCAGTCCGAACTACCAAGCCATGTCTTTCCCAGACCGGAATCAATCATCCAAGGACCGGTTTCTGGCTATCAGCCTTCATCAGCCTGGATAGCTTGACTCCAGTGGTGTGGAGAGCCTGGGACTCACGTCTGAGCATACCCAGCCCACTCGGGGTGAAAATTGCAAAAAACACAGTTGATGGACAGAATGTAGAACAATGTCATACATTCACCCCAGTACAAGGATCTGGGCTTAAATCCATCGTTTTTTTGCACTCCACAACACCCTGGGTTAGACACTGGCTATATGCAAATCAGCTCTGACCCTGTGCCTCATGGGAACAGTCCAGTCCGAACTACCAAGCCATGTCTTTCCCAGACCGGAATCAAGCATCCAAGGACAGGTTTCTGGCTATCAGCCTTCATCAGCCTGGATAGCTTGACTCCAGTGGTGTGGAGAGCCTGGGACTCACGTCTGAGCATACCCAGCCCACTCGGGGTGAAAATTGCAAAAAACACAGTTGATGGACAGAATGTAGAACAATGTCATACATTCACCCCAGTACAAGGATCTGGGCCTAAATCCATCGTTTTTTTGCACTCCACACCACCCCGGGTTAGACACTGGCTATATGCAAATCAGCTCTGACCCTGTGCCTGATGGGAACAGTCCAGTCCGAACTACTAAGCCATGTCTTTCCCAGACCGGAATCAAGCATCCAAGGACCGGTTTCTGGCTATCGGCCTTCATCAGCCTGGATAGCTTGACTCCAGTGGTGTGGAGAGCCTGGGACTCACGTCTGAGCATACCCAGCCCACTCGGGGTGAAAATTGCAAAAAACACAGTTGATGGACAGAATGTAGAACAATGTCATACATTCACCCCAGTACAAGGATCTGGGCCTAAATCCATCGTCTTTTTTGCACTCCACACCACCCCGGGTTAGACACTGGCTATATGCAAATCAGCTCTGACCCTGTGCCTCATGGGAACAGTCCAGTCCGAACTACCAAGCCATGTCTTTCCCAGACCGGAATCAAGCATCCAAGGACCGGTTTCTGGCTATCAGCCTTCATCAGCCTGGATAGCTTGACTCCAGTGGTGTGGAGAGCCTGGGACTCACGTCTGAGCATACCCAACCCACTCGGGGTGAAAATTGCAAAAAACACAGTTGATGGACAGAATGTAGAACAATGTCATACATTCACCCCAGTACAAGGATCTGGGCCTAAATCCATGGTTTTTTTGCACTCCACACCACCCTGGGTTAGACACTGGCTATATGCAAATCAGCTCTGACCCTGTGCCTCATGGGAACAGTCCAGTCCGAACTACCAAGCCATGTCTTTCCCAGACCGGAATCAAGCATCCAAGGACCGGTTTCTGGCTATCAGCCTTCATCAGCCTGGATAGCTTGACTCCAGTGGTGTGGAGAGCCTGGGACTCACGTCTGAGCATACCCAGCCCACTCGGGGTGAAAATTGCAAAAAACACAGTTGATGGACAGAATGTAGAACAATGTCATACATTCACCCCAGTACAAGGATCTGGGCCTAAATCCATCGTTTTTTGCACTCCACACCACCCTGGATTAGACACTGGCTATATGCAAATCAGCTCTGACCCTGTGCCTCATGGGAACAGTCCAGTCCGAACTACCAAGCCATGTCTTTCCCAGACCGGAATAAAGCATCCAAGGACCGGTTTCTGGCTATCAGCCTTCATCAGCCTGGATAGCTTGACTCCAGTGGTGTGGAGAGCCTGGGACTCACGTCTGAGCATACCCAGCCCACTCGGGGTGAAAATTGCAAAACACACAGTTGATGGACAGAATGTAGAACAATGTCATACATTCACCCCAGTACAAGGATCTGGGCCTAAATCCATCGTTTTTTTGCACTCCACACCACCCTGGGTTAGACACTGGCTATATGCAAATCAGCTCTGACCCTGTGCCTCATGGGAACAGTCCAGTCCGAATTACCAAGCCATGTCTTTCCCAGACCGGAATCAAGCATCCAAGGACCGGTTTCTGGCTATCAGCCTTCATCAGCCTGGATAGCTTGACTCCAGTGGTGTGGAGAGCCTGGGACTCACGTCTGAGCATACCCAGCCCACTCGGGGTGAAAATTGCAAAACACACAGTTGATGGACAGAATGTAGAACAATGTCATACATTCACCCCAGTACAAGGATCTGGGCCTAAATCCATCGTTTTTTTGCACTCCACACCACCCTGGGTTAGACACTGGCTATATGCAAATCAGCTCTGACCCTGTGCCTCATGGGAACAGTCTAGTCCGAACTACCAAGCCATGTCTTTCCCAGACCGGAATCAAGCATCCAAGGACCGGTTTCTGGCTATCAGCCTTCATCAGCCTGGATAGCTTGACTCCAGTGGTGTGGAGAGCCTGGGACTCACGTCTGAGCATACCCAGCCCACTCGGGGTGAAAATTGCAAAAAACACAGTTGATGGACAGAATGTAGAACAATGTCATACATTCACCCCAGTACAAGGATCTGGGCCTAAATCCATCGTCTTTTTTGCACTCCACACCACCCCGGGTTAGACACTGGCTATATGCAAATCAGCTCTGACCCTGTGCCTCATGGGAACAGTCCAGTCCGAACTACCAAGCCATGTCTTTCCCAGACCGGAATCAAGCATCCAAGGACCGGTTTCTGGCTATCAGCCTTCATCAGCCTGGATAGCTTGACTCCAGTGGTGTGGAGAGCCTGGGACTCACGTCTGAGCATACCCAACCCACTCGGGGTGAAAATTGCAAAAAACACAGTTGATGGACAGAATGTAGAACAATGTCATACATTCACCCCAGTACAAGGATCTGGGCCTAAATCCATGGTTTTTTTGCACTCCACACCACCCTGGGTTAGACACTGGCTATATGCAAATCAGCTCTGACCCTGTGCCTCATGGGAACAGTCCAGTCCGAACTACCAAGCCATGTCTTTCCCAGACCGGAATCAAGCATCCAAGGACCGGTTTCTGGCTATCAGCCTTCATCAGCCTGGATAGCTTGACTCCAGTGGTGTGGAGAGCCTGGGACTCACGTCTGAGCATACCCAGCCCACTCGGGGTGAAAATTGCAAAAAACACAGTTGATGGACAGAATGTAGAACAATGTCATACATTCACCCCAGTACAAGGATCTGGGCCTAAATCCATCGTTTTTTGCACTCCACACCACCCTGGATTAGACACTGGCTATATGCAAATCAGCTCTGACCCTGTGCCTCATGGGAACAGTCCAGTCCGAACTACCAAGCCATGTCTTTCCCAGACCGGAATAAAGCATCCAAGGACCGGTTTCTGGCTATCAGCCTTCATCAGCCTGGATAGCTTGACTCCAGTGGTGTGGAGAGCCTGGGACTCACGTCTGAGCATACCCAGCCCACTCGGGGTGAAAATTGCAAAACACACAGTTGATGGACAGAATGTAGAACAATGTCATACATTCACCCCAGTACAAGGATCTGGGCCTAAATCCATCGTTTTTTTGCACTCCACACCACCCTGGGTTAGACACTGGCTATATGCAAATCAGCTCTGACCCTGTGCCTCATGGGAACAGTCCAGTCCGAATTACCAAGCCATGTCTTTCCCAGACCGGAATCAAGCATCCAAGGACCGGTTTCTGGCTATCAGCCTTCATCAGCCTGGATAGCTTGACTCCAGTGGTGTGGAGAGCCTGGGACTCACGTCTGAGCTTACCCAGCCCACTCGGGGTGAAAATGGCAAAAAACACAGTTGATGGACAGAATGTAGAACAATGTCATACATTCACCCCAGTACAAAGATCTGAGCCTAAATCCATCGTTTTTTTGCACTCCACACCACCCTGGGTTAGACACTGGCTATATGCAAATCAGCTCTGACCCTGTGCCTCATGGGAACAGTCCAGTCCGAACTACCAAGCCATGTCTTTCCCAGACCGGAATCAAGCATCCAAGGACCGGTTTCTGGCTATCAGCATGGATAGCTTGACTCCAGTGGTGTGGAGAGCCTGGGACTCACGTCTGAGCATACCCAGCCCACTCAGGGTGAAAATTGCAAAAAACACAGTTGATGGACAGAATGTAGAACAATGTCATACATTCACCCCAGTACAAGGATCTGGGCCTAAATCCATCGTTTTTTTGCACTCCACACCACCCTGGGTTAGACACTGGCTATATGCAAATCAGCTCTGACCCTGTGCCTCTTGGGAACAGTCCAGTCCGAACTACCAAGCCATTTCTTTCCCAGACCGGAATCAAGCATCCAAGGACCGGTTTCTGGCTATCAGCCTTCATCAGCCTGGATAGCTTGACTCCAGTGGTGTGGAGAGCCTGGGACTCACGTCTGAGCATACCCAGCCCACTCGGGGTGAAAATTGCAAAAAACACAGTTGATGGACAGAACGTAGAACAATGTCATACATTCACCCCAGTACAAGGATCTGGGCCTAAATCCATCGTTTTTTTGCACTCCACACCACCCTGGGTTAGACACTGGCTATATGCAAATCAGCTCTGACCCTGTGCCTCATGGGAACAGTCCAGTCCGAACTACCAAGCCATGTCTTTCCCAGACCGGAATCAAGCATCCAAGGACCGGTTTCTGGCTATCAGCCTTCATCAGCCTGGATAGCTTGACTCCAGTGGTGTGGAGAGCCTGGGACTCACGTCTGAGCATACCCAGCCCACTCGGGGCGAAAATTGCAAAAAACACAGTTGATGGACAGAATGTAGAACAATGTCATACATTCACCCCAGTACAAGGATCTGGGCCTAAATCCATCATTTTTTTGCACTCCACACCACCCTGGGTTAGACACTGGCTATATGCAAATCAGCTCTGACCCTGTGCCTCATGGGAACAGTCCAGTCCGAACTACCAAGCCATGTCTTTCCCAGACCGGAATCAAGCATCCAAGGACCAGTTTCTGGCTATCAGCCTTCATCAGCCTGGATAGCTTGACTCCAGTGGTGTGGAGAGCCTGGGACTCACGTCTGAGCATACCCAGCCCACTCGGGGTGAAAATTGCAAAAAACACAGTTGATGGACAGAATGTAGAACAATGTCATACATTCACCCCAGTACAAGGATCTGGGCCTAAATCCATCGTTTTTTTGCACTCCACACCACCCTGGGTTAGACACTGGCTATATGCAAATCAGCTCTGACCCTGTGCCTCATGGGAACAGTCCAGTCCGAACTACCAAGACATGTCTTTCCCAGACCGGAATCAAGCATCCAAGGACCGGTTTCTGGCTATCAGCCTTCATCAGCCTGGATAGCTTGACTCCAGTGGTGTGGAGAGCCTGGGACTCACGTCTGAGCATACCCAGCCCACTCGGGGTGAAAATTGCAAAAAACACAGTTGATGGACAGAATGTAGAACAATGTCATACATTCACCCCAGTACAAGGATCTGGGCCTAAATCCATCGTTTTTTTGCACTCCACACCACCCTGGGTTAGACACTGGCTATATGCAAATCAGCTCTGACCCTGTGCCTCATGGGAACAGTCCAGTCCGAACTACCAAGCCATGTCTTTCCCAGACCGGAATCAAGCATCCAAGGACCAGTTTCTGGCTATCAGCCTTCATCAGCCTGGATAGCTTGACTCCAGTGGTGTGGAGAGCCTGGGACTCACGTCTGAGCATACCCAGCCCACTCGGGGTGAAAATTGCAAAAAACACAGTTGATGGACAGAATGTAGAACAATGTCATACATTCACCCCAGTACAAGGATCTGGGCCTAAATCCATCGTTTTTTTGCACTCCACACCACCCTGGGTTAGACACTGGCTATATGCAAATCAGCTCTGACCCTGTGCCTCATGGGAACAGTCCAGTCCGAACTACCAAGCCATGTCTTTCCCAGACCGGAATCAAGCATCCAAGGACCGGTTTCTGGCTATCAGCCTTCATCAGCCTGGATAGCTTGACTCCAGTGGTGTGGAGAGCCTGGGGCTCACGTCTGAGCATACCCAGCCCACTCGGGGTGAAAATTGCAAAAAACACAGTTGATGGACAGAATGTAGAACAATGTCATACATTCACCCCAGTACAAGGATCTGGGCCTAAATCCATCGTTTTTTTGCACTCCACACCACCCTGGGTTAGACACTGGCTATATGCAAATCAGCTCTGACCCTGTGCCTCATGGGAACAGTCCAGTCCGAACTACCAAGCCATGTCTTTCCCAGACCGGAATCAAGCATCCAAGGACCGGTTTCTGGCTATCAGCCTTCATCAGCCTGGATAGCTTGACTCCAGTGGTGTGGAGAGCCTGGGACTCACGTCTGAGCATACCCAGCCCACTCGGGGTGAAAATTGCAGAAAACACAGTTGATGGACAGAATGTAGAACAATGTCATACATTCACCCCAGTACAAGGATCTGGGCCTAAATCCATAGTTTTTTTGCACTCCACACCACCCTGGGTTAGACACTGGCTATATGCAAATCAGCTCTGACCCTGTGCCTCATGGGAACAGTCCAGTCCGAACTACCAAGCCATGTCTTTCCCAGACCGGAATCAAGCATCCAAGGACCGGTTTCTGGCTATCAGCCTTCATCAGCCTGGATAGCTTGACTCCAGTGGTGTGGAGAGCCTGGGACTCACGTCTGAGCATACCCAGCCCACTCGGGGTGAAAATTGCAAAAAACACAGTTGATGGACAGAATGTAGAACAATGTCATACATTCACCCCAGTACAAGGATCTGGGCCTAAATCCATCGTTTTTTTGCACTCCACACCACCCTGGGTTAGACACTGGCTATATGCAAATCAGCTCTGACCCTGTGCCTCATGGGAACAGTCCAGTCCGAACTACCAAGCCATGTCTTTCCCAGACCGGAATCAAGCATCCAAGGACCGGTTTCTGGCTATCAGCCTTCATCAGCCTGGATAGCTTGACTCCAGTGGTGTGGAGAGCCTGGGACTCACGTCTGAGCATACCCAGCCCACTCGGGGTGAAAATTGCAAAAAACACAGTTGATGGACAGAATGTAGAACAATGTCATACATTCACCCCAGTACAAGGATCTGGGCCTAAATCCATCGTTTTTTTGCACTCCACACCACCCTGGGTTAGACACTGGCTATATGCAAATCAGCTCTGACCCTGTGCCTCATGGGAACAGTCCAGTCCGAACTACCAAGCCATGTCTTTCCCAGACCGGAATCAAGCATCCAAGGACCGGTTTCTGGCTATCAGCCTTCATCAGCCTGGACAGCTTGACTCCAGTGGTGTGGAGAGCCTGGGACTCACGTCTGAGCATACCCAGCCCACTCGGGGTGAAAATTGCAAAAAACACAGTTGATGGACAGAATGTAGAACAATGTCATACATTCACCCCAGTACAAGGATCTGGGCCTAAATCCATCATTTTTTTGCACTCCACACCACCCCGGGTTAGACACTGGCTATATGCAAATCAGCTCTGACCCTGTGCCTCATGGGAACAGTCCAGTCCGAACTACCAAGCCATGTCTTTCCCAGACCGGAATCAAGCATCCAAGGACCGGTTTCTGGCTATCAGCCTTCATCAGCCTGGATAGCTTGACTCCAGTGGTGTGGAGAGCCTGGGACTCACGTCTGAGCATACCCAGCCCACTCGGGTTGAAAATTGCAAAAAACACAGTTGATGGACAGAATGTAGAACAATGTCATACATTCACCCCAGTACAAGGATCTGGGCCTAAATCCATCGTTTTTTTGCACTCCACACCACCCTGGGTTAGACACTGGCTATATGCAAATCAGCTCTGACCCTGTGCCTCATGGGAACAGTCCAGTCCGAACTACCAAGCCATGTCTTTCCCAGACCGGAATCAAGCATCCAAGGACCGGTTTCTGGCTATCAGCCTTCATCAGCCTGGATAGCTTGACTCCAGTGGTGTGGAGAGCCTGGTACTCACGTCTGAGCATACCCAGCCCACTCGGGGTGAAAATGGCAAAAAACACAGTTGATGGACAGAATGTAGAACAATGTCATACATTCACCCCAGTACAAGGATCTGAGCCTAAATCCATCGTTTTTTTGCACTCCACACCACCCTGGGTTAGACACTGGCTATATGCAAATCAGCTCTGACCCTGTGCCTCATGGGAACAGTCCAGTCCGAACTACCAAGCCATGTCTTTCCCAGACCGGAATCAAGCATCCAAGGACCGGTTTCTGGCTATCAGCCTGGATAGCTTGACTCCAGTGGTGTGGAGAGCCTGGGACTCACGTCTGAGCATACCCAGCCCACTCGGGGTGGAAATTGCAGAAAACACAGTTGATGGACAGAATGTAGAACAATGTCATACATTCACCCCAGTACAAGGATCTGGGCCTAAATCCATAGTTTTTTTGCACTCCACACCACCCTGGGTTAGACACTGGCTATATGCAAATCAGCTCTGACCCTGTGCCTCATGGGAACAGTCCAGTCCGAACTACCAAGCCATGTCTTTCCCAGACCGGAATCAAGCATCCAAGGACCGGTTTCTGGCTATCAGCCTTCATCAGCCTGGATAGCTTGACTCCAGTGGTGTGGAGAGCCTGGGACTCACGTCTGAGCATACCCAGCCCACTCGGGGTGAAAATTGCAAAAAACACAGTTGATGTACAGAATGTAGAACAATGTCATACATTCACCCCAGTACAAGGATCTGGGCCTAAATCCATCGTTTTTTTGCACTCCACACCACCCTGGGTTAGACACTGGCTATATGCAAATCAGCTCTGACCCTGTGCCTCATGGGAACAGTCCAGTCCGAACTACCAAGCCATGTCTTTCCCAGACCGGAATCAAGCATCCAAGGACCGGTTTCTGGCTATCAGCCTTCATCAGCCTGGATAGCTTGACTGCAGTGGTGTGGAGAGCCTGGGACTCACGTCTGAGCATACCCAGCCCACTCGGGGTGAAAATTGCAAAAAACACAGTTGATGGACAGAATGTAGAACAATGTCATACATTCACCCCAGTACAAGGATCTGGGCCTAAATCCATCGTTTTTTTGCACTCCACACCACCCTGGGTTAGACACTGGCTATATGCAAATCAGCTCTGACCCTGTGCCTCATGGGAACAGTCCAGTCCGAACTACCAAGCCATGTCTTTCCCAGACCGGAATCAAGCATCCAAGGACCGGTTTCTGGCTATCAGCCTTCATCAGCCTGGACAGCTTGACTCCAGTGGTGTGGAGAGCCTGGGACTCACGTCTGAGCATACCCAGCCCACTCGGGGTGAAAATTGCAAAAAACACAGTTGATGGACAGAATGTAGAACAATGTCATACATTCACCCCAGTACAAGGATCTGGGCCTAAATCCATCATTTTTTTGCACTCCACACCACCCCGGGTTAGACACTGGCTATATGCAAATCAGCTCTGACCCTGTGCCTCATGGGAACAGTCCAGTCCGAACTACCAAGCCATGTCTTTCCCAGACCGGAATCAAGCATCCAAGGACCGGTTTCTGGCTATCAGCCTTCATCAGCCTGGATAGCTTGACTCCAGTGGTGTGGAGAGCCTGGGACTCACGTCTGAGCATACCCAGCCCACTCGGGTTGAAAATTGCAAAAAACACAGTTGATGGACAGAATGTAGAACAATGTCATACATTCACCCCAGTACAAGGATCTGGGCCTAAATCCATCGTTTTTTTGCACTCCACACCACCCTGGGTTAGACACTGGCTATATGCAAATCAGCTCTGACCCTGTGCCTCATGGGAACAGTCCAGTCCGAACTACCAAGCCATGTCTTTCCCAGACCGGAATCAAGCATCCAAGGACCGGTTTCTGGCTATCCGCCTTCATCAGCCTGGATAGCTTGACTCCAGTGGTGTGGAGAGCCTGGTACTCACGTCTGAGCATACCCAGCCCACTCGGGGTGAAAATGGCAAAAAACACAGTTGATGGACAGAATGTAGAACAATGTCATACATTCACGCCAGTACAAGGATCTGAGCCTAAATCCATCGTTTTTTTGCACTCCACACCACCCTGGGTTAGACACTGGCTATATGCAAATCAGCTCTGACCCTGTGCCTCATGGGAACAGTCCAGTCCGAACTACCAAGCCATGTCTTTCCCAGACCGGAATCAAGCATCCAAGGACCGGTTTCTGGCTATCAGCCTGGATAGCTTGACTCCAGTGGTGTGGAGAGCCTGGGACTCACGTCTGAGCATACCCAGCCCACTCGGGGTGAAAATTGCAAAAAACACAGTTGATGGACAGAATGTAGAACAATGTCATACATTCACCCCAGTACAAGGATCTGGGCCTAAATCCATCGTTGTTTTGCACTCCACACCACCCTGGGTTAGACACTGGCTATATGCAAATCAGCTCTGACCCTGTGCCTCATGGGAACAGTCCAGTCCGAACTACCAAGCCATGTCTTTCCCAGACCGGAATCAAGCATCCAAGGACCGGTTTCTGGCTATCAGCCTTCAACAGCCTGGATAGCTTGACTCCAAGGGTGGGGAGAGCCTGGGATTCACGTCTGAGCATACCCAGCCCACTCGGGGTGAAAATTGCAAAAAACACAGTTGATGGACAGAATGTAGAACAATGTCATACATTCACCCCAGTACAAGGATCTGGGCCTAAATCCATCGTTTTTTTGCACTCCACACCACCCTGGGTTAGACACTGGCTATATGCAAATCAGCTCTGACCCTGTGCCTCATGGGAACAGTCCAGTCCGAACTACCAAGCCATGTCTTTCCCAGACCGGAATCAAGCATCCAAGGACCGGTTTCTGGCTATCAGCCTTCATCAGCCTGGATAGCTTGACTCCAGTGGTGTGGAGAGCCTGGGACTCACGTCTGAGCATACCCAGCCCACTCGGGGTGAAAATTGCAAAAAACACAGTTGATGGACAGAACGTAGAACAATGTTATACATTCACCCCAGTACAAGGATCTGGGCCTAAATCCATCGTTTTTTTGCACTCCACACCACCCTGGGTTAGACACTGGCTATATGCAAATCAGCTCTGACCCTGTGCCTCATGGGAACAGTCCAGTCCGAACTACCAAGCCATGTCTTTCCCAGACCGGAATCAAGCATCCAAGGACCGGTTTCTGGCTATCAGCCTTCATCAGCCTGGATAGCTTGACTCCAGTGGTGTGGAGAGCCTGGGACTCACGTCTGAGCATACCCAGCCCACTCGGGGTGAAAATTGCAAAAAACACAGTTGATGGACAGAATGTAGAACAATGTCATACATTCACCCCAGTACAAGGATCTGGGCCTAAATCCATCGTTTTTTTGCACTCCACACCACCCTGGGTTAGACACTGGCTATATGCAAATCAGCTCTGACCCTGTGCCTCATGGGAACAGTCCAGTCCGAACTACCAAGCCATGTCTTTCCCAGACCGGAATCAAGCATCCAAGGACCGGTTTCTGGCTATCAGCCTTCATCAGCCTGGATAGCTTGACTCCAGTGGTGTGGAGAGCCTGGGACTCACGTCTGAGCATACCCAGCCCACTCGGGGTGAAAATTGCAAAAAACACAGTTGATGGACAGAATGTAGAACAATGTCATACATTCACCCCAGTACAAGGATCTGGGCCTAAATCCATCGTTTTTTTGCACTCCACACCACCCTGGGTTAGACACTGGCTATATGCAAATCAGCTCTGACCCTGTGCCTCATGGGAACAGTCCAGTCCGAACTACCAAGCCATGTCTTTCCCAGACCGGAATCAAGCATCCAAGGACCGGTTTCTGGCTATCAGCCTTCATCAGCCTGGACAGCTTGACTCCAGTGGTGTGGAGAGCCTGGGACTCACGTCTGAGCATACCCAGCCCACTCGGGGTGAAAATTGCAAAAAACACAGTTGATGGACAGAATGTAGAACAATGTCATACATTCACCCCAGTACAAGGATCTGGGCCTAAATCCATCATTTTTTTGCACTCCACACCACCCCGGGTTAGACACTGGCTATATGCAAATCAGCTCTGACCCTGTGCCTCATGGGAACAGTCCAGTCCGAACTACCAAGCCATGTCTTTGCCAGACCGGAATCAAGCATCCAAGGACCGGTTTCTGGCTATCAGCCTTCATCAGCCTGGATAGCTTGACTCCAGTGGTGTGGAGAGCCTGGGACTCACGTCTGAGCATACCCAGCCCACTCGGGTTGAAAATTGCAAAAAACACAGTTGATGGACAGAATGTAGAACAATGTCATACATTCACCCCAGTACAAGGATCTGGGCCTAAATCCATCGTTTTTTTGCACTCCACACCACCCTGGGTTAGACACTGGCTATATGCAAATCAGCTCTGACCCTGTGCCTCATGGGAACAGTCCAGTCCGAACTACCAAGCCATGTCTTTCCCAGACCGGAATCAAGCATCCAAGGACCGGTTTCTGGCTATCAGCCTTCATCAGCCTGGATAGCTTGACTCCAGTGGTGTGGAGAGCCTGGTACTCACGTCTGAGCATACCCAGCCCACTCGGGGTGAAAATGGCAAAAAACACAGTTGATGGACAGAATGTAGAACAATGTCATACATTCACCCCAGTACAAGGATCTGAGCCTAAATCCATCGTTTTTTTGCACTCCACACCACCCTGGGTTAGACACTGGCTATATGCAAATCAGCTCTGACCCTGTGCCTCATGGGAACAGTCCAGTCCGAACTACCAAGCCATGTCTTTCCCAGACCGGAATCAAGCATCCAAGGACCGGTTTCTGGCTATCAGCCTGGATAGCTTGACTCCAGTGGTGTGGAGAGCCTGGGACTCACGTCTGAGCATACCCAGCCCACTCGGGGTGGAAATTGCAGAAAACACAGTTGATGGACAGAATGTAGAACAATGTCATACATTCACCCCAGTACAAGGATCTGGGCCTAAATCCATAGTTTTTTTGCACTCCACACCACCCTGGGTTAGACACTGGCTATATGCAAATCAGCTCTGACCCTGTGCCTCATGGGAACAGTCCAGTCCGAACTACCAAGCCATGTCTTTCCCAGACCGGAATCAAGCATCCAAGGACCGGTTTCTGGCTATCAGCCTTCATCAGCCTGGATAGCTTGACTCCAGTGGTGTGGAGAGCCTGGGACTCACGTCTGAGCATACCCAGCCCACTCGGGGTGAAAATTGCAAAAAACACAGTTGATGTACAGAATGTAGAACAATGTCATACATTCACCCCAGTACAAGGATCTGGGCCTAAATCCATCGTTTTTTTGCACTCCACACCACCCTGGGTTAGACACTGGCTATATGCAAATCAGCTCTGACCCTGTGCCTCATGGGAACAGTCCAGTCCGAACTACCAAGCCATGTCTTTCCCAGACCGGAATCAAGCATCCAAGGACCGGTTTCTGGCTATCAGCCTTCATCAGCCTGGATAGCTTGACTGCAGTGGTGTGGAGAGCCTGGGACTCACGTCTGAGCATACCCAGCCCACTCGGGGTGAAAATTGCAAAAAACACAGTTGATGGACAGAATGTAGAACAATGTCATACATTCACCCCAGTACAAGGATCTGGGCCTAAATCCATCGTTTTTTTGCACTCCACACCACCCTGGGTTAGACACTGGCTATATGCAAATCAGCTCTGACCCTGTGCCTCATGGGAACAGTCCAGTCCGAACTACCAAGCCATGTCTTTCCCAGACCGGAATCAAGCATCCAAGGACCGGTTTCTGGCTATCAGCCTTCATCAGCCTGGACAGCTTGACTCCAGTGGTGTGGAGAGCCTGGGACTCACGTCTGAGCATACCCAGCCCACTCGGGGTGAAAATTGCAAAAAACACAGTTGATGGACAGAATGTAGAACAATGTCATACATTCACCCCAGTACAAGGATCTGGGCCTAAATCCATCATTTTTTTGCACTCCACACCACCCCGGGTTAGACACTGGCTATATGCAAATCAGCTCTGACCCTGTGCCTCATGGGAACAGTCCAGTCCGAACTACCAAGCCATGTCTTTCCCAGACCGGAATCAAGCATCCAAGGACCGGTTTCTGGCTATCAGCCTTCATCAGCCTGGATAGCTTGACTCCAGTGGTGTGGAGAGCCTGGGACTCACGTCTGAGCATACCCAGCCCACTCGGGTTGAAAATTGCAAAAAACACAGTTGATGGACAGAATGTAGAACAATGTCATACATTCACCCCAGTACAAGGATCTGGGCCTAAATCCATCGTTTTTTTGCACTCCACACCACCCTGGGTTAGACACTGGCTATATGCAAATCAGCTCTGACCCTGTGCCTCATGGGAACAGTCCAGTCCGAACTACCAAGCCATGTCTTTCCCAGACCGGAATCAAGCATCCAAGGACCGGTTTCTGGCTATCCGCCTTCATCAGCCTGGATAGCTTGACTCCAGTGGTGTGGAGAGCCTGGTACTCACGTCTGAGCATACCCAGCCCACTCGGGGTGAAAATGGCAAAAAACACAGTTGATGGACAGAATGTAGAACAATGTCATACATTCACGCCAGTACAAGGATCTGAGCCTAAATCCATCGTTTTTTTGCACTCCACACCACCCTGGGTTAGACACTGGCTATATGCAAATCAGCTCTGACCCTGTGCCTCATGGGAACAGTCCAGTCCGAACTACCAAGCCATGTCTTTCCCAGACCGGAATCAAGCATCCAAGGACCGGTTTCTGGCTATCAGCCTGGATAGCTTGACTCCAGTGGTGTGGAGAGCCTGGGACTCACGTCTGAGCATACCCAGCCCACTCGGGGTGAAAATTGCAAAAAACACAGTTGATGGACAGAATGTAGAACAATGTCATACATTCACCCCAGTACAAGGATCTGGGCCTAAATCCATCGTTGTTTTGCACTCCACACCACCCTGGGTTAGACACTGGCTATATGCAAATCAGCTCTGACCCTGTGCCTCATGGGAACAGTCCAGTCCGAACTACCAAGCCATGTCTTTCCCAGACCGGAATCAAGCATCCAAGGACCGGTTTCTGGCTATCAGCCTTCAACAGCCTGGATAGCTTGACTCCAAGGGTGGGGAGAGCCTGGGATTCACGTCTGAGCATACCCAGCCCACTCGGGGTGAAAATTGCAAAAAACACAGTTGATGGACAGAATGTAGAACAATGTCATACATTCACCCCAGTACAAGGATCTGGGCCTAAATCCATCGTTTTTTTGCACTCCACACCACCCTGGGTTAGACACTGGCTATATGCAAATCAGCTCTGACCCTGTGCCTCATGGGAACAGTCCAGTCAGAACTACCAAGCCATGTCTTTCCCAGACCGGAATCAAGCATCCAAGGACCGGTTTCTGGCTATCAGCCTTCATCAGCCTGGATAGCTTGACTCCAGTGGTGTGGAGAGCCTGGGACTCACGTCTGAGCATACCCAGCCCACTCGGGGTGAAAATTGCAAAAAACACAGTTGATGGACAGAACGTAGAACAATGTTATACATTCACCCCAGTACAAGGATCTGGGCCTAAATCCATCGTTTTTTTGCACTCCACACCACCCTGGGTTAGACACTGGCTATATGCAAATCAGCTCTGACCCTGTGCCTCATGGGAACAGTCCAGTCCGAACTACCAAGCCATGTCTTTCCCAGACCGGAATCAAGCATCCAAGGACCGGTTTCTGGCTATCAGCCTTCATCAGCCTGGATAGCTTGACTCCAGTGGTGTGGAGAGCCTGGGACTCACGTCTGAGCATACCCAGCCCACTCGGGGTGAAAATTGCAAAAAACACAGTTGATGGACAGAATGTAGAACAATGTCATACATTCACCCCAGTACAAGGATCTGGGCCTAAATCCATCGTTTTTTTGCACTCCACACCACCCTGGGTTAGACACTGGCTATATGCAAATCAGCTCTGACCCTGTGCCTCATAGGAACAGTCCAGTCCGAACTACCAAGCCATGTCTTTCCCAGACCGGAATCAAGCATCCAAGGACCGGTTTCTGGCTATCAGCCTTCATCAGCCTGGATAGCTTGACTCCAGTGGTGTGGAGAGCTTGGGACTCACGTCTGAGCATACCCAGCCCACTCGGGGTGAAAATTGCAAAAAACACAGTTGATGGACAGAATGTAGAACAATGTCATACATTCACCACAGTACAAGGATCTGGGCCTAAATCCATCGTTTTTATGCACTCCACACCACCCTGGGTTAGACACTGGCTATATGCAAATCAGCTCTGACCCTGTGCCTCATGGGAACAGTCCAGTCCGAACTACCAAGCCATGTCTTTCCCAGACCGGAATCAAGCATCCAAGGACCGGTTTCTGGCTATCAGCCTTCATCAGCCTGGATAGCTTGACTCCAGTGGTGTGGAGAGCCTTGGACTCACGTCTGAGCATACCCAGCCCACTCGGGGTGAAAATTGCAAAAAACACAGTTGATGGACAGAATGTAGAACAATGTCATACATTCACCCCAGTACAAGGATCTGGGCCTAAATCCATCGTTTTTTTGCACTCCACACCACCCTGGGTTAGACACTGGCTATATGCAAATCAGCTCTGACCCTGTGCCTCATGGGAACAGTCCAGTCCGAACTACCAAGCCATGTCTTTCCCAGACCGGAATCAAGCATCCAAGGACCAGTTTCTGGCTATCAGCCTTCATCAGCCTGGATAGCTTGACTCCAGTGGTGTGGAGAGCCTGGGACTCACGTCTGAGCATACCCAGCCCACTCGGGGTGAAAATTGCAAAAAACACAGTTGATGGACAGAATGTAGAACAATGTCATACATTCACCCCAGTACAAGGATCTGGGCCTAAATCCATCGTTTTTTTGCACTCCACACCACCCTGGGTTAGACACTGGCTATATGCAAATCAGCTCTGACCCTGTGCCTCATGGGAACAGTCCAGTCCGAACTACCAAGCCATGTCTTTCCCAGACCGGAATCAAGCATCCAAGGACCGGTTTCTGGCTATCAGCCTTCATCAGCCTGGATAGCTTGACTCCAGTGGTGTGGAGAGCCTGGGGCTCACGTCTGAGCATACCCAGCCCACTCGGGGTGAAAATTGCAAAAAACACAGTTGATGGACAGAATGTAGAACAATGTCATACATTCACCCCAGTACAAGGATCTGGGCCTAAATCCATCGTTTTTTTGCACTCCACACCACCCTGGGTTAGACACTGGCTATATGCAAATCAGCTCTGACCCTGTGCCTCATGGGAACAGTCCAGTCCGAACTACCAAGCCATGTCTTTCCCAGACCGGAATCAAGCATCCAAGGACCGGTTTCTGGCTATCAGCCTTCATCAGCCTGGATAGCTTGACTCCAGTGGTGTGGAGAGCCTGGGACTCACGTCTGAGCATACCCAGCCCACTCGGGGTGAAAATTGCAGAAAACACAGTTGATGGACAGAATGTAGAACAATGTCATACATTCACCCCAGTACAAGGATCTGGGCCTAAATCCATAGTTTTTTTGCACTCCACACCACCCTGGGTTAGACACTGGCTATATGCAAATCAGCTCTGACCCTGTGCCTCATGGGAACAGTCCAGTCCGAACTACCAAGCCATGTCTTTCCCAGACCGGAATCAAGCATCCAAGGACCGGTTTCTGGCTATCAGCCTTCATCAGCCTGGATAGCTTGACTCCAGTGGTGTGGAGAGCCTGGGACTCACGTCTGAGCATACCCAGCCCACTCGGGGTGAAAATTGCAAAAAACACAGTTGATGGACAGAATGTAGAACAATGTCATACATTCACCCCAGTACAAGGATCTGGGCCTAAATCCATCGTTTTTTTGCACTCCACACCACCCTGGGTTAGACACTGGCTATATGCAAATCAGCTCTGACCCTGTGCCTCATGGGAACAGTCCAGTCCGAACTACCAAGCCATGTCTTTCCCAGACCGGAATCAAGCATCCAAGGACCGGTTTCTGGCTATCAGCCTTCATCAGCCTGGATAGCTTGACTCCAGTGGTGTGGAGAGCCTGGGACTCACGTCTGAGCATACCCAGCCCACTCGGGGTGAAAATTGCAAAAAACACAGTTGATGGACAGAATGTAGAACAATGTCATACATTCACCCCAGTACAAGGATCTGGGCCTAAATCCATCGTTTTTTTGCACTCCACACCACCCTGGGTTAGACACTGGCTATATGCAAATCAGCTCTGACCCTGTGCCTCATGGGAACAGTCCAGTCCGAACTACCAAGCCATGTCTTTCCCAGACCGGAATCAAGCATCCAAGGACCGGTTTCTGGCTATCAGCCTTCATCAGCCTGGACAGCTTGACTCCAGTGGTGTGGAGAGCCTGGGACTCACGTCTGAGCATACCCAGCCCACTCGGGGTGAAAATTGCAAAAAACACAGTTGATGGACAGAATGTAGAACAATGTCATACATTCACCCCAGTACAAGGATCTGGGCCTAAATCCATCATTTTTTTGCACTCCACACCACCCCGGGTTAGACACTGGCTATATGCAAATCAGCTCTGACCCTGTGCCTCATGGGAACAGTCCAGTCCGAACTACCAAGCCATGTCTTTCCCAGACCGGAATCAAGCATCCAAGGACCGGTTTCTGGCTATCAGCCTTCATCAGCCTGGATAGCTTGACTCCAGTGGTGTGGAGAGCCTGGGACTCACGTCTGAGCATACCCAGCCCACTCGGGTTGAAAATTGCAAAAAACACAGTTGATGGACAGAATGTAGAACAATGTCATACATTCACCCCAGTACAAGGATCTGGGCCTAAATCCATCGTTTTTTTGCACTCCACACCACCCTGGGTTAGACACTGGCTATATGCAAATCAGCTCTGACCCTGTGCCTCATGGGAACAGTCCAGTCCGAACTACCAAGCCATGTCTTTCCCAGACCGGAATCAAGCATCCAAGGACCGGTTTCTGGCTATCAGCCTTCATCAGCCTGGATAGCTTGACTCCAGTGGTGTGGAGAGCCTGGTACTCACGTCTGAGCATACCCAGCCCACTCGGGGTGAAAATGGCAAAAAACACAGTTGATGGACAGAATGTAGAACAATGTCATACATTCACCCCAGTACAAGGATCTGAGCCTAAATCCATCGTTTTTTTGCACTCCACACCACCCTGGGTTAGACACTGGCTATATGCAAATCAGCTCTGACCCTGTGCCTCATGGGAACAGTCCAGTCCGAACTACCAAGCCATGTCTTTCCCAGACCGGAATCAAGCATCCAAGGACCGGTTTCTGGCTATCAGCCTGGATAGCTTGACTCCAGTGGTGTGGAGAGCCTGGGACTCACGTCTGAGCATACCCAGCCCACTCGGGGTGGAAATTGCAGAAAACACAGTTGATGGACAGAATGTAGAACAATGTCATACATTCACCCCAGTACAAGGATCTGGGCCTAAATCCATAGTTTTTTTGCACTCCACACCACCCTGGGTTAGACACTGGCTATATGCAAATCAGCTCTGACCCTGTGCCTCATGGGAACAGTCCAGTCCGAACTACCAAGCCATGTCTTTCCCAGACCGGAATCAAGCATCCAAGGACCGGTTTCTGGCTATCAGCCTTCATCAGCCTGGATAGCTTGACTCCAGTGGTGTGGAGAGCCTGGGACTCACGTCTGAGCATACCCAGCCCACTCGGGGTGAAAATTGCAAAAAACACAGTTGATGTACAGAATGTAGAACAATGTCATACATTCACCCCAGTACAAGGATCTGGGCCTAAATCCATCGTTTTTTTGCACTCCACACCACCCTGGGTTAGACACTGGCTATATGCAAATCAGCTCTGACCCTGTGCCTCATGGGAACAGTCCAGTCCGAACTACCAAGCCATGTCTTTCCCAGACCGGAATCAAGCATCCAAGGACCGGTTTCTGGCTATCAGCCTTCATCAGCCTGGATAGCTTGACTGCAGTGGTGTGGAGAGCCTGGGACTCACGTCTGAGCATACCCAGCCCACTCGGGGTGAAAATTGCAAAAAACACAGTTGATGGACAGAATGTAGAACAATGTCATACATTCACCCCAGTACAAGGATCTGGGCCTAAATCCATCGTTTTTTTGCACTCCACACCACCCTGGGTTAGACACTGGCTATATGCAAATCAGCTCTGACCCTGTGCCTCATGGGAACAGTCCAGTCCGAACTACCAAGCCATGTCTTTCCCAGACCGGAATCAAGCATCCAAGGACCGGTTTCTGGCTATCAGCCTTCATCAGCCTGGACAGCTTGACTCCAGTGGTGTGGAGAGCCTGGGACTCACGTCTGAGCATACCCAGCCCACTCGGGGTGAAAATTGCAAAAAACACAGTTGATGGACAGAATGTAGAACAATGTCATACATTCACCCCAGTACAAGGATCTGGGCCTAAATCCATCATTTTTTTGCACTCCACACCACCCCGGGTTAGACACTGGCTATATGCAAATCAGCTCTGACCCTGTGCCTCATGGGAACAGTCCAGTCCGAACTACCAAGCCATGTCTTTCCCAGACCGGAATCAAGCATCCAAGGACCGGTTTCTGGCTATCAGCCTTCATCAGCCTGGATAGCTTGACTCCAGTGGTGTGGAGAGCCTGGGACTCACGTCTGAGCATACCCAGCCCACTCGGGTTGAAAATTGCAAAAAACACAGTTGATGGACAGAATGTAGAACAATGTCATACATTCACCCCAGTACAAGGATCTGGGCCTAAATCCATCGTTTTTTTGCACTCCACACCACCCTGGGTTAGACACTGGCTATATGCAAATCAGCTCTGACCCTGTGCCTCATGGGAACAGTCCAGTCCGAACTACCAAGCCATGTCTTTCCCAGACCGGAATCAAGCATCCAAGGACCGGTTTCTGGCTATCCGCCTTCATCAGCCTGGATAGCTTGACTCCAGTGGTGTGGAGAGCCTGGTACTCACGTCTGAGCATACCCAGCCCACTCGGGGTGAAAATGGCAAAAAACACAGTTGATGGACAGAATGTAGAACAATGTCATACATTCACGCCAGTACAAGGATCTGAGCCTAAATCCATCGTTTTTTTGCACTCCACACCACCCTGGGTTAGACACTGGCTATATGCAAATCAGCTCTGACCCTGTGCCTCATGGGAACAGTCCAGTCCGAACTACCAAGCCATGTCTTTCCCAGACCGGAATCAAGCATCCAAGGACCGGTTTCTGGCTATCAGCCTGGATAGCTTGACTCCAGTGGTGTGGAGAGCCTGGGACTCACGTCTGAGCATACCCAGCCCACTCGGGGTGAAAATTGCAAAAAACACAGTTGATGGACAGAATGTAGAACAATGTCATACATTCACCCCAGTACAAGGATCTGGGCCTAAATCCATCGTTGTTTTGCACTCCACACCACCCTGGGTTAGACACTGGCTATATGCAAATCAGCTCTGACCCTGTGCCTCATGGGAACAGTCCAGTCCGAACTACCAAGCCATGTCTTTCCCAGACCGGAATCAAGCATCCAAGGACCGGTTTCTGGCTATCAGCCTTCAACAGCCTGGATAGCTTGACTCCAAGGGTGGGGAGAGCCTGGGATTCACGTCTGAGCATACCCAGCCCACTCGGGGTGAAAATTGCAAAAAACACAGTTGATGGACAGAATGTAGAACAATGTCATACATTCACCCCAGTACAAGGATCTGGGCCTAAATCCATCGTTTTTTTGCACTCCACACCACCCTGGGTTAGACACTGGCTATATGCAAATCAGCTCTGACCCTGTGCCTCATGGGAACAGTCCAGTCCGAACTACCAAGCCATGTCTTTCCCAGACCGGAATCAAGCATCCAAGGACCGGTTTCTGGCTATCAGCCTTCATCAGCCTGGATAGCTTGACTCCAGTGGTGTGGAGAGCCTGGGACTCACGTCTGAGCATACCCAGCCCACTCGGGGTGAAAATTGCAAAAAACACAGTTGATGGACAGAACGTAGAACAATGTTATACATTCACCCCAGTACAAGGATCTGGGCCTAAATCCATCGTTTTTTTGCACTCCACACCACCCTGGGTTAGACACTGGCTATATGCAAATCAGCTCTGACCCTGTGCCTCATGGGAACAGTCCAGTCCGAACTACCAAGCCATGTCTTTCCCAGACCGGAATCAAGCATCCAAGGACCGGTTTCTGGCTATCAGCCTTCATCAGCCTGGATAGCTTGACTCCAGTGGTGTGGAGAGCCTGGGACTCACGTCTGAGCATACCCAGCCCACTCGGGGTGAAAATTGCAAAAAACACAGTTGATGGACAGAATGTAGAACAATGTCATACATTCACCCCAGTACAAGGATCTGGGCCTAAATCCATCGTTTTTTTGCACTCCACACCACCCTGGGTTAGACACTGGCTATATGCAAATCAGCTCTGACCCTGTGCCTCATAGGAACAGTCCAGTCCGAACTACCAAGCCATGTCTTTCCCAGACCGGAATCAAGCATCCAAGGACCGGTTTCTGGCTATCAGCCTTCATCAGCCTGGATAGCTTGACTCCAGTGGTGTGGAGAGCTTGGGACTCACGTCTGAGCATACCCAGCCCACTCGGGGTGAAAATTGCAAAAAACACAGTTGATGGACAGAATGTAGAACAATGTCATACATTCACCACAGTACAAGGATCTGGGCCTAAATCCATCGTTTTTATGCACTCCACACCACCCTGGGTTAGACACTGGCTATATGCAAATCAGCTCTGACCCTGTGCCTCATGGGAACAGTCCAGTCCGAACTACCAAGCCATGTCTTTCCCAGACCGGAATCAAGCATCCAAGGACCGGTTTCTGGCTATCAGCCTTCATCAGCCTGGATAGCTTGACTCCAGTGGTGTGGAGAGCCTTGGACTCACGTCTGAGCATACCCAGCCCACTCGGGGTGAAAATTGCAAAAAACACAGTTGATGGACAGAATGTAGAACAATGTCATACATTCACCCCAGTACAAGGATCTGGGCCTAAATCCATCGTTTTTTTGCACTCCACACCACCCTGGGTTAGACACTGGCTATATGCAAATCAGCTCTGACCCTGTGCCTCATGGGAACAGTCCAGTCCGAACTACCAAGCCATGTCTTTCCCAGACCGGAATCAAGCATCCAAGGACCAGTTTCTGGCTATCAGCCTTCATCAGCCTGGATAGCTTGACTCCAGTGGTGTGGAGAGCCTGGGACTCACGTCTGAGCATACCCAGCCCACTCGGGGTGAAAATTGCAAAAAACACAGTTGATGGACAGAATGTAGAACAATGTCATACATTCACCCCAGTACAAGGATCTGGGCCTAAATCCATCGTTTTTTTGCACTCCACACCACCCTGGGTTAGACACTGGCTATATGCAAATCAGCTCTGACCCTGTGCCTCATGGGAACAGTCCAGTCCGAACTACCAAGCCATGTCTTTCCCAGACCGGAATCAAGCATCCAAGGACCGGTTTCTGGCTATCAGCCTTCATCAGCCTGGATAGCTTGACTCCAGTGGTGTGGAGAGCCTGGGGCTCACGTCTGAGCATACCCAGCCCACTCGGGGTGAAAATTGCAAAAAACACAGTTGATGGACAGAATGTAGAACAATGTCATACATTCACCCCAGTACAAGGATCTGGGCCTAAATCCATCGTTTTTTTGCACTCCACACCACCCTGGGTTAGACACTGGCTATATGCAAATCAGCTCTGACCCTGTGCCTCATGGGAACAGTCCAGTCCGAACTACCAAGCCATGTCTTTCCCAGACCGGAATCAAGCATCCAAGGACCGGTTTCTGGCTATCAGCCTTCATCAGCCTGGATAGCTTGACTCCAGTGGTGTGGAGAGCCTGGGACTCACGTCTGAGCATACGCAGCCCACTCGGGGTGAAAATTGCAAAAAACACAGTTGATGGACAGAATGTAGAACAATGTCATACATTCACCCCAGTACAAGGATCTGGGCCTAAATCCATCGTTTTTTTGCACTCCACACCACCCTGGGTTTGACACTGGCTATATGCAAATCAGCTCTGACCCTGTGCCTCATGGGAACAGTCCAGTCCGAACTACCAAGCCATGTCTTTCCCAGACCGGAATCAAGCATCCAAGGACCGGTTTCTGGCTATCAGCCTTCATCAGCCTGGATAGCTTGACTCCAGTGGTGTGGAGAGCCTGGGACTCACGTCTGAGCATAGCCAGCCCACTCGGGGTGAAAATTGCAAAAAACACAGTTGATGGACAGAATGTAGAACAATGTCATACATTCACCCCAGTACAAGGATCTGGGCCTAAATCCATCGTTTTTTTGCACTCCACACCACCCTGGGTTAGACACTGGCTATATGCAAATCAGCTCTGACCCTGTGCCTCATGGGAACAGTCCAGTCCGAACTACCAAGCCATGTCTTTCCCAGACCGGAATCAAGCATCCAAGGACCGGTTTCTGGCTATCAGCCTTCATCAGCCTGGATAGCTTGACTCCAGTAGTGTGGAGAGCCTGGGACTCACGTCTGAGCATACCCAGCCCACTCGGGGTGAAAATTGCAAAAAACACAGTTGATGGACAGAATGTAGAACAATGTCATACATTCACCCCAGTACAAGGATCTGGGCCTAAATCCATCGTTTTTTTGCACTCCACACCACCCCGGGTTAGACACTGGCTATATGCAAATCAGCTCTGACCCTGTGCCTCATGGGAACAGTCCAGTCCGAACTACCAAGCCATGTCTTTCCCAGACCGGAATCAAGCATCCAAGGACCGGTTTCTGGCTATCAGCCTTCATCAGCCTGGATAGCTTGACTCCAGTGGTGTGGAGAGCCTGGGACTCACGTCTGAGCATACGCAGCCCACTCGGGGTGAAAATTGCAAAAAACACAGTTGATGGACAGAATGTAGAACAATGTCATACATTCACCCCAGTACAAGGATCTGGGCCTAAATCCATCGTTTTTTTGCACTCCACACCACCCTGGGTTTGACACTGGCTATATGCAAATCAGCTCTGACCCTGTGCCTCATGGGAACAGTCCAGTCCGAACTACCAAGCCATGTCTTTCCCAGACCGGAATCAAGCATCCAAGGACCGGTTTCTGGCTATCAGCCTTCATCAGCCTGGATAGCTTGACTCCAGTGGTGTGGAGAGCCTGGGACTCACGTCTGAGCATAGCCAGCCCACTCGGGGTGAAAATTGCAAAAAACACAGTTGATGGACAGAATGTAGAACAATGTCATACATTCACCCCAGTACAAGGATCTGGGCCTAAATCCATCGTTTTTTTGCACTCCACACCACCCCGGGTTAGACACTGGCTATATGCAAATCAGCTCTGACCCTGTGCCTCATGGGAACAGTCCAGTCCGAACTACCAAGCCATGTCTTTCCCAGACCGGAATCAAGCATCTAAGGACCGGTTTCTGGCTATCAGCCTTCATCAGCCTGGATAGCTTGACTCCAGTAGTGTGGAGAGCCTGGGACTCACGTCTGAGCATACCCAGCCCACTCGGGGTGAAAATTGCAAAAAACACAGTTGATGGACAGAATGTAGAACAATGTCATACATTCACCCCAGTACAAGGATCTGGGCCTAAATCCATCGTTTTTTTGCACTCCACACCACCCCGGGTTAGACACTGGCTATATGCAAATCAGCTCTGACCCTGTGCCTCATGGGAACAGTCCAGTCCGAACTACCAAGCCATGTCTTTCCCAGACCGGAATCAAGCATCCAAGGACCGGTTTATGGCTATCAGCCTTCATCAGCCTGGATAGCTTGACTCCAGTGGTGTGGAGAGACTGGGACTCACGTCTGAGCATACCCAGCCCACTCGGGTTGAAAATTGCAAAAAACACAGTTGATGGACAGAATGTAGAACAATGTCATACATTCACCCCAGTACAAGGATCTGGGGCTAAATCCATCGTTTTTTTGCACTCCACACCACCCACCCTGGGTTAGACACTGGCTATATGCAAATCAGCTCTGACCCTGTGCCTCATGGGAACAGTCCAGTCCGAACTACCAAGCCATGTCTTTCCCAGACCGGAATCAAGCATCCAAGGACCAGTTTCTGGCTATCAGCCTTCATCAGCCTGGATAGCTTGACTCCAGTGGTGTGGAGAGCCTGGGACTCACGTCTGAGCATACCCAGCCCACTCGGGGTGAAAATGGCAAAAAACACAGTTGATGGACAGAATGTAGAACAATGTCATACATTCACCCCAGTACAAGGATCTGAGCCTAAATCCATCGTTTTTTTGCACTCCACACCACCCTGGATTAGACACTGGCTATATGCAAATCAGCTCTGACCCTGTGCCTCATGGGAACAGTCCAGTCCGAACTACCAAGCCATGTCTTTCCCAGACCGGAATCAAGCATCCAAGGACCGGTTTCTGGCTATCAGCCTTCATCAGCCTGGATAGCTTGACTCCAGTGGTGTGGAGAGCCTGGGACTCACGTCTGAGCATACCCAGCCCACTCGGGGTGAAAATTGCAAAAAACACAGTTGATGGACAGAATGTAGAACAATGTCATACATTCACCCCAGTACAAGGATCTGGGCCTAAATCCATCGTTTTTTTGCACTCCACACCACCCTGGGTTAGACACTGGCTATATGCAAATCAGCTCTGACCCTGTGCCTCATAGGAACAGTCCAGTCCGAACTACCAAGCCATGTCTTTCCCAGACCGGAATCAAGCATCCAAGGACCGGTTTCTGGCTATCAGCCTTCATCAGCCTGGATAGCTTGACTCCAGTGGTGTGGAGAGCTTGGGACTCACGTCTGAGCATACCCAGCCCACTCGGGGTGAAAATTGCAAAAAACACAGTTGATGGACAGAATGTAGAACAATGTCATACATTCACCACAGTACAAGGATCTGGGCCTAAATCCATCGTTTTTATGCACTCCACACCACCCTGGGTTAGACACTGGCTATATGCAAATCAGCTCTGACCCTGTGCCTCATGGGAACAGTCCAGTCCGAACTACCAAGCCATGTCTTTCCCAGACCGGAATCAAGCATCCAAGGACCGGTTTCTGGCTATCAGCCTTCATCAGCCTGGATAGCTTGACTCCAGTGGTGTGGAGAGCCTGGGACTCACGTCTGAGCATACCCAGCCCACTCGGGGTGAAAATTGCAAAAAACACAGTTGATGGACAGAATGTAGAACAATGTCATACATTCACCCCAGTACAAGGATCTGGGCCTAAATCCATCGTTTTTTTGCACTCCACACCACCCTGGGTTAGACACTGGCTATATGCAAATCAGCTCTGACCCTGTGCCTCATGGGAACAGTCCAGTCCGAACTACCAAGCCATGTCTTTCCCAGACCGGAATCAAGCATCCAAGGACCAGTTTCTGGCTATCAGCCTTCATCAGCCTGGATAGCTTGACTCCAGTGGTGTGGAGAGCCTGGGACTCACGTCTGAGCATACCCAGCCCACTCGGGGTGAAAATTGCAAAAAACACAGTTGATGGACAGAATGTAGAACAATGTCATACATTCACCCCAGTACAAGGATCTGGGCCTAAATCCATCGTTTTTTTGCACTCCACACCACCCTGGGTTAGACACTGGCTATATGCAAATCAGCTCTGACCCTGTGCCTCATGGGAACAGTCCAGTCCGAACTACCAAGCCATGTCTTTCCCAGACCGGAATCAAGCATCCAAGGACCGGTTTCTGGCTATCAGCCTTCATCAGCCTGGATAGCTTGACTCCAGTGGTGTGGAGAGCCTGGGGCTCACGTCTGAGCATACCCAGCCCACTCGGGGTGAAAATTGCAAAAAACACAGTTGATGGACAGAATGTAGAACAATGTCATACATTCACCCCAGTACAAGGATCTGGGCCTAAATCCATCGTTTTTTTGCACTCCACACCACCCTGGGTTAGACACTGGCTATATGCAAATCAGCTCTGACCCTGTGCCTCATGGGAACAGTCCAGTCCGAACTACCAAGCCATGTCTTTCCCAGACCGGAATCAAGCATCCAAGGACCGGTTTCTGGCTATCAGCCTTCATCAGCCTGGATAGCTTGACTCCAGTGGTGTGGAGAGCCTGGGACTCACGTCTGAGCATACGCAGCCCACTCGGGGTGAAAATTGCAAAAAACACAGTTGATGGACAGAATGTAGAACAATGTCATACATTCACCCCAGTACAAGGATCTGGGCCTAAATCCATCGTTTTTTTGCACTCCACACCACCCTGGGTTTGACACTGGCTATATGCAAATCAGCTCTGACCCTGTGCCTCATGGGAACAGTCCAGTCCGAACTACCAAGCCATGTCTTTCCCAGACCGGAATCAAGCATCCAAGGACCGGTTTCTGGCTATCAGCCTTCATCAGCCTGGATAGCTTGACTCCAGTGGTGTGGAGAGCCTGGGACTCACGTCTGAGCATAGCCAGCCCACTCGGGGTGAAAATTGCAAAAAACACAGTTGATGGACAGAATGTAGAACAATGTCATACATTCACCCCAGTACAAGGATCTGGGCCTAAATCCATCGTTTTTTTGCACTCCACACCACCCTGGGTTAGACACTGGCTATATGCAAATCAGCTCTGACCCTGTGCCTCATGGGAACAGTCCAGTCCGAACTACCAAGCCATGTCTTTCCCAGACCGGAATCAAGCATCCAAGGACCGGTTTCTGGCTATCAGCCTTCATCAGCCTGGATAGCTTGACTCCAGTAGTGTGGAGAGCCTGGGACTCACGTCTGAGCATACCCAGCCCACTCGGGGTGAAAATTGCAAAAAACACAGTTGATGGACAGAATGTAGAACAATGTCATACATTCACCCCAGTACAAGGATCTGGGCCTAAATCCATCGTTTTTTTGCACTCCACACCACCCCGGGTTAGACACTGGCTATATGCAAATCAGCTCTGACCCTGTGCCTCATGGGAACAGTCCAGTCCGAACTACCAAGCCATGTCTTTCCCAGACCGGAATCAAGCATCCAAGGACCGGTTTCTGGCTATCAGCCTTCATCAGCCTGGATAGCTTGACTCCAGTGGTGTGGAGAGCCTGGGACTCACGTCTGAGCATACGCAGCCCACTCGGGGTGAAAATTGCAAAAAACACAGTTGATGGACAGAATGTAGAACAATGTCATACATTCACCCCAGTACAAGGATCTGGGCCTAAATCCATCGTTTTTTTGCACTCCACACCACCCTGGGTTTGACACTGGCTATATGCAAATCAGCTCTGACCCTGTGCCTCATGGGAACAGTCCAGTCCGAACTACCAAGCCATGTCTTTCCCAGACCGGAATCAAGCATCCAAGGACCGGTTTCTGGCTATCAGCCTTCATCAGCCTGGATAGCTTGACTCCAGTGGTGTGGAGAGCCTGGGACTCACGTCTGAGCATAGCCAGCCCACTCGGGGTGAAAATTGCAAAAAACACAGTTGATGGACAGAATGTAGAACAATGTCATACATTCACCCCAGTACAAGGATCTGGGCCTAAATCCATCGTTTTTTTGCACTCCACACCACCCTGGGTTAGACACTGGCTATATGCAAATCAGCTCTGACCCTGTGCCTCATGGGAACAGTCCAGTCCGAACTACCAAGCCATGTCTTTCCCAGACCGGAATCAAGCATCCAAGGACCGGTTTCTGGCTATCAGCCTTCATCAGCCTGGATAGCTTGACTCCAGTAGTGTGGAGAGCCTGGGACTCACGTCTGAGCATACCCAGCCCACTCGGGGTGAAAATTGCAAAAAACACAGTTGATGGACAGAATGTAGAACAATGTCATACATTCACCCCAGTACAAGGATCTGGGCCTAAATCCATCGTTTTTTTGCACTCCACACCACCCCGGGTTAGACACTGGCTATATGCAAATCAGCTCTGACCCTGTGCCTCATGGGAACAGTCCAGTCCGAACTACCAAGCCATGTCTTTCCCAGACCGGAATCAAGCATCCAAGGACCGGTTTATGGCTATCAGCCTTCATCAGCCTGGATAGCTTGACTCCAGTGGTGTGGAGAGACTGGGATTCACGTCTGAGCATACCCAGCCCACTCGGGTTGAAAATTGCAAAAAACACAGTTGATGGACAGAATGTAGAACAATGTCATACATTCACCCCAGTACAAGGATCTGGGGCTAAATCCATCGTTTTTTTGCACTCCACACCACCCACCCTGGGTTAGACACTGGCTATATGCAAATCAGCTCTGACCCTGTGCCTCATGGGAACAGTCCAGTCCGAACTACCAAGCCATGTCTTTCCCAGACCGGAATCAAGCATCCAAGGACCAGTTTCTGGCTATCAGCCTTCATCAGCCTGGATAGCTTGACTCCAGTGGTGTGGAGAGCCTGGGACTCACGTCTGAGCATACCCAGCCCACTCGGGGTGAAAATGGCAAAAAACACAGTTGATGGACAGAATGTAGAACAATGTCATACATTCACCCCAGTACAAGGATCTGAGCCTAAATCCATCGTTTTTTTGCACTCCACACCACCCTGGATTAGACACTGGCTATATGCAAATCAGCTCTGACCCTGTGCCTCATGGGAACAGTCCAGTCCGAACTACCAAGCCATGTCTTTCCCAGACCGGAATCAAGCATCCAAGGACCGGTTTCTGGCTATCAGCCTTCATCAGCCTGGATAGCTTGACTCCAGTGGTGTGGAGAGCCTGGGACTCACGTCTGAGCATACCCAGCCCACTCGGGGTGAAAATTGCAAAAAACACAGTTGATGGACAGAATGTAGAACAATGTCATACATTCACCCCAGTACAAGGATCTGGGCCTAAATCCATCGTTTTTTTGCACTCCACACCACCCTGGGTCAGACACTGGCTATATGCAAATCAGGTCTGACCCTGTGCCTCATGGGAACAGTCCAGTCCGAACTACCAAGCCATGTCTTTCCCAGACCGGAATCAAGCATCCAAGGACCGGTTTCTGGCTATCAGCCTTCATCAGCCTGGATAGCTTGACTCCAGTGGTGTGGAGAGCCTGGGACTCACGTCTGAGCATACCCAGCCCACTCGGGGTGACAATTGCAAAAAACACAGTTGATGGACAGAATGTAGAACAATGTCATACATTCACCCCAGTACAAGGATCTGGGCCTAAATCCATCGTTTTTTGCACTCCACACCACCCCGGGTTAGACACTGGCTATATGCAAATCAGCTCTGACCCTGTGCCTCATGGGAACAGTCCAGTCCGAACTACCAAGCCATGTCTTTCCCAGACCGGAATCAAGCATCCAAGGACCGGTTTCTGGCTATCAGCCTTCATCAGCCTGGATAGCTTGACTCCAGTGGTGTGGAGAGCCTGGGACTGACGTCTGAGCATACCCAGCCCACTCGGGTTGAAAATTGCAAAAAACACAGTTGATGGACAGAATGTAGAACAATGTCATACATTCACCCCAGTACATGGATCTGGGGCTAAATCCATCGTTTTTTTGCACTCCACACCACCCTGGGTTAGACACTGGCTATATGCAAATCAGCTCTGACCCTGTGCCTCATGGGAACAGTCCAGTCCGAACTACCAAGCCATGTCTTTCCCAGACCGGAATCAAGCATCCAAGGACCGGTTTCTGGCTATCAGCCTTCATCAGCCTGGACAGCTTGACTCCAGTGGTGTGGAGAGCCTGGGACTCACGTCTGAGCATACCCAGCCCACTCGGGGTGAAAATTGCAAAAAACACAGTTGATGGACAGAATGTAGAACAATGTCATACATTCACCCCAGTACAAGGATCTGGGCCTAAATCCATCATTTTTTTGCACTCCACACCACCCCGGGTTAGACACTGGCTATATGCAAATCAGCTCTGACCCTGTGCCTCATGGGAACAGTCCAGTCCGAACTACCAAGCCATGTCTTTCCCAGACCGGAATCAAGCATCCAAGGACCGGTTTCTGGCTATCAGCCTTCATCAGCCTGGATAGCTTGACTCCAGTGGTGTGGAGAGCCTGGGACTCACGTCTGAGCATACCCAGCCCACTCGGGTTGAAAATTGCAAAAAACACAGTTGATGGACAGAATGTAGAACAATGTCATACATTCACCCCAATACAAGGATCTGGGCCTAAATCCATCGTTTTTTTGCACTCCACACCACCCTGGGTTAGACACTGGCTATATGCAAATCAGCTCTGACCCTGTGCCTCATGGGAACAGTCCAGTCCGAACTACCAAGCCATGTCTTTCCCAGACCGGAATCAAGCATCCAAGGACCGGTTTCTGGCTATCAGCCTTCATCAGCCTGGATAGCTTGACTCCAGTGGTGTGGAGAGCCTGGTACTCACGTCTGAGCATACCCAGCCCACTCGGGGTGAAAATGGCAAAAAACACAGTTGATGGACAGAATGTAGAACAATGTCATACATTCACCCCAGTACAAGGATCTGAGCCTAAATCCATCGTTTTTTTGCACTCCACACCACCCTGGGTTAGACACTGGCTATATGCAAATCAGCTCTGACCCTGTGCCTCATGGGAACAGTCCAGTCCGAACTACCAAGCCATGTCTTTCCCAGACCGGAATCAAGCATCCAAGGACCGGTTTCTGGCTATCAGCCTGGATAGCTTGACTCCAGTGGTGTGGAGAGCCTGGGACTCACGTCTGAGCATACCCAGCCCACTCGGGGTGAAAATTGCAAAAAACACAGTTGATGGACAGAATGTAGAACAATGTCATACATTCACCCCAGTACAAGGATCTGGGCCTAAATCCATCGTTGTTTTGCACTCCACACCACCCTGGGTTAGACACTGGCTATATGCAAATCAGCTCTGACCCTGTGCCTCATGGGAACAGTCCAGTCCGAACTACCAAGCCATGTCTTTCCCAGACCGGAATCAAGCATCCAAGGACCGGTTTCTGGCTATCAGCCTTCATCAGCCTGGATAGCTTGACTCCAAGGGTGGGGAGAGCCTGGGATTCACGTCTGAGCATACCCAGCCCACTCGGGGTGAAAATTGCAAAAAACACAGTTGATGGACAGAATGTAGAACAATGTCATACATTCACCCCAGTACAAGGATCTGGGCCTAAATCCATCGTTTTTTTGCACTCCACACCACCCTGGGTTAGACACTGGCTATATGCAAATCAGCTCTGACCCTGTGCCTCATGGGAACAGTCCAGTCCGAACTACCAAGCCATGTCTTTCCCAGACCGGAATCAAGCATCCAAGGACCGGTTTCTGGCTATCAGCCTTCATCAGCCTGGATAGCTTGACTCCAGTGGTGTGGAGAGCCTGGGACTCACGTCTGAGCATACCCAGCCCACTCGGGGTGACAATTGCAAAAAACACAGTTGATGGACAGAATGTAGAACAATGTCATACATTCACCCCAGTACAAGGATCTGGGCCTAAATCCATCGTTTTTTGCACTCCACACCACCCCGGGTTAGACACTGGCTATATGCAAATCAGCTCTGACCCTGTGCCTCATGGGAACAGTCCAGTCCGAACTACCAAGCCATGTCTTTCCCAGACCGGAATCAAGCATCCAAGGACCGGTTTCTGGCTATCAGCCTTCATCAGCCTGGATAGCTTGACTCCAGTGGTGTGGAGAGCCTGGGACTGACGTCTGAGCATACCCAGCCCACTCGGGTTGAAAATTGCAAAAAACACAGTTGATGGACAGAATGTAGAACAATGTCATACATTCACCCCAGTACATGGATCTGGGGCTAAATCCATCGTTTTTTTGCACTCCACACCACCCTGGGTTAGACACTGGCTATATGCAAATCAGCTCTGACCCTGTGCCTCATGGGAACAGTCCAGTCCGAACTACCAAGCCATGTCTTTCCCAGACCGGAATCAAGCATCCAAGGACCGGTTTCTGGCTATCAGCCTTCATCAGCCTGGACAGCTTGACTCCAGTGGTGTGGAGAGCCTGGGACTCACGTCTGAGCATACCCAGCCCACTCGGGGTGAAAATTGCAAAAAACACAGTTGATGGACAGAATGTAGAACAATGTCATACATTCACCCCAGTACAAGGATCTGGGCCTAAATCCATCATTTTTTTGCACTCCACACCACCCCGGGTTAGACACTGGCTATATGCAAATCAGCTCTGACCCTGTGCCTCATGGGAACAGTCCAGTCCGAAGTACCAAGCCATGTCTTTCCCAGACCGGAATCAAGCATCCAAGGACCGGTTTCTGGCTATCAGCCTTCATCAGCCTGGATAGCTTGACTCCAGTGGTGTGGAGAGCCTGGGACTCACGTCTGAGCATACCCAGCCCACTCGGGTTGAAAATTGCAAAAAACACAGTTGATGGACAGAATGTAGAACAATGTCATACATTCACCCCAATACAAGGATCTGGGCCTAAATCCATCGTTTTTTTGCACTCCACACCACCCTGGGTTAGACACTGGCTATATGCAAATCAGCTCTGACCCTGTGCCTCATGGGAACAGTCCAGTCCGAACTACCAAGCCATGTCTTTCCCAGACCGGAATCAAGCATCCAAGGACCGGTTTCTGGCTATCAGCCTTCATCAGCCTGGATAGCTTGACTCCAGTGGTGTGGAGAGCCTGGTACTCACGTCTGAGCATACCCAGCCCACTCGGGGTGAAAATGGCAAAAAACCCAGTTGATGGACAGAATGTAGAACAATGTCATACATTCACCCCAGTACAAGGATCTGAGCCTAAATCCATCGTTTTTTTGCACTCCACACCACCCTGGGTTAGACACTGGCTATATGCAAATCAGCTCTGACCCTGTGCCTCATGGGAACAGTCCAGTCCGAACTACCAAGCCATGTCTTTCCCAGACCGGAATCAAGCATCCAAGGACCGGTTTCTGGCTATCAGCCTGGATAGCTTGACTCCAGTGGTGTGGAGAGCCTGGGACTCACGTCTGAGCATACCCAGCCCACTCGGGGTGAAAATTGCAAAAAACACAGTTGATGGACAGAATGTAGAACAATGTCATACATTCACCCCAGTACAAGGATCTGGGCCTAAATCCATCGTTGTTTTGCACTCCACACCACCCTGGGTTAGACACTGGCTATATGCAAATCAGCTCTGACCCTGTGCCTCATGGGAACAGTCCAGTCCGAACTACCAAGCCATGTCTTTCCCAGACCGGAATCAAGCATCCAAGGACCGGTTTCTGGCTATCAGCCTTCATCAGCCTGGATAGCTTGACTCCAAGGGTGGGGAGAGCCTGGGATTCACGTCTGAGCATACCCAGCCCACTCGGGGTGAAAATTGCAAAAAACACAGTTGATGGACAGAATGTAGAACAATGTCATACATTCACCCCAGTACAAGGATCTGGGCCTAAATCCATCGTTTTTTTGCACTCCACACCACCCTGGGTTAGACACTGGCTATATGCAAATCAGCTCTGACCCTGTGCCTCATGGGAACAGTCCAGTCCGAACTACCAAGCCATGTCTTTCCCAGACCGGAATCAAGCATCCAAGGACCGGTTTCTGGCTATCAGCCTTCATCAGCCTGGATAGCTTGACTCCAGTGGTGTGGAGAGCCTGGGACTCACGTCTGAGCATACCCAGCCCACTCGGGGTGAAAATTGCAAAAAACACAGTTGATGGACAGAACGTAGAACAATGTTATACATTCACCCCAGTACAAGGATCTGGGCCTAAATCCATCGTTTTTTTGCACTCCACACCACCCTGGGTTAGACACTGGCTATATGCAAATCAGCTCTGACCCTGTGCCTCATGGGAACAGTCTAGTCCGAACTACCAAGCCATGTCTTTCCCAGACCGGAATCAAGCATCCAAGGACCGGTTTCTGGCTATCAGCCTTCATCAGCCTGGATAGCTTGACTCCAGTGGTGTGGAGAGCCTGGGACTCACGTCTGAGCATACCCAGCCCACTCGGGGTGAAAATTGCAAAAAACACAGTTGATGGACAGAATGTAGAACAATGTCATACATTCACCCCAGTACAAGGATCTGGGCCTAAATCCATCGTTTTTTTGCACTCCACACCACCCTGGGTTAGACACTGGCTATATGCAAATCAGCTCTGACCCTGTGCCTCATAGGAACAGTCCAGTCCGAACTACCAAGCCATGTCTTTCCCAGACCGGAATCAAGCATCCAAGGACCGGTTTCTGGCTATCAGCCTTCATCAGCCTGGATAGCTTGACTCCAGTGGTGTGGAGAGCTTGGGACTCACGTCTGAGCATACCCAGCCCACTCGGGGTGAAAATTGCAAAAAACACAGTTGATGGACAGAATGTAGAACAATGTCATACATTCACCACAGTACAAGGATCTGGGCCTAAATCCATCGTTTTTATGCACTCCACACCACCCTGGGTTAGACACTGGCTATATGCAAATCAGCTCTGACCCTGTGCCTCATGGGAACAGTCCAGTCCGAACTACCAAGCCATGTCTTTCCCAGACCGGAATCAAGCATCCAAGGACCGGTTTCTGGCTATCAGCCTTCATCAGCCTGGATAGCTTGACTCCAGTGGTGTGGAGAGCCTGGGACTCACGTCTGAGCATACCCAGCCCACTCGGGGTGAAAATTGCAAAAAACACAGTTGATGGACAGAATGTAGAACAATGTCATACATTCACCCCAGTACAAGGATCTGGGCCTAAATCCATCGTTTTTTTGCACTCCACACCACCCTGGGTTAGACACTGGCTATATGCAAATCAGCTCTGACCCTGTGCCTCATGGGAACAGTCCAGTCCGAACTACCAAGCCATGTCTTTCCCAGACCGGAATCAAGCATCCAAGGACCAGTTTCTGGCTATCAGCCTTCATCAGCCTGGATAGCTTGACTCCAGTGGTGTGGAGAGCCTGGGACTCACGTCTGAGCATACCCAGCCCACTCGGGGTGAAAATTGCAAAAAACACAGTTGATGGACAGAATGTAGAACAATGTCATACATTCACCCCAGTACAAGGATCTGGGCCTAAATCCATCGTTTTTTTGCACTCCACACCACCCTGGGTTAGACACTGGCTATATGCAAATCAGCTCTGACCCTGTGCCTCATGGGAACAGTCCAGTCCGAACTACCAAGCCATGTCTTTCCCAGACCGGAATCAAGCATCCAAGGACCGGTTTCTGGCTATCAGCCTTCATCAGCCTGGATAGCTTGACTCCAGTGGTGTGGAGAGCCTGGGGCTCACGTCTGAGCATACCCAGCCCACTCGGGGTGAAAATTGCAAAAAACACAGTTGATGGACAGAATGTAGAACAATGTCATACATTCACCCCAGTACAAGGATCTGGGCCTAAATCCATCGTTTTTTTGCACTCCACACCACCCTGGGTTAGACACTGGCTATATGCAAATCAGCTCTGACCCTGTGCCTCATGGGAACAGTCCAGTCCGAACTACCAAGCCATGTCTTTCCCAGACCGGAATCAAGCATCCAAGGACCGGTTTCTGGCTATCAGCCTTCATCAGCCTGGATAGCTTGACTCCAGTGGTGTGGAGAGCCTGGGACTCACGTCTGAGCATACGCAGCCCACTCGGGGTGAAAATTGCAAAAAACACAGTTGATGGACAGAATGTAGAACAATGTCATACATTCACCCCAGTACAAGGATCTGGGCCTAAATCCATCGTTTTTTTGCACTCCACACCACCCTGGGTTTGACACTGGCTATATGCAAATCAGCTCTGACCCTGTGCCTCATGGGAACAGTCCAGTCCGAACTACCAAGCCATGTCTTTCCCAGACCGGAATCAAGCATCCAAGGACCGGTTTCTGGCTATCAGCCTTCATCAGCCTGGATAGCTTGACTCCAGTGGTGTGGAGAGCCTGGGACTCACGTCTGAGCATACCCAGCCAACTCGGGGTGAAAATTGCAAAAAACACAGTTGATGGACAGAATGTAGAACAATGTCATACATTCACCCCAGTACAAGGATCTGGGCCTAAATCCATCGTTTTTTTGCACTCCACACCACCCTGGGTTAGACACTGGCTATATGCAAATCAGCTCTGACCCTGTGCCTCATGGGAACAGTCCAGTCCGAACTACCAAGCCATGTCTTTCCCAGACCGGAATCAAGCATCCAAGGACCGGTTTCTGGCTATCAGCCTTCATCAGCCTGGATAGCTTGACTCCAGTAGTGTGGAGAGCCTGGGACTCACGTCTGAGCATACCCAGCCCACTCGGGGTGAAAATTGCAAAAAACACAGTTGATGGACAGAATGTAGAACAATGTCATACATTCACCCCAGTACAAGGATCTGGGCCTAAATCCATCGTTTTTTTGCACTCCACACCACCCCGGGTTAGACACTGGCTATATGCAAATCAGCTCTGACCCTGTGCCTCATGGGAACAGTCCAGTCCGAACTACCAAGCCATGTCTTTCCCAGACCGGAATCAAGCATCCAAGGACCGGTTTATGGCTATCAGCCTTCATCAGCCTGGATAGCTTGACTCCAGTGGTGTGGAGAGACTGGGACTCACGTCTGAGCATACCCAGCCCACTCGGGTTGAAAATTGCAAAAAACACAGTTGATGGACAGAATGTAGAACAATGTCATACATTCACCCCAGTACAAGGATCTGGGGCTAAATCCATCGTTTTTTTGCACTCCACACCACCCACCCTGGGTTAGACACTGGCTATATGCAAATCAGCTCTGACCCTGTGCCTCATGGGAACAGTCCAGTCCGAACTACCAAGCCATGTCTTTCCCAGACCGGAATCAAGCATCCAAGGACCAGTTTCTGGCTATCAGCCTTCATCAGCCTGGATAGCTTGACTCCAGTGGTGTGGAGAGCCTGGGACTCACGTCTGAGCATACCCAGCCCACTCGGGGTGAAAATGGCAAAAAACACAGTTGATGGACAGAATGTAGAACAATGTCATACATTCACCCCAGTACAAGGATCTGAGCCTAAATCCATCGTTTTTTTGCACTCCACACCACCCTGGATTAGACACTGGCTATATGCAAATCAGCTCTGACCCTGTGCCTCATGGGAACAGTCCAGTCCGAACTACCAAGCCATGTCTTTCCCAGACCGGAATCAAGCATCCAAGGACCGGTTTCTGGCTATCAGCCTTCATCAGCCTGGATAGCTTGACTCCAGTGGTGTGGAGAGCCTGGGACTCACGTCTGAGCATACCCAGCCCACTCGGGGTGAAAATTGCAAAAAACACAGTTGATGGACAGAATGTAGAACAATGTCATACATTCACCCCAGTACAAGGATCTGGGCCTAAATCCATCGTTTTTTTGCACTCCACACCACCCTGGGTTAGACACTGGCTATATGCAAATCAGGTCTGACCCTGTGCCTCATGGGAACAGTCCAGTCCGAACTACCAAGCCATGTCTTTCCCAGACCGGAATCAAGCATCCAAGGACCGGTTTCTGGCTATCAGCCTTCATCAGCCTGGATAGCTTGACTCCAGTGGTGTGGAGAGCCTGGGACTCACGTCTGAGCATACCCAGCCCAATCGGGGTGACAATTGCAAAAAACACAGTTGATGGACAGAATGTAGAACAATGTCATACATTCACCCCAGTACAAGGATCTGGGCCTAAATCCATCGTTTTTTTGCACTCCACACCACCCCGGGTTAGACACTGGCTATATGCAAATCAGCTCTGACCCTGTGCCTCATGGGAACAGTCCAGTCCGAACTACCAAGCCATGTCTTTCCCAGACCGGAATCAAGCATCCAAGGACCGGTTTCTGGCTATCAGCCTTCATCAGCCTGGATAGCTTGACTCCAGTGGTGTGGAGAGCCTGGGACTGACGTCTGAGCATACCCAGCCCACTCGGGTTGAAAATTGCAAAAAACACAGTTGATGGACAGAATGTAGAACAATGTCATACATTCACCCCAGTACATGGATCTGGGGCTAAATCCATCGTTTTTTTGCACTCCACACCACCCTGGGTTAGACACTGGCTATATGCAAATCAGCTCTGACCCTGTGCCTCATGGGAACAGTCCAGTCCGAACTACCAAGCCATGTCTTTCCCAGACCGGAATCAAGCATCCAAGGACCGGTTTCTGGCTATCAGCCTTCATCAGCCTGGATAGCTTGACTCCAGTGGTGTGGAGAGCCTGGGACTCACGTCTGAGCATACCCAGCCCACTCGGGGTGAAAATTGCAAAAAACACTGTTGATGGACAGAACGTAGAACAATGTCATACATTCACCCCAGTACAAGGATCTGGGCCTAAATCCATCGTTTTTTTGCACTCCACACCACCCTGGGTTAGACACTGGCTATATGCAAATCAGCTCTGACCCTGTGCCTCATGGGAACAGTCCAGTCCGAACTACCAAGCCATGTCTTTCCCAGACCGGAATCAAGCATCCAAGGACCGGTTTCTGGCTATCAGCCTTCATCAGCCTGGATAGCTTGACTCCAGTGGTGTGGAGAGCCTGGGACTCACGTCTGAGCATACCCAGCCCACTCGGGGGGAAAATTGCAAAAAACACAGTTGATGGACAGAATGTAGAACAATGTCATACATTCACCCCAGTACAAGGATCTGGGCCTAAATCCATAGTTTTTTTGCACTCCACACCACCCTGGGTTAGACACTGGCTATATGCAAATCAGCTCTGACCCTGTGCCTCATGGGAACAGTCCAGTCCGAACTACCAAGCCATGTCTTTCCCAGACCGGAATCAAGCATCCAAGGACCGGTTTCTGGCTATCAGCCTTCATCAGCCTGGATAGCTTGACTCCAGTGGTGTGGAGAGCCTGGGACTCACGTCTGAGCATACCCAGCCCACTCGGGGTGAAAATTGCAAAAAACACAGTTGATGGACAGAATGTAGAACAATGTCATACATTCACCCCAGTACAAGGATCTGGGCCTAAATCCATCGTTTTTTTGCACTCCACACCACCCTGGGTTAGACACTGGCTATATGCAAATCAGCTCTGACCCTGTGCCTCATGGGAACAGTCCAGTCCGAACTACCAAGCCATGTCTTTCCCAGACCGGAATCAAGCATCCAAGGACCGGTTTCTGGCTATCAGCCTTCATCAGCCTGGATAGCTTGACTCCAGTGGTGTGGAAAGCCTGGGACTCACATCTGAGCATACCCAGCCCACTCGGGTGAAAATTGCAAAAAACACAGTTGATGGACAGAATGTAGAACAATGTCATACATTCACCCCAGTACAAGGATCTGAGCCTAAATCCATCGTTTTTTTGCACTCCACACCACCCTGGGTTAGACACTGGCTATATGCAAATCAGCTCTGACCCTGTGCCTCATGGGAACAGTCCAGTCCGAACTACCAAGCCATGTCTTTCCCAGACCGGAATCAAGCATCCAAGGACCGGTTTCTGGCTATCAGCCTGGATAGCTTGACTCCAGTGGTGTGGAGAGCCTGGGACTCACGTCTGAGCATACCCAGCCCACTCGGGGTGAAAATTGCAAAAAACACAGTTGATGGACAGAATGTAGAACAATGTCATACATTCACCCCAGTACAAGGATCTGGGCCTAAATCCATCGTTGTTTTGCACTCCACACCACCCTGGGTTAGACACTGGCTATATGCAAATCAGCTCTGACCCTGTGCCTCATGGGAACAGTCCAGTCCGAACTACCAAGCCATGTCTTTCCCAGACCGGAATCAAGCATCCAAGGACCGGTTTCTGGCTATCAGCCTTCATCAGCCTGGATAGCTTGACTCCAAGGGTGGGGAGAGCCTGGGATTCACGTCTGAGCATACCCAGCCCACTCGGGGTGAAAATTGCAAAAAACACAGTTGATGGACAGAATGTAGAACAATGTCATACATTCACCCCAGTACAAGGATCTGGGCCTAAATCCATCGTTTTTTTGCACTCCACACCACCCTGGGTTAGACACTGGCTATATGCAAATCAGCTCTGACCCTGTGCCTCATGGGAACAGTCCAGTCCGAACTACCAAGCCATGTCTTTCCCAGACCGGAATCAAGCATCCAAGGACCGGTTTCTGGCTATCAGCCTTCATCAGCCTGGATAGCTTGACTCCAGTGGTGTGGAGAGCCTGGGACTCACGTCTGAGCATACCCAGCCCACTCGGGGTGACAATTGCAAAAAACACAGTTGATGGACAGAATGTAGAACAATGTCATACATTCACCCCAGTACAAGGATCTGGGCCTAAATCCATCGTTTTTTGCACTCCACACCACCCCGGGTTAGACACTGGCTATATGCAAATCAGCTCTGACCCTGTGCCTCATGGGAACAGTCCAGTCCGAACTACCAAGCCATGTCTTTCCCAGACCGGAATCAAGCATCCAAGGACCGGTTTCTGGCTATCAGCCTTCATCAGCCTGGATAGCTTGACTCCAGTGGTGTGGAGAGCCTGGGACTGACGTCTGAGCATACCCAGCCCACTCGGGTTGAAAATTGCAAAAAACACAGTTGATGGACAGAATGTAGAACAATGTCATACATTCACCCCAGTACATGGATCTGGGGCTAAATCCATCGTTTTTTTGCACTCCACACCACCCTGGGTTAGACACTGGCTATATGCAAATCAGCTCTGACCCTGTGCCTCATGGGAACAGTCCAGTCCGAACTACCAAGCCATGTCTTTCCCAGACCGGAATCAAGCATCCAAGGACCGGTTTCTGGCTATCAGCCTTCATCAGCCTGGACAGCTTGACTCCAGTGGTGTGGAGAGCCTGGGACTCACGTCTGAGCATACCCAGCCCACTCGGGGTGAAAATTGCAAAAAACACAGTTGATGGACAGAATGTAGAACAATGTCATACATTCACCCCAGTACAAGGATCTGGGCCTAAATCCATCATTTTTTTGCACTCCACACCACCCCGGGTTAGACACTGGCTATATGCAAATCAGCTCTGACCCTGTGCCTCATGGGAACAGTCCAGTCCGAAGTACCAAGCCATGTCTTTCCCAGACCGGAATCAAGCATCCAAGGACCGGTTTCTGGCTATCAGCCTTCATCAGCCTGGATAGCTTGACTCCAGTGGTGTGGAGAGCCTGGGACTCACGTCTGAGCATACCCAGCCCACTCGGGTTGAAAATTGCAAAAAACACAGTTGATGGACAGAATGTAGAACAATGTCATACATTCACCCCAATACAAGGATCTGGGCCTAAATCCATCGTTTTTTTGCACTCCACACCACCCTGGGTTAGACACTGGCTATATGCAAATCAGCTCTGACCCTGTGCCTCATGGGAACAGTCCAGTCCGAACTACCAAGCCATGTCTTTCCCAGACCGGAATCAAGCATCCAAGGACCGGTTTCTGGCTATCAGCCTTCATCAGCCTGGATAGCTTGACTCCAGTGGTGTGGAGAGCCTGGTACTCACGTCTGAGCATACCCAGCCCACTCGGGGTGAAAATGGCAAAAAACCCAGTTGATGGACAGAATGTAGAACAATGTCATACATTCACCCCAGTACAAGGATCTGAGCCTAAATCCATCGTTTTTTTGCACTCCACACCACCCTGGGTTAGACACTGGCTATATGCAAATCAGCTCTGACCCTGTGCCTCATGGGAACAGTCCAGTCCGAACTACCAAGCCATGTCTTTCCCAGACCGGAATCAAGCATCCAAGGACCGGTTTCTGGCTATCAGCCTGGATAGCTTGACTCCAGTGGTGTGGAGAGCCTGGGACTCACGTCTGAGCATACCCAGCCCACTCGGGGTGAAAATTGCAAAAAACACAGTTGATGGACAGAATGTAGAACAATGTCATACATTCACCCCAGTACAAGGATCTGGGCCTAAATCCATCGTTGTTTTGCACTCCACACCACCCTGGGTTAGACACTGGCTATATGCAAATCAGCTCTGACCCTGTGCCTCATGGGAACAGTCCAGTCCGAACTACCAAGCCATGTCTTTCCCAGACCGGAATCAAGCATCCAAGGACCGGTTTCTGGCTATCAGCCTTCATCAGCCTGGATAGCTTGACTCCAAGGGTGGGGAGAGCCTGGGATTCACGTCTGAGCATACCCAGCCCACTCGGGGTGAAAATTGCAAAAAACACAGTTGATGGACAGAATGTAGAACAATGTCATACATTCACCCCAGTACAAGGATCTGGGCCTAAATCCATCGTTTTTTTGCACTCCACACCACCCTGGGTTAGACACTGGCTATATGCAAATCAGCTCTGACCCTGTGCCTCATGGGAACAGTCCAGTCCGAACTACCAAGCCATGTCTTTCCCAGACCGGAATCAAGCATCCAAGGACCGGTTTCTGGCTATCAGCCTTCATCAGCCTGGATAGCTTGACTCCAGTGGTGTGGAGAGCCTGGGACTCACGTCTGAGCATACCCAGCCCACTCGGGGTGAAAATTGCAAAAAACACAGTTGATGGACAGAACGTAGAACAATGTTATACATTCACCCCAGTACAAGGATCTGGGCCTAAATCCATCGTTTTTTTGCACTCCACACCACCCTGGGTTAGACACTGGCTATATGCAAATCAGCTCTGACCCTGTGCCTCATGGGAACAGTCTAGTCCGAACTACCAAGCCATGTCTTTCCCAGACCGGAATCAAGCATCCAAGGACCGGTTTCTGGCTATCAGCCTTCATCAGCCTGGATAGCTTGACTCCAGTGGTGTGGAGAGCCTGGGACTCACGTCTGAGCATACCCAGCCCACTCGGGGTGAAAATTGCAAAAAACACAGTTGATGGACAGAATGTAGAACAATGTCATACATTCACCCCAGTACAAGGATCTGGGCCTAAATCCATCGTTTTTTTGCACTCCACACCACCCTGGGTTAGACACTGGCTATATGCAAATCAGCTCTGACCCTGTGCCTCATAGGAACAGTCCAGTCCGAACTACCAAGCCATGTCTTTCCCAGACCGGAATCAAGCATCCAAGGACCGGTTTCTGGCTATCAGCCTTCATCAGCCTGGATAGCTTGACTCCAGTGGTGTGGAGAGCTTGGGACTCACGTCTGAGCATACCCAGCCCACTCGGGGTGAAAATTGCAAAAAACACAGTTGATGGACAGAATGTAGAACAATGTCATACATTCACCACAGTACAAGGATCTGGGCCTAAATCCATCGTTTTTATGCACTCCACACCACCCTGGGTTAGACACTGGCTATATGCAAATCAGCTCTGACCCTGTGCCTCATGGGAACAGTCCAGTCCGAACTACCAAGCCATGTCTTTCCCAGACCGGAATCAAGCATCCAAGGACCGGTTTCTGGCTATCAGCCTTCATCAGCCTGGATAGCTTGACTCCAGTGGTGTGGAGAGCCTGGGACTCACGTCTGAGCATACCCAGCCCACTCGGGGTGAAAATTGCAAAAAACACAGTTGATGGACAGAATGTAGAACAATGTCATACATTCACCCCAGTACAAGGATCTGGGCCTAAATCCATCGTTTTTTTGCACTCCACACCACCCTGGGTTAGACACTGGCTATATGCAAATCAGCTCTGACCCTGTGCCTCATGGGAACAGTCCAGTCCGAACTACCAAGCCATGTCTTTCCCAGACCGGAATCAAGCATCCAAGGACCAGTTTCTGGCTATCAGCCTTCATCAGCCTGGATAGCTTGACTCCAGTGGTGTGGAGAGCCTGGGACTCACGTCTGAGCATACCCAGCCCACTCGGGGTGAAAATTGCAAAAAACACAGTTGATGGACAGAATGTAGAACAATGTCATACATTCACCCCAGTACAAGGATCTGGGCCTAAATCCATCGTTTTTTTGCACTCCACACCACCCTGGGTTAGACACTGGCTATATGCAAATCAGCTCTGACCCTGTGCCTCATGGGAACAGTCCAGTCCGAACTACCAAGCCATGTCTTTCCCAGACCGGAATCAAGCATCCAAGGACCGGTTTCTGGCTATCAGCCTTCATCAGCCTGGATAGCTTGACTCCAGTGGTGTGGAGAGCCTGGGGCTCACGTCTGAGCATACCCAGCCCACTCGGGGTGAAAATTGCAAAAAACACAGTTGATGGACAGAATGTAGAACAATGTCATACATTCACCCCAGTACAAGGATCTGGGCCTAAATCCATCGTTTTTTTGCACTCCACACCACCCTGGGTTAGACACTGGCTATATGCAAATCAGCTCTGACCCTGTGCCTCATGGGAACAGTCCAGTCCGAACTACCAAGCCATGTCTTTCCCAGACCGGAATCAAGCATCCAAGGACCGGTTTCTGGCTATCAGCCTTCATCAGCCTGGATAGCTTGACTCCAGTGGTGTGGAGAGCCTGGGACTCACGTCTGAGCATACGCAGCCCACTCGGGGTGAAAATTGCAAAAAACACAGTTGATGGACAGAATGTAGAACAATGTCATACATTCACCCCAGTACAAGGATCTGGGCCTAAATCCATCGTTTTTTTGCACTCCACACCACCCTGGGTTTGACACTGGCTATATGCAAATCAGCTCTGACCCTGTGCCTCATGGGAACAGTCCAGTCCGAACTACCAAGCCATGTCTTTCCCAGACCGGAATCAAGCATCCAAGGACCGGTTTCTGGCTATCAGCCTTCATCAGCCTGGATAGCTTGACTCCAGTGGTGTGGAGAGCCTGGGACTCACGTCTGAGCATACCCAGCCAACTCGGGGTGAAAATTGCAAAAAACACAGTTGATGGACAGAATGTAGAACAATGTCATACATTCACCCCAGTACAAGGATCTGGGCCTAAATCCATCGTTTTTTTGCACTCCACACCACCCTGGGTTAGACACTGGCTATATGCAAATCAGCTCTGACCCTGTGCCTCATGGGAACAGTCCAGTCCGAACTACCAAGCCATGTCTTTCCCAGACCGGAATCAAGCATCCAAGGACCGGTTTCTGGCTATCAGCCTTCATCAGCCTGGATAGCTTGACTCCAGTAGTGTGGAGAGCCTGGGACTCACGTCTGAGCATACCCAGCCCACTCGGGGTGAAAATTGCAAAAAACACAGTTGATGGACAGAATGTAGAACAATGTCATACATTCACCCCAGTACAAGGATCTGGGCCTAAATCCATCGTTTTTTTGCACTCCACACCACCCCGGGTTAGACACTGGCTATATGCAAATCAGCTCTGACCCTGTGCCTCATGGGAACAGTCCAGTCCGAACTACCAAGCCATGTCTTTCCCAGACCGGAATCAAGCATCCAAGGACCGGTTTATGGCTATCAGCCTTCATCAGCCTGGATAGCTTGACTCCAGTGGTGTGGAGAGACTGGGACTCCCGTCTGAGCATACCCAGCCCACTCGGGTTGAAAATTGCAAAAAACACAGTTGATGGACAGAATGTAGAACAATGTCATACATTCACCCCAGTACAAGGATCTGGGGCTAAATCCATCGTTTTTTTGCACTCCACACCACCCACCCTGGGTTAGACACTGGCTATATGCAAATCAGCTCTGACCCTGTGCCTCATGGGAACAGTCCAGTCCGAACTACCAAGCCATGTCTTTCCCAGACCGGAATCAAGCATCCAAGGACCAGTTTCTGGCTATCAGCCTTCATCAGCCTGGATAGCTTGACTCCAGTGGTGTGGAGAGCCTGGGACTCACGTCTGAGCATACCCAGCCCACTCGGGGTGAAAATGGCAAAAAACACAGTTGATGGACAGAATGTAGAACAATGTCATACATTCACCCCAGTACAAGGATCTGAGCCTAAATCCATCATTTTTTTGCACTCCACACCACCCTGGATTAGACACTGGCTATATGCAAATCAGCTCTGACCCTGTGCCTCATGGGAACAGTCCAGTCCGAACTACCAAGCCATGTCTTTCCCAGACCGGAATCAAGCATCCAAGGACCGGTTTCTGGCTATCAGCCTTCATCAGCCTGGATAGCTTGACTCCAGTGGTGTGGAGAGCCTGGGACTCACGTCTGAGCATACCCAGCCCACTCGGGGTGAAAATTGCAAAAAACACAGTTGATGGACAGAATGTAGAACAATGTCATACATTCACCCCAGTACAAGGATCTGGGCCTAAATCCATCGTTTTTTTGCACTCCACACCACCCTGGGTTAGACACTGGCTATATGCAAATCAGGTCTGACCCTGTGCCTCATGGGAACAGTCCAGTCCGAACTACCAAGCCATGTCTTTCCCAGACCGGAATCAAGCATCCAAGGACCGGTTTCTGGCTATCAGCCTTCATCAGCCTGGATAGCTTGACTCCAGTGGTGTGGAGAGCCTGGGACTCACGTCTGAGCATACCCAGCCCACTCGGGGTGACAATTGCAAAAAACACAGTTGATGGACAGAATGTAGAACAATGTCATACATTCACCCCAGTACAAGGATCTGGGCCTAAATCCATCGTTTTTTTGCACTCCACACCACCCCGGGTTAGACACTGGCTATATGCAAATCAGCTCTGACCCTGTGCCTCATGGGAACAGTCCAGTCCGAACTACCAAGCCATGTCTTTCCCAGACCGGAATCAAGCATCCAAGGACCGGTTTCTGGCTATCAGCCTTCATCAGCCTGGATAGCTTGACTCCAGTGGTGTGGAGAGCCTGGGACTGACGTCTGAGCATACCCAGCCCACTCGGGTTGAAAATTGCAAAAAACACAGTTGATGGACAGAATGTAGAACAATGTCATACATTCACCCCAGTACATGGATCTGGGGCTAAATCCATCGTTTTTTTGCACTCCACACCACCCTGGGTTAGACACTGGCTATATGCAAATCAGCTCTGACCCTGTGCCTCATGGGAACAGTCCAGTCCGAACTACCAAGCCATGTCTTTCCCAGACCGGAATCAAGCATCCAAGGACCGGTTTCTGGCTATCAGCCTTCATCAGCCTGGATAGCTTGACTCCAGTGGTGTGGAGAGCCTGGGACTCACGTCTGAGCATACCCAGCCCACTCGGGGTGAAAATTGCAAAAAACACTGTTGATGGACAGAACGTAGAACAATGTCATACATTCACCCCAGTACAAGGATCTGGGCCTAAATCCATCGTTTTTTTGCACTCCACACCACCCTGGGTTAGACACTGGCTATATGCAAATCAGCTCTGACCCTGTGCCTCATGGGAACAGTCCAGTCCGAACTACCAAGCCATGTCTTTCCCAGACCGGAATCAAGCATCCAAGGACCGGTTTCTGGCTATCAGCCTTCATCAGCCTGGATAGCTTGACTCCAGTGGTGTGGAGAGCCTGGGACTCACGTCTGAGCATACCCAGCCCACTCGGGGGGAAAATTGCAAAAAACACAGTTGATGGACAGAATGTAGAACAATGTCATACATTCACCCCAGTACAAGGATCTGGGCCTAAATCCATAGTTTTTTTGCACTCCACACCACCCTGGGTTAGACACTGGCTATATGCAAATCAGCTCTGACCCTGTGCCTCATGGGAACAGTCCAGTCCGAACTACCAAGCCATGTCTTTCCCAGACCGGAATCAAGCATCCAAGGACCGGTTTCTGGCTATCAGCCTTCATCAGCCTGGATAGCTTGACTCCAGTGGTGTGGAGAGCCTGGGACTCACGTCTGAGCATACCCAGCCCACTCGGGGTGAAAATTGCAAAAAACACAGTTGATGGACAGAATGTAGAACAATGTCATACATTCACCCCAGTACAAGGATCTGGGCCTAAATCCATCATTTTTTTGCACTCCACACCACCCTGGGTTAGACACTGGCTATATGCAAATCAGCTCTGACCCTGTGCCTCATGGGAACAGTCCAGTCCGAACTACCAAGCCATGTCTTTCCCAGACCGGAATCAAGCATCCAAGGACCGGTTTCTGGCTATCAGCCTTCATCAGCCTGGATAGCTTGACTCCAGTGGTGTGGAAAGCCTGGGACTCACATCTGAGCATACCCAGCCCACTCGGGTGAAAATTGCAAAAAACACAGTTGATGGACAGAATGTAGAACAATGTCATACATTCACCCCAGTACAAGGATCTGGGCCTAAATCCATCGTTTTTTTGCACTCCACACCACCCTGGGTTAGACACTGGCTATATGCAAATCAGCTCTGACCCTGTGCCTCATGGGAACAGTCCAGTCCGAACTACCAAGCCATGTCTTTCCCAGACCGGAATCAAGCATCCAAGGACCGGTTTCTGGCTATCAGCCTTCATCAGCCTGGATAGCTTGACTCCAGTGGTGTGGAGAGCCTGGGACTCACGTCTGAGCATACCCAGCCCACTCGGGGTGAAAATTGCAAAAAACACAGTTGATGGACAGAATGTAGAACAATGTCATACATTCACCCCAGTACAAGGATCTGGGCCTAAATCCATCGTTTTTTTGCACTCCACACCACCCTGGGTTAGACACTGGCTATATGCAAATCAGCTCTGACCCTGTGCCTCATGGGAACAGTCCAGTCCGAACTACCAAGCCATGTCTTTCCCAGACCGGAATCAAGCATCCAAGGACCGGTTTCTGGCTATCAGCCTTCATCAGCCTGGATAGCTTGACTCCAGTGGTGTGGAGAGCCTGGGACTCACGTCTGAGCATACCCAGCCCAATCGGGGTGAAAATTGCAAATAACACAGTTGATGGACAGAATGTAGAACAATGTCATACATTCACCCCAGTACAAGGATCTGGGCCTAAATCCATCGTTTTTTTGCACTCCACACCACCCTGGGTTAGACACTGGCTATATGCAAATCAGCTCTGACCCTGTGCCTCATGGGAACAGTCCAGTCCGAACTACCAAGCCATGTCTTTCCCAGACCGGAATCAAGGACCGGTTTCTGGCTATCAGCCTTCATCAGCCTGGATAGCTTGACTCCAGTGGTGTGGAGAGCCTGGGACTCACGTCTGAGCATACCCAGCCCACTCGGGGTGAAAATTGCAAAAAACACAGTTGATGGACAGAATGTAGAACAATGTCATAGGTTCACCCCAGTACAAGGATCTGGGCCTAAATCCATCGTTTTTTTGCACTCCACACCACCCTGGGTTAGACACTGGCTATATGCAAATCAGCTCTGACCCTGTGCCTCATGGGAACAGTCCAGTCCGAACTACCAAGCCATGTCTTTCCCAGACCGGAATCAAGCATCCAAGGACCGGTTTCTGGCTATCAGCCTTCATCAGCCTGGATAGCTTGACTCCAGTGGTGTGGAGAGCCTGGGACTCACGTCTGAGCATACCCAGCCCACTCGGGGTGAAAATTGCAAAAAACACAGTTGATGGACAGAATGTAGAACAATGTCATACATTCACCCCAGTACAAGGATCTGGGCCTAAATCCATCGTTTTTTTGCACTCCACACCACCCTGGGTTAGACACTGGCTATATGCAAATCAGCTCTGACCCTGTGCCTCATGGGAACAGTCCAGTCCGAACTACCAAGCCATGTCTTTCCCAGACCGGAATCAAACATCCAAGGACCGGTTTCTGGCTATCAGCCTGGATAGCTTGACTCCAGTGGTGTGGAGAGCCTGGGACTCACGTCTGAGCATACCCAGCCCACTCGGGGTGAAAATTGCAAAAAACACAGTTGATGGACAGAATGTAGAACAATGTCATACATTCACCCCAGTACAAGGATCTGGGCCTAAATCCATCGTTTTTTTGCACTCCACACCACCCTGGGTTAGACACTGGCTATATGCAAATCAGCTCTGACCCTGTGCCTCATGGGAACAGTCCAGTCCGAACTACCAAGCCATGTCTTTCCCAGACCGGAATCAAGCATCCAAGGACCGGTGTCTGGCTATCAGCCTGGTTAGCTTGACTCCAGTGGTGTGGAGAGCCTGGGACTCACGTCTGAGCATACCCAGCCCACTCGGGGTGAAAATTGCAAAAAACACAGTTGATGGACAGAATGTAGAACAATGTCATACCTTCACCCCAGTACAAGGATCTGGGCCTAAATCCATCGTTTTTTTGCACTCCACACCACCCTGGGTTAGACACTGGCTATATGCAAATCAGCTCTGACCCTGTGCCTCATGGGAACAGTCCAGTCCGAACTACCAAGCCATGTCTTTCCCAGACCGGAATCAAGCATTCAAGGACCAGTTTCTGGCTATCAGCCTTCATCAGCCTGGATAGCTTGACTCCAGGGGTGTGGAGAGCCTGGGACTCACGTCTGAGCATACCCAGCCCACTCGGGGTGAAAATTGCAAAAAACACAGTTGATGGACAGAATGTAGAACAATGTCATACATTCACCCCAGTACAAGGATCTGGGCCTAAATCCATTGTTTTTTTGCACTCCACACCACCCTGGGTTAGACACTGGCTATATGCAAATCAGCTCTGACCCTGTGCCTCATGGGAACAGTCCAGTCCGAACTACCAAGCCATGTCTTTCCCAGACCGGAATCAAGCATCCAAGGACCGGTTTCTGGCTATCAGCCTTCATCAGCTTGGATAGCTTGACTCCAGTGGTGTGGAGAGCCTGGGGCTCACGTCTGAGCATACCCAGCCCACTCGGGGTGAAAATTGCAAAAAACACAGTTGATGGACAGAATGTAGAACAATGTCATACATTCACCCCAGTACAAGGATCTGGGCCTAAATCCATCGTTTTTTTGCACTCCACACCACCCTGGGTTAGACACTGGCTATATGCAAATCAGCTCTGACCCTGTGCCTCATGGGAACAGTCCAGTCCGAACTACCAAGCCAAGTCTTTCCCAGACCGGAATCAAGCATCCAAGGACCGGTTTCTGGCTATCAGCCTTCATCTGCCTGGATAGCTTGACTCCAGTGGTGTGGAGAGCCTGTGACTCACGTCTGAGCATACCCAGCCCACTCCGGGTGAAAATTGCAAAAAACACAGTTGATGGACAGAATGTAGAACAATGTCATACATTCACCCCAGTACAAGGATCTGAGCCTAAATCCATCGTTTTTTTGCACTCCACACCACCCTGGGTTAGACACTGGCTATATGCAACTCAGCTCGGACCCTGTGCCTCATGGGAACAGTCCAGTCCGAACTACCAAGCCATGTCTTTCCCAGACCGGAATCAAGCATCCAAGGACCGGTTTCTGGCTATCAGCCTTCATCAGCCTGGATAGCTTGACTCCAGTGGTGTGGAGAGCCTGGGACTCACGTCTGAGGATACCCAACCCACTCGGGGTGAAAATGGCAAAAAACACAGTTGATGGACAGAATGTAGAACAATGTCATACATTCACCCCAGTACAAGGATCTGAGCCTAAATCCATCGTTTTTTTGCACTCCACACCACCCTGGATTAGACACTGGCTATATGCAAATCAGCTCTGACCCTGTGCCTCATGGGAACAGTCCAGTCCGAACTACCAAGCCATGTCTTTCCCAGACCGGAATCAAGCATCCAAGGACCGGTTTCTGGCTATCAGCCTTCATCAGCCTGGATAGCTTGACTCCAGTGGTGTGGAGAGCCTGGGACTCACGTCTGAGCATACCCAGCCCACTCGGGGTGAAAATTGCAAAAAACACAGTTGATGGACAGAATGTAGAACAATGTCATACATTCACCCCAGTACAAGGATCTGGGCCTAAATCCATCATTTTTTTGCACTCCACACCACCCTGGGTTAGACACTGGCTATATGCAAATCAGCTCTGACCCTGTGCCTCATGGGAACAGTCCAGTCCGAACTACCAAGCCATGTCTTTCCCAGACCGGAATCAAGCATCCAAGGACCGGTTTCTGGCTATCAGCCTTCATCAGCCTGGATAGCTTGACTCCAGTGGTGTGGAGAGCCTGGGACTCACGTCTGAGCATACCCAGCCCACTCGGGGTGAAAATTGCAAAAAACACAGTTGATGGACAGAATGTAGAACAATGTCATACATTCACCCCAGTACAAGGATCTGGGCCTAAATCCATCGTTTTTTTGCACTCCACACCACCCCGGGTTAGACACTGGCTATATGCAAATCAGCTCTGACCCTGTGCCTCATGGGAACAGTCCAGTCCGAACTACCAAGCCATGTCTTTCCCAGACCGGAATCAAGCATCCAAGGACCGGTTTCTGGCTATCAGCCTTCATCAGCCTGGATAGCTTGACTCCAGTGGTGTGGAGAGCCTGGGACTCACGTCTGAGCATACCCAGCCCACTCGGGTTGAAAATTGCATAAAACACAGTTGATGGACAGAATGTAGAACAATGTCATACATTCACCCCAGTACAAGGATCTGGGGTTAATCCATCGTTTTTTTGCACTCCACACCACCCTGGGTTAGACACTGGCTATATGCAAATCAGCTCTGACCCTGTGCCTCATGGGAACAGTCCAGTCCGAACTACAAAGCCATGTCTTTCCCAGACCGGAATCAAGCATCCAAGGACCGGTTTCTGGCTATCAGCCTTCATCAGCCTGGATAGCTTGACTCCAGTGGTGTGGAGAGCCTGGGACTCACGTCTGAGCATACCCAGCCCACTCGGGGTGAAAATGGCAAAAAACACAGTTGATGGACAGAATGTAGAACAATGTCATACATTCACCCCAGTACAAGGATCTGAGCCTAAATCCATCGTTTTTTTGCACTCCACACCACCCTGGGTTAGACACTGGCTATATGCAAATCAGCTCTGACCCTGTGCCTCATGGGAACAGTCCAGTCCGAACTACCAAGCCATGTCTTTCCCAGACCGGAATCAAGCATCCAAGGACCGGTTTCTGGCTATCAGCCTTCATCAGCCTGGATAGCTTGACTCCAGTGGTGTGGAGAGCCTGGGACTCACGTCTGAGCATACCCAGCCCACTCGGGGTGAAAATTGCAAAAAACACAGTTGATGGACAGAATGTAGAACAATGTCATACATTCACCCCAGTACAAGGATCTGGGCCTAAATCCATCGTTTTTTTGCACTCCACACCACCCTGGGTTAGACACTGGCTATATGCAAATCAGCTCTGACCCTGTGCCTCATGGGAACAGTCCAGTCCGAACTACCAAGCCATGTCTTTCCCAGACCGGAATCAAGCATCCAAGGACCGGTTTCTGGCTATCGGCCTTCATCAGCCTGGATAGCTTGACTCCAGTGGTGTGGAGAGCCTGGGACTCACGTCTGAGCATACCCAGCCCACTCGGGGTGAAAATTGCAAAAAACACAGTTGATGGACAGAATGTAGAACAATGTCATACATTCACCCCAGTACAAGGATCTGGGCCTAAATCCATCGTTTTTTTGCACTCCACACCACCCTGCGTTAGACACTGGCTATATGCAAATCAGCTCTGACCCTGTGCCTCATGGGAACAGTCCAGTCCGAACTACCAAGCCATGTCTTTCCCAGACCGGAATCAAGCATCCAAGGACCGGTTTCTGGCTATCAGCCTGGAGATCTTGACTCCAGTGGTGTGGAGAGCCTGGGACACACGTCTGAGCATACCCAGCCCACTCGGGGTGAAAATTGCAAAAAACACAGTTGATGGACAGAATGTAGAACAATGTCATACATTCACCCCAGTACAAGGATCTGGGCCTAAATCCATCGTTTTTTTGCACTCCACACCACCCTGGGTTAGACACTGGCTATATGCAAATCAGCTCTGACCCTGTGCCTCATGGGAACAGTCCAGTCCGAACTACCAAGCCATGTCTTTCCCAGACCGGAATCAAGCATCCAAGGACTGGTTTCTGGCTATCAGCCTGGATAGCTTGACTCCAGTGGTGTGGAGAGCCTGGGACTCACGTCTGAGCATACCCAGCCCACTCGGGGTGAAAATTGCAAAAAACACAGTTGATGGACAGAATGTAGAACAATGTCATACATTCACCCCAGTACAAGGATCTGGGCCTAAATCCATCGTTTTTTTGCACTCCACACCACCCTGGGTTAGACACTGGCTATATGCAAATCAGCTCTGACCCTGTGCCTCATGGGAACAGTCCAGTCCGAACTACCAAGCCATGTCTTTCCCAGACCGGAATCAAGCATCCAAGGACCGGTTTCTGGCTATCAGCCTTCATGAGCCTGGATAGCTTGACTCCAGTGGTGTGGAGAGCCTGGGACTCACGTCTGAGCATACCCAGCCCAATCGGGGTGAAAATTGCAAAAAACACAGTTGATGGACAGAATGTAGAACAATGTCATACATTCACCCCAGTACAAGGATCTGGGCCTAAATCCATCGTTTTTTTGCACTCCACACCACCCTGGGTTAGACACTGGCTATATGCAAATCAGCTCTGACCCTGTGCCTCATGGGAACAGTCCAGTCCGAACTACCAAGCCATGTCTTTCCCAGACCGGAATCAAGCATCCAAGGACCGGTTTCTGGCTATCAGCCTTCATGAGCCTGGATAGCTTGACTCCAGTGGTGTGGAGAGCCTGGGACTCACGTCTGAGCATACCCAGCCCAATCGGGGTGAAAATTGCAAAAAACACAGTTGATGGACAGAATGTAGAACAATGTCATACATTCACCCCAGTACAAGGATCTGGGCCTAAATCCATCGTTTTTTTGCACTCCACACCACCCTGCGTTAGACACTGGCTATATGCAAATCGGCTCTGACCCTGTGCCTCATGGGAACAGTCCAGTCCGAACTACCAAGCCATGTCTTTCCCAGACCGGAATCAAGCATCCAAGGACCGGTTTCTGGCTATCAGCCTGGAGATCTTGACTCCAGTGGTGTGGAGAGCCTGGGACTCACGTCTGAGCATACCCAGCCCACTCGGGGTGAAAATTGCAAAAAACACAGTTGATGGACAGAATGTAGAACAATGTCATACATTCACCCCAGTACAAGGATCTGGGCCTAAATCCATCGTTTTTTTGCACTCCACACCACCCTGGGTTAGACACTGGCTATATGCAAATCAGCTCTGACCCTGTGCCTCATGGGAACAGTCCAGTCCGAACTACCAAGCCATGTCTTTCCCAGACCGGAATCAAGCATCCAAGGACCGGTTTCTGGCTATCAGCCTGGATGGCTTGACTCCAGTGGTGTGGAGAGCCTGGGACTCACGTCTGAGCATACCCAGCCCACTCGGGGTGAAAATTGCAAAAAACACAGTTGATGGACAGAATGTAGAACAATGTCATACATTCACCCCAGTACAAGGATCTGGGCCTAAATCTATCGTTTTTTTGCACTCCACACCACCCTGGGTTAGACACTGGCTATATGCAAATCAGCTCTGACCCTGTGCCTCATGGGAACAGTCCAGTCCGAACTACCAAGCCATGTCTTTCCCAGACCGGAATCAAGCATCCAAGGACCGGTTTCTGGCTATCGGCCTTCATCAGCCTGGATAGCTTGACTCCAGTGGTGTGGAGAGCCTGGGACTCACGTCTGAGCATACCCAGCCCACTCGGGGTGAAAATTGCAAAAAACACAGTTGATGGACAGAATGTAGAACAATGTCATACATTCACCCCAGTACAAGGATCTGGGCCTAAATCCATCGTTTTTTTGCACTCCACACCACCCTGGGTTAGACACTGGCTATATGCAAATCAGCTCTGACCCTGTGCCTCATGGGAACAGTCCAGTCCGAACTACCAAGCCATGTCTTTCCCAGACCGGAATCAAGCATCCAAGGACCGGTTTCTGGCTATCGGCCTTCATCAGCCTGGATAGCTTGACTCCAGTGGTGTGGAGAGCCTGGGACTCACGTCTGAGCATACCCAGCCCACTCGGGGTGAAAATTGCAAAAAACACAGTTGATGGACAGAATGTAGAACAATGTCATACATTCACCCCAGTACAAGGATCTGGGCCTAAATCCATCGTTTTTTTGCACTCCACACCACCCTGCGTTAGACACTGGCTATATGCAAATCAGCTCTGACCCTGTGCCTCATGGGAACAGTCCAGTCCGAACTACCAAGCCATGTCTTTCCCAGACCGGAATCAAGCATCCAAGGACCGGTTTCTGGCTATCAGCCTGGAGATCTTGACTCCAGTGGTGTGGAGAGCCTGGGACACACGTCTGAGCATACCCAGCCCACTCGGGGTGAAAATTGCAAAAAACACAGTTGATGGACAGAATGTAGAACAATGTCATACATTCACCCCAGTACAAGGATCTGGGCCTAAATCCATCGTTTTTTTGCACTCCACACCACCCTGGGTTAGACACTGGCTATATGCAAATCAGCTCTGACCCTGTGCCTCATGGGAACAGTCCAGTCCGAACTACCAAGCCATGTCTTTCCCAGACCGGAATCAAGCATCCAAGGACTGGTTTCTGGCTATCAGCCTGGATAGCTTGACTCCAGTGGTGTGGAGAGCCTGGGACTCACGTCTGAGCATACCCAGCCCACTCGGGGTGAAAATTGCAAAAAACACAGTTGATGGACAGAATGTAGAACAATGTCATACATTCACCCCAGTACAAGGATCTGGGCCTAAATCCATCGTTTTTTTGCACTCCACACCACCCTGGGTTAGACACTGGCTATATGCAAATCAGCTCTGACCCTGTGCCTCATGGGAACAGTCCAGTCCGAACTACCAAGCCATGTCTTTCCCAGACCGGAATCAAGCATCCAAGGACCGGTTTCTGGCTATCAGCCTTCATGAGCCTGGATAGCTTGACTCCAGTGGTGTGGAGAGCCTGGGACTCACGTCTGAGCATACCCAGCCCAATCGGGGTGAAAATTGCAAAAAACACAGTTGATGGACAGAATGTAGAACAATGTCATACATTCACCCCAGTACAAGGATCTGGGCCTAAATCCATCGTTTTTTTGCACTCCACACCACCCTGGGTTAGACACTGGCTATATGCAAATCAGCTCTGACCCTGTGCCTCATGGGAACAGTCTAGTCCGAACTACCAAGCCATGTCTTTCCCAGACCGGAATCAAGCATCCAAGGACCGGTTTCTGGCTATCAGCCTTCATCAGCCTGGATAGCTTGACTCCAGTGGTGTGGAGAGCCTGGGACTCACGTCTGAGCATACCCAGCCCCCTCGGGGTGAAAATTGCAAAAAACACAGTTGATGGACAGAATGTTGAACAATGTCATACATTCACCCCAGTACAAGGATCTGGGCCTAAATCCATCGTTTTTTTGCACTCCACACCACCCTGGATTAGACACTGGCTATATGCAAATCAGCTCTGACCCTGTGCCTCATGGGAACAGTCCAGTCCGAACTACCAAGCCATGTCTTTCCCAGACCGGAATCAAGCATCCAAGGACCGGTTTCTGGCTATCAGCCTGGATAGCTTGACTCCAGTGGTGTGGAGAGCCTGGGACTCACGTCTGAGCATACCCAGCCCACTCGGGGTGAAAATTACAAAAAACACAGTTGATGGACAGAATGTAGAACAATGTCATACCTTCACCCCAGTACAAGGATCTGGGCCTAAATCCATCGTTTTTTTGCACTCCACACCACCCGGGGTTAGACACTGGCTATATGCAAATCAGCTCTGACCCTGTGCCTCCTGGGAACAGTCCAGTCCGAACTACCAAGCCATGTCTTTCCCAGACCGGAATCAAGCATCCAAGGACCGGTTTCTGGCTATCAGCCTTCATCAGCCTGGATAGCTTGACTCCAGTGGTGTGGAGAGCCTGGGACTCACGTCTGAGCATACCCAGCCCACTCGGGGTGAAAATTGCAAAAAACACAGTTGATGGACAGAATGTAGAACAATGTCATACATTCACCCCAGTACAAGGATCTGGGGCTAAATCCATCGTTTTTTTGCACTCCACACCACCCTGGGTTAGACACTGGCTATATGCAAATCAGCTCTGACCCTGTGCCTCATGGGAACAGTCCAGTCCGAACTACCAAGCCATGTCTTTCCCAGACCGGCATCAAGCATCCAAGGACCGGTTTCTGGCTATCAGCCTTCATCAGCCTGGATAGCTTGACTCCAGTGGTGTGGAGAGCCTGGGACTCACGTCTGAGCATACCCAGCCCACTCGGGGTGAAAATTGCAAAAAACACAGTTGATGGACAGAATGTAGAACAATGTCATACATTCACCCCAGTACAAGGATCTGGGCCTAAATCCATCGTTTTTTTGCACTCCACACCACCCTGGGTTAGACACTGGCTATATGCAAATCAGCTCTGACCCTGTGCCTCATGGGAACAGTCCAGTCCGAACTACCAAGCCATGTCTTTCCCAGACCGGAATCAAGCATCCAAGGACCGGTTTCTGGCTATCAGCCTGGAGATCTTGACTCCAGTGGTGTGGAGAGCCTGGGACTCACGTCTGAGCATACCCAGCCCACTCGGGGTGAAAATTGCAAAAAACACAGTTGATGGACAGAATGTAGAACAATGTCATACATTCACCCCAGTACAAGGATCTGGGCCTAAATCCATTGTTTTTTTGCACTCCACACCACCCTGGGTTAGACACTGGCTATATGCAAATCAGCTCTGACCCTGTGCCTCATGGGAATAGTCCAGTCCGAACTACCAAGCCATGTCTTTCCCAGACCGGAATCAAGCATCCAAGGACCGGTTTCTGGCTATCAGCCTGGATAGCTTGACTCCAGTGGTGTGGAGAGCCTGGGACTCACGTCTGAGCATACCCAGCCCACTCGGGGTGAAAATTGCAAAAAACACAGTTGATGGACAGAATGTAGAACAATGTCATACATTCACCCCAGTACAAGGATCTGGGCCTAAATCCATCGTTTTTTTGCACTCCACACCACCCTGGGTTAGACACTGGCTATATGCAAATCAGCTCTGACCCTGTGCCTCATGGGAACAGTCCAGTCCGAACTACCAAGCCATGTCTTTCCCAGACCGGAATCAAGCATCCAAGGACCGGTTTCTGGCTATCAGCCTTCATCAGCCTGGATAGCTTGACTCCAAGGGTGGGGAGAGCCTGGGATTCACGTCTGAGCATACCCAGCCCACTCGGGGTGAAAATTGCAAAAAACACAGTTGATGGACAGAATGTAGAACAATGTCATACATTCACCCCAGTACAAGGATCTGGGCCTAAATCCATTGTTTTTTTGCACTCCACACCACCCTGGGTTAGACACTGGCTATATGCAAATCAGCTCTGACCCTGTGCCTCATGGGAACAGTCCAGTCCGAACTACCAAGCCATGTCTTTCCCAGACCGGAATCAAGCATCCAAGGACCGGTTTCTGGCTATCAGCCTTCATCAGCCTGGATAGCTTGACTCCAGTGGTGTGGAGAGCCTGGGACTCACGTCTGAGCATACCCAGCCCACTCGGGGTGAAAATTGCAAAAAACACAGTTGATGGACAGAATGTAGAACAATGTCATACATTCACCCCAGTACAAGGATCTGGGCCTAAATCCATCGTTTTTTTGCACTCCACACCACCCTGGGTTAGACACTGGCTATATGCAAATCAGCTCTGACCCTGTGCCTCATGGGAACAGTCCAGTCCGAACTACCAAGCCATGTCTTTCCCAGACCGGAATCAAGCATCCAAGGACCGGTTTCTGGCTATCAGCCTTCATCAGCCTGGATAGCTTGACTCCAGTGGTGTGGAGAGCCTGGGACTCACGTCTGAGCATACCCAGCCCAATCGGGGTGAAAATTACAAAAAACACAGTTGATGGACAGAATGTAGAACAATGTCATACATTCACCCCAGTACAAGGATCTGGGCCTAAATCCATCGTTTTTTTGCACTCCACACCACCCTGGGTTAGACACTGGCTATATGCAAATCAGCTCTGACCCTGTGCCTCATGGGAACAGTCCAGTCCGAACTACCAAGCCATGTCTTTCCCAGACCGGAATCAAGCATCCAAGGACCGGTTTCGGGCTATCAGCCTTCATGAGCCTGGATAGCTTGACTCCAGTGGTGGGGAGAGCCTGGGACTCACGTCTGAGCATACCCAGCCCATTCGGGGTGAAAATTGCAAAAAACACAGTTGATGGACAGAATGTAGAACAATGTCATACATTCACCCCAGTACAAGGATCTGGGCCTAAATCCATCATTTTTTTGCACTCCACACCACCCTGGGTTAGACACTGGCTATATGCAAATCAGCTCTGACCCTGTGCCTCATGGGAACAGTCCAGTCCGAACTACCAAGCCATGTCTTTCCCAGACCGGAATCAAGCATCCAAGGACCGGTTTCTGGCTATCAGCCTTCATCAGACTGGATAGTTTGACTCCAGTGGTGTGGAGAGCCTGGGACTCACGTCTGAGCATACCCAGCCCACTCGGGGTGAAAATTGCAAAAAACACAGTTGATGGACAGAATGTAGAACAATGTCATACATTCACCCCAGTACAAGGATCTGGGCCTAAATCCATCGTTTTTTTGCACTCCACACCACCCTGGGTTAGACACTGGCTATATGCAAATCAGCTCTGACCCTGTGCCTCATGGGAACAGTCCAGTCCGAACTACCAAGCCATGTCTTTCCCAGACCGGAATCAAGCATCCAAGGACCGGTTTCGGGCTATCAGCCTTCATCAGCCTGGATAGCTTGACTCCAGTGGTGGGGAGAGCCTGGGACTCACGTCTGAGCATACCCAGCCCATTCGGGGTGAAAATTGCAAAAAACACAGTTGATGGACAGAATGTAGAACAATGTCATACATTCACCCCAGTACAAGGATCTGGGCCTAAATCCATCGTTTTTTTGCACTCCACACCACCCTGGGTTAGACACTGGCTATATGCAAATCAGCTCTGACCCTGTGCCTCATGGGAACAGTCCAGTCCGAACTACCAAGCCATGTCTTTCCCAGACCGGAATCAAGCATCCAAGGACCGGTGTCTGGCTATCAGCCTTCATCAGCCTGGATAGCTTGACTCCAGTGGTGTGGAGAGCCTGGGACTCACGCCTGAGCATACCCATCCCACTCGGGGTGAAAATTGCAAAAAACACAGTTGATGGACAGAATGTAGAACAATGTCATACATTCACCCCAGTACAAGGATCTGGGCCTAAATCCATCTTTTTTTGCACTCCACACCACCCTGGGTTAGACACTGGCTATATGCAAATCAGCTCTGACCCTGTGCCTCATGGGAACAGTCCAGTCCGAACTACCAAGCCATGTCTTTCCCAGACCGGAATCAAGCATCCAAGGACCGGTTTCTGGCTATCAGCCTTCATCAGCCTGGATAGCTTGACTCTAGTGGTCTGGAGAGCCTGGGACTCACGTCTGAGCATACCCAGCCCACTCGGGGTGAAAATTGCAAAAAACACAGTTGATGGACAGAATGTAGAACAATGTCATACATTCACCCCAGTACAAGGATCTGGGCCTAAATCCATCGTTTTTTTGTACTCCACACCACCCTGGGTTAGACACTGGCTATATGCAAATCAGCTCTGACCCTGTGCCTCATGGGAACAGTCCAGTCCGAACTACCAAGCCATGTCTTTCCCAGACCGGAATCAAGCATCCAAGGACCGGTTTCTGGCTATCAGCCTTCATCAGCCTGGATAGCTTGACTCCAGTGGTGTGGAGAGCCTGGGACTCACGTCTGAGCATACCCAGCCCACTCGGGGTGAAAATTGCAAAAAACACAGTTGATGGACAGAATGTAGAACAATGTCATACATTCACCCCAGTACAAGGATCTGGGCCTAAATCCATCGTTTTTTTGCACTCCACACCACCCTGGGTTAGACACTGGCTATATGCAAATCAGCTCTGACCCTGTGCCTCATGGGAACAGTCCAGTCCGAACTACCAAGCCATGTCTTTCCCAGACCGGAATCAAGCATCCAAGGACCGGTTTCTGGCTATCAGCCTTCATCAGCCTGGATAGCTTGACTCCAGTGGTGTGGAGAGCCTGGGACTCACGTCTGAGCATACCCAGCCCACTCGGGGTGAAAATTGCAAAAAACACAGTTGATGGACAGAATGTAGAACAATGTCATACATTCACCCCAGTACAAGGATCTGGGGCTAAATCCATCGTTTTTTTGCACTCCACACCACCCTGGGTTAGACACTGGCTATATGCAAATCAGCTCTGACCCTGTGCCTCATGGGAACAGTCCAGTCCGAACTACCAAGCCATGTCTTTCCCAGACCGGAATCAAGCATCCAAGGACCGGTTTCTGGCTATCAGCCTTCATCAGCCTGGATAGCTTGACTCCAGTGGTGTGGAGAGCCTGGGACTCACATCTGAGCATACCCAGCCCACTCGGGGTGAAAATGGCAAAAAACACAGTTGATGGACAGAATGTAGAACAATGTCATACATTCACCCCAGTACAAGGATCTGAGCCTAAATCCATCATTTTTTTTGCACTTCACACCACCCTGGGTTAGACACTGGCTATATGCAAATCAGCTCTGACCCTGTGCCTCATGGGAACAGTCCAGTCCGAACTACCAAGCCATGTCTTTCCCAGACCGGAATCAAGCATCCAAGGACCGGTTTCTGGCTATCAGCCTGCATAGCTTGACTCCAGTGGTGTGGAGAGCCTGGGACTCACGTCTGAGCATACCCAGCCCACTCGGGGTGAAAATTGCAAAAAACACAGTTGATGGACAGAATGTAGAACAATGTCGTACATTCACCCCAGTACAAGGATCTGGGCCTAAATCCATCGTTTTTTTGCACTCCACACCACCCTGGGATAGACACTGGCTATATGCAAATCAGCTCTGACCCTGTGCCTCATGGGAACAGTCCAGTCCGAACTACCAAGCCATGTCTTTCCCAGACTGGAATCAAGCATCCAAGGACCGGTTTCTGGCTATCAGCCTTCATCAGCCTGGATAGCTTGACTCCAGTGGTGTGGAGAGCCTGGGACTCACTTCTGAGCATACCCAGCCCACTCGGGGTGAAAATTGCAAAAAACACAGTTGATGGACAGAATGTAGAACAATGTCATACATTCACCCCAGTACAAGGATCTGGGCCTAAATCCATCGTTTTTTTGCACTCCACACCACCCTGGGTTAGACACTGGCTATATGCAAATCAGCTCTGACCCTGTGCCTCATGGGAACAGTCCAGTCCGAACTACCAAGCCATGTCTTTCCCAGACCGGAATCAAGCATCCAAGGACCGGTTTCTGGCTATCAGCCTTCATCAGCCTGGATAGCTTGACTCCAGTGGTGTGGAGAGCCTGGGACTCACGTCTGAGCATACCCATCCCACTCGGGGGGAAAATTGCAAAAAACACAGTTGATGGACAGAATGTAGAACAATGTCATACATTCACCCCAGTACAAGGATCTGGGCCTAAATCCATCGTTTTTTTGCACTCCACACCACCCTGGGTTAGACACTGGCTATATGCAAATCAGCTCTGACCCTGTGCCTCATGGGAACAGTCCAGTCCGAACTACCAAGCCATGTCTTTCCCAGACCGGAATCAAGCATCCAAGGACAGGTTTCTGGCTATCAGCCTTCATCAGCCTGGATAGCTTGACTCCAGTGGTGTGGAGAGCCTGGGACTCACGTCTGAGCATACCCAGCCCACTCGGGGTGAAAATTGCAAAAAATACAGTTGATGGACAGAATGTAGAACAATGTCATACATTCACCCCAGTACAAGGATCTGGGCCTAAATCCATCGTTTTTTTGCACTCCACACCACCCTGGGTTAGACACTGGCTATATGCAAATCAGCTCTGACCCTGTGCCTCATGGGAACAGTCCAGTCCGAACTACCAAGCCATGTCTTTCCCAGACCGGAATCAAGCATCCAAGGACCGGTTTCTGGCTATCAGCCTTCATCAGCCTGGATAGCTTGACTCCAGTGGTGTGGAGAGCCTGGGACTCACGTCTGAGCATACCCAGCCCACTCGGGGTGAAAATTGCAAAAAACACAGTTGATGGACAGAATGTAGAACAATGTCATACATTCACCCCAGTACAAGGATCTGGGCCTAAATCCATCGTTTTTTTGCACTCCACACCACCCTGGGTTAGACACTGGCTATATGCAAATCAGCTCTGACCCTGTGCCTCATGGGAACAGTCCAGTCCGAACTACCAAGCCATGTCTTTCCCAGACCGGAATCAAGCATCCAAGGACCAGTTTCTGGCTATCAGCCTTCATCAGCCTGGATAGCTTGACTCCAGTGGTGTGGAGAGCCTGGGACTCACGTCTGAGCATACCCAGCCCACTCGGGGTGAAAATTGCAAAAAACACAGTTGATGGACAGAATGTAGAACAATGTCATACATTCACCCCAGTACAAGGATCTGGGCCTAAATCCATCGTTTTTTTGCACTCCACACCACCCTGGGTTAGACACTGGCTATATGCAAATCAGCTCTGACCCTGTGCCTCATGGGAACAGTCCAGTCCGAACTACCAAGCCATGTCTTTCCCAGACCGGAATCAATCATCCAAGGACCGGTTTCTGGCTATCAGCCTTCATCAGCCTGGATAGCTTGACTCCAGTGGTGTGGAGAGCCTGGGACTCACGTCTGAGCATACCCAGCCCACTCGGGGTGAAAATTGCAAAAAACACAGTTGATGGACAGAATGTAGAACAATGTCATACATTCACCCCAGTACAAGGATCTGGGCTTAAATCCATCGTTTTTTTGCACTCCACAACACCCTGGGTTAGACACTGGCTATATGCAAATCAGCTCTGACCCTGTGCCTCATGGGAACAGTCCAGTCCGAACTACCAAGCCATGTCTTTCCCAGACCGGAATCAAGCATCCAAGGACAGGTTTCTGGCTATCAGCCTTCATCAGCCTAGATAGCTTGACTCCAGTGGTGTGGAGAGCCTGGGACTCACGTCTGAGCATACCCAGCCCACTCGGGGTGAAAATTGCAAAAAACACAGTTGATGGACAGAATGTAGAACAATGTCATACATTCACCCCAGTACAAGGATCTGGGCCTAAATCCATCGTTTTTTTGCACTCCACACCACCCCGGGTTAGACACTGGCTATATGCAAATCAGCTCTGACCCTGTGCCTGATGGGAACAGTCCAGTCCGAACTACTAAGCCATGTCTTTCCCAGACCGGAATCAAGCATCCAAGGACCGGTTTCTGGCTATCGGCCTTCATCAGCCTGGATAGCTTGACTCCAGTGGTGTGGAGAGCCTGGGACTCACGTCTGAGCATACCCAGCCCACTCGGGGTGAAAATTGCAAAAAACACAGTTGATGGACAGAATGTAGAACAATGTCATACATTCACCCCAGTACAAGGATCTGGGCCTAAATCCATCGTCTTTTTTGCACTCCACACCACCCCGGGTTAGACACTGGCTATATGCTAATCAGCTCTGACCCTGTGCCTCATGGGAACAGTCCAGTCCGAACTACCAAGCCATGTCTTTCCCAGACCGGAATCAAGCATCCAAGGACCGGTTTCTGGCTATCAGCCTTCATCAGCCTGGATAGCTTGACTCCAGTGGTGTGGAGAGCCTGGGACTCACGTCTGAGCATACCCAACCCACTCGGGGTGAAAATTGCAAAAAACACAGTTGATGGACAGAATGTAGAACAATGTCATACATTCACCCCAGTACAAGGATCTGGGCCTAAATCCATGGTTTTTTTGCACTCCACACCACCCTGGGTTAGACACTGGCTATATGCAAATCAGCTCTGACCCTGTGCCTCATGGGAACAGTCCAGTCCGAACTACCAAGCCATGTCTTTCCCAGACCGGAATCAAGCATCCAAGGACCGGTTTCTGGCTATCAGCCTTCATCAGCCTGGATAGATTGACTCCAGTGGTGTGGAGAGCCTGGGACTCACGTCTGATCATACCCAGCCCACTCGGGGTGAAAATTGCAAAAAACACAGTTGATGGACAGAATGTAGAACAATGTCATACATTCACCCCAGTACAAGGATCTGGGCCTAAATCCATCGTTTTTTGCACTCCACACCACCCTGGATTAGACACTGGCTATATGCAAATCAGCTCTGACCCTGTGCCTCATGGGAACAGTCCAGTCCGAACTACCAAGCCATGTCTTTCCCAGACCGGAATAAAGCATCCAAGGACCGGTTTCTGGCTATCAGCCTTCATCAGCCTGGATAGCTTGACTCCAGTGGTGTGGAGAGCCTGGGACTCACGTCTGAGCATACCCAGCCCACTCGGGGTGAAAATAGCAAAACACACAGTTGATGGACAGAATGTAGAACAATGTCATACATTCACCCCAGTACAAGGATCTGGGCCTAAATCCATCGTTTTTTTGCACTCCACACCACCCTGGGTTAGACACTGGCTATATGCAAATCAGCTCTGACCCTGTGCCTCATGGGAACAGTCCAGTCCGAATTACCAAGCCATGTCTTTCCCAGACCGGAATCAAGCATCCAAGGACCGGTTTCTGGCTATCAGCCTTCATCAGCCTGGATAGCTTGACTCCAGTGGTGTGGAGAGCCTGGGACTCACGTCTGAGCTTACCCAGCCCACTCGGGGTGAAAATGGCAAAAAACACAGTTGATGGACAGAATGTAGAACAATGTCATACATTCACCCCAGTACAAAGATCTGAGCCTAAATCCATCGTTTTTTTGCACTCCACACCACCCTGGGTTAGACACTGGCTATATGCAAATCAGCTCTGACCCTGTGCCTCATGGGAACAGTCCAGTCCGAACTACCAAGCCATGTCTTTCCCAGACCGGAATCAAGCATCCAAGGACCGGTTTCTGGCTATCAGCCTGGATAGCTTGACTCCAGTGGTGTGGAGAGCCTGGGACTCACGTCTGAGCATACCCAGCCCACTCAGGGTGAAAATTGCAAAAAACACAGTTGATGGACAGAATGTAGAACAATGTCATACATTCACCCCAGTACAAGGATCTGGGCCTAAATCCATCGTTTTTTTGCACTCCACACCACCCTGGGTTAGACACTGGCTATATGCAAATCAGCTCTGACCCTGTGCCTCTTGGGAACAGTCCAGTCCGAACTACCAAGCCATTTCTTTCCCAGACCGGAATCAAGCATCCAAGGACCGGTTTCTGGCTATCAGCCTTCATCAGCCTGGATAGCTTGACTCCAGTGGTGTGGAGAGCCTGGGACTCACGTCTGAGCATACCCAGCCCACTCGGGGTGAAAATTGCAAAAAACACAGTTGATGGACAGAACGTAGAACAATGTCATACATTCACCCCAGTACAAGGATCTGGGCCTAAATCCATCGTTTTTTTGCACTCCACACCACCCTGGGTTAGACACTGGCTATATGCAAATCAGCTCTGACCCTGTGCCTCATGGGAACAGTCCAGTCCGAACTACCAAGCCATGTCTTTCCCAGACCGGAATCAAGCATCCAAGGACCGGTTTCTGGCTATCAGCCTTCATCAGCCTGGATAGCTTGACTCCAGTGGTGTGGAGAGCCTGGGACTCACGTCTGAGCATACCCAGCCCACTCGGGGCGAAAATTGCAAAAAACACAGTTGATGGACAGAATGTAGAACAATGTCATACATTCACCCCAGTACAAGGATCTGGGCCTAAATCCATCATTTTTTTGCACTCCACACCACCCTGGGTTAGACACTGGCTATATGCAAATCAGCTCTGACCCTGTGCCTCATGGGAACAGTCCAGTCCGAATTACCAAGCCATGTCTTTCCCAGACCGGAATCAAGCATCCAAGGACCAGTTTCTGGCTATCAGCCTTCATCAGCCTGGATAGCTTGACTCCAGTGGTGTGGAGAGCCTGGGACTCACGTCTGAGCATACCCAGCCCACTCGGGGTGAAAATTGCAAAAAACACAGTTGATGGACAGAATGTAGAACAATGTCATACATTCACCCCAGTACAAGGATCTGGGCCTAAATCCATCGTTTTTTTGCACTCCACACCACCCTGGGTTAGACACTGGCTATATGCAAATCAGCTCTGACCCTGTGCCTCATGGGAACAGTCCAGTCCGAACTACCAAGCCATGTCTTTCCCAGACCGGAATCAAGCATCCAAGGACCGGTTTCTGGCTATCAGCCTTCATCAGCCTGGATAGCTTGACTCCAGTGGTGTGGAGAGCCTGGGACTCACGTCTGAGCATACCCAGCCCACTCGGGGTGAAAATTGCAAAAAACACAGTTGATGGACAGAATGTAGAACAATGTCATACATTCACCCCAGTACAAGGATCTGGGCCTAAATCCATCGTTTTTTTGCACTCCACACCACCCTGGGTTAGACACTGGCTATATGCAAATCAGCTCTGACCCTGTGCCTCATGGGAACAGTCCAGTCCGAACTACCAAGCCATGTCTTTCCCAGACCGGAATCAAGCATCCAAGGACCGGTTTCTGGCTATCAGCCTGGATAGCTTGACTCCAGTGGTGTGGAGAGCCTGGGACTCACGTCTGAGCATACCCAGCCCACTCGGGGTGAAAATTGCAAAAAACACAGTTGATGGACAGAATGTAGAACAATGTCATACATTCACCCCAGTACAAGGATCTGGGCCTAAATCCATCGTTTTTTTGCACTCCACACCACCCCGGGTTAGACACTGGCTATATGCAAATCAGCTCTGACCCTGTGCCTGATGGGAACAGTCCAGTCCGAACTACTAAGCCATGTCTTTCCCAGACCGGAATCAAGCATCCAAGGACCGGTTTCTGGCTATCGGCCTTCATCAGCCTGGATAGCTTGACTCCAGTGGTGTGGAGAGCCTGGGACTCACGTCTGAGCATACCCAGCCCACTCGGGGTGAAAATTGCAAAAAACACAGTTGATGGACAGAATGTAGAACAATGTCATACATTCACCCCAGTACAAGGATCTGGGCCTAAATCCATCGTCTTTTTTGCACTCCACACCACCCCGGGTTAGACACTGGCTATATGCTAATCAGCTCTGACCCTGTGCCTCATGGGAACAGTCCAGTCCGAACTACCAAGCCATGTCTTTCCCAGACCGGAATCAAGCATCCAAGGACCGGTTTCTGGCTATCAGCCTTCATCAGCCTGGATAGCTTGACTCCAGTGGTGTGGAGAGCCTGGGACTCACGTCTGAGCATACCCAACCCACTCGGGGTGAAAATTGCAAAAAACACAGTTGATGGACAGAATGTAGAACAATGTCATACATTCACCCCAGTACAAGGATCTGGGCCTAAATCCATGGTTTTTTTGCACTCCACACCACCCTGGGTTAGACACTGGCTATATGCAAATCAGCTCTGACCCTGTGCCTCATGGGAACAGTCCAGTCCGAACTACCAAGCCATGTCTTTCCCAGACCGGAATCAAGCATCCAAGGACCGGTTTCTGGCTATCAGCCTTCATCAGCCTGGATAGCTTGACTCCAGTGGTGTGGAGAGCCTGGGACTCACGTCTGAGCATACCCAGCCCACTCGGGGTGAAAATTGCAAAAAACACAGTTGATGGACAGAATGTAGAACAATGTCATACATTCACCCCAGTACAAGGATCTGGGCCTAAATCCATCGTTTTTTGCACTCCACACCACCCTGGATTAGACACTGGCTATATGCAAATCAGCTCTGACCCTGTGCCTCATGGGAACAGTCCAGTCCGAACTACCAAGCCATGTCTTTCCCAGACCGGAATAAAGCATCCAAGGACCGGTTTCTGGCTATCAGCCTTCATCAGCCTGGATAGCTTGACTCCAGTGGTGTGGAGAGCCTGGGACTCACGTCTGAGCATACCCAGCCCACTCGGGGTGAAAATTGCAAAACACACAGTTGATGGACAGAATGTAGAACAATGTCATACATTCACCCCAGTACAAGGATCTGGGCCTAAATCCATCGTTTTTTTGCACTCCACACCACCCTGGGTTAGACACTGGCTATATGCAAATCAGCTCTGACCCTGTGCCTCATGGGAACAGTCCAGTCCGAATTACCAAGCCATGTCTTTCCCAGACCGGAATCAAGCATCCAAGGACCGGTTTCTGGCTATCAGCCTTCATCAGCCTGGATAGCTTGACTCCAGTGGTGTGGAGAGCCTGGGACTCACGTCTGAGCTTACCCAGCCCACTCGGGGTGAAAATGGCAAAAAACACAGTTGATGGACAGAATGTAGAACAATGTCATACATTCACCCCAGTACAAAGATCTGAGCCTAAATCCATCATTTTTTTGCACTCCACACCACCCTGGGTTAGACACTGGCTATATGCAAATCAGCTCTGACCCTGTGCCTCATGGAAACAGTCCAGTCCGAACTACCAAGCCATGTCTTTCCCAGACCGGAATCAAGCATCCAAGGACCGGTTTCTGGCTATCAGCCTGGATAGCTTGACTCCAGTGGTGTGGAGAGCCTGGGACTCACGTCTGAGCATACCCAGCCCACTCAGGGTAAAAATTGCAAAAAACACAGTTGATGGACAGAATGTAGAACAATGTCATACATTCACCCCAGTACAAGGATCTGGGCCTAAATCCATCGTTTTTTGCACTCCACACCACCCTGGGTTAGACACTGGCTATATGCAAATCAGCTCTGACCCTGTGCCTCTTGGGAACAGTCCAGTCCGAACTACCAAGCCATTTCTTTCCCAGACCGGAATCAAGCATCCAAGGACCGGTTTCTGGCTATCAGCCTTCATCAGCCTGGATAGCTTGACTCCAGTGGTGTGGAGAGCCTGGGACTCACGTCTGAGCATACCCAGCCCACTCGGGGTGAAAATTGCAAAAAACACAGTTAATGGACAGAACGTAGAACAATGTCATACATTCACCCCAGTACAAGGATCTGGGCCTAAATCCATCGTTTTTTTGCACTCCACACCACCCTGGGTTAGACACTGGCTATATGCAAATCAGCTCTGACCCTGTGCCTCATGGGAACAGTCCAGTCCGAACTACCAAGCCATGTCTTTCCCAGACCGGAATCAAGCATCCAAGGACCGGTTTCTGGCTATCAGCCTTCATCAGCCTGGATAGCTTGACTCCAGTGGTGTGGAGAGCCTGGGACTCACGTCTGAGCATACCCAGCCCACTCGGGGCGAAAATTGCAAAAAACACAGTTGATGGACAGAATGTAGAACAATGTCATACATTCACCCCAGTACAAGGATCTGGGCCTAAATCCATCATTTTTTTGCACTCCACACCACCCTGGGTTAGACACTGGCTATATGCAAATCAGCTCTGACCCTGTGCCTCATGGGAACAGTCCAGTCCGAACTACCAAGCCATGTCTTTCCCAGACCGGAATCAAGCATCCAAGGACCAGTTTCTGGCTATCAGCCTTCATCAGCCTGGATAGCTTGACTCCAGTGGTGTGGAGAGCCTGGGACTCACGTCTGAGCATACCCAGCCCACTCGGGGTGAAAATTGCAAAAAACACAGTTGATGGACAGAATGTAGAACAATGTCATACATTCACCCCAGTACAAGGATCTGGGCCTAAATCCATCGTTTTTTTGCACTCCACACCACCCTGGGTTAGACACTGGCTATATGCAAATCAGCTCTGACCCTGTGCCTCATGGGAACAGTCCAGTCCGAACTACCAAGCCATGTCTTTCCCAGACCGGAATCAAGCATCCAAGGACCGGTTTCTGGCTATCAGCCTTCATCAGCCTGGATAGCTTGACTCCAGTGGTGTGGAGAGCCTGGGACTCACGTCTGAGCATACCCAGCCCACTCGGGGTGAAAATTGCAAAAAACACAGTTGATGGACAGAATGTAGAACAATGTCATACATTCACCCCAGTACAAGGATCTGGGCCTAAATCCATCGTTTTTTTGCACTCCACACCACCCTGGGTTAGACACTGGCTATATGCAAATCAGCTCTGACCCTGTGCCTCATGGGAACAGTCCAGTCCGAACTACCAAGCCATGTCTTTCCCAGACCGGAATCAAGCATCCAAGGACCAGTTTCTGGCTATCAGCCTTCATCAGCCTGGATAGCTTGACTCCAGTGGTGTGGAGAGCCTGGGACTCACGTCTGAGCATACCCAGCCCACTCGGGGTGAAAATTGCAAAAAACACAGTTGATGGACAGAATGTAGAACAATGTCATACATTCACCCCAGTACAAGGATCTGGGCCTAAATCCATCGTTTTTTTGCACTCCACACCACCCTGGGTTAGACACTGGCTATATGCAAATCAGCTCTGACCCTGTGCCTCATGGGAACAGTCCAGTCCGAACTACCAAGCCATGTCTTTCCCAGACCGGAATCAAGCATCCAAGGACCGGTTTCTGGCTATCAGCCTTCATCAGCCTGGATAGCTTGACTCCAGTGGTGTGGAGAGCCTGGGGCTCACGTCTGAGCATACCCAGCCCACTCGGGGTGAAAATTGCAAAAAACACAGTTGATGGACAGAATGTAGAACAATGTCATACATTCACCCCAGTACAAGGATCTGGGCCTAAATCCATCATTTTTTTGCACTCCACACCACCCTGGGTTAGACACTGGCTATATGCAAATCAGCTCTGACCCTGTGCCTCATGGGAACAGTCCAGTCCGAACTACCAAGCCATGTCTTTCCCAGACCGGAATCAAGCATCCAAGGACCAGTTTCTGGCTATCAGCCTTCATCAGCCTGGATAGCTTGACTCCAGTGGTGTGGAGAGCCTGGGACTCACGTCTGAGCATACCCAGCCCACTCGGGGTGAAAATTGCAAAAAACACAGTTGATGGACAGAATGTAGAACAATGTCATACATTCACCCCAGTACAAGGATCTGGGCCTAAATCCATCGTTTTTTTGCACTCCACACCACCCTGGGTTAGACACTGGCTATATGCAAATCAGCTCTGACCCTGTGCCTCATGGGAACAGTCCAGTCCGAACTACCAAGCCATGTCTTTCCCAGACCGGAATCAAGCATCCAAGGACCGGTTTCTGGCTATCAGCCTTCATCAGCCTGGATAGCTTGACTCCAGTGGTGTGGAGAGCCTGGGACTCACGTCTGAGCATACCCAGCCCACTCGGGGTGAAAATTGCAAAAAACACAGTTGATGGACAGAATGTAGAACAATGTCATACATTCACCCCAGTACAAGGATCTGGGCCTAAATCCATCGTTTTTTTGCACTCCACACCACCCTGGGTTAGACACTGGCTATATGCAAATCAGCTCTGACCCTGTGCCTCATGGGAACAGTCCAGTCCGAACTACCAAGCCATGTCTTTCCCAGACCGGAATCAAGCATCCAAGGACCAGTTTCTGGCTATCAGCCTTCATCAGCCTGGATAGCTTGACTCCAGTGGTGTGGAGAGCCTGGGACTCACGTCTGAGCATACCCAGCCCACTCGGGGTGAAAATTGCAAAAAACACAGTTGATGGACAGAATGTAGAACAATGTCATACATTCACCCCAGTACAAGGATCTGGGCCTAAATCCATCGTTTTTTTGCACTCCACACCACCCTGGGTTAGACACTGGCTATATGCAAATCAGCTCTGACCCTGTGCCTCATGGGAACAGTCCAGTCCGAACTACCAAGCCATGTCTTTCCCAGACCGGAATCAAGCATCCAAGGACCGGTTTCTGGCTATCAGCCTTCATCAGCCTGGATAGCTTGACTCCAATGGTGTGGAGAGCCTGGGGCTCACGTCTGAGCATACCCAGCCCACTCGGGGTGAAAATTGCAAAAAACACAGTTGATGGACAGAATGTAGAACAATGTCATACATTCACCCCAGTACAAGGATCTGGGCCTAAATCCATCGTTTTTTTGCACTCCACACCACCCTGGGTTAGACACTGGCTATATGCAAATCAGCTCTGACCCTGTGCCTCATGGGAACAGTCCAGTCCGAACTACCAAGCCATGTCTTTCCCAGACCGGAATCAAGCATCCAAGGACCGGTTTCTGGCTATCAGCCTTCATCAGCCTGGATAGCTTGACTCCAGTGGTGTGGAGAGCCTGGGACTCACGTCTGAGCATACCCAGCCCACTCGGGGTGAAAATTGCAGAAAACACAGTTGATGGACAGAATGTAGAACAATGTCATACATTCACCCCAGTACAAGGATCTGGGCCTAAATCCATAGTTTTTTTGCACTCCACACCACCCTGGGTTAGACACTGGCTATATGCAAATCAGCTCTGACCCTGTGCCTCATGGGAACAGTCCAGTCCGAACTACCAAGCCATGTCTTTCCCAGACCGGAATCAAGCATCCAAGGACCGGTTTCTGGCTATCAGCCTTCATCAGCCTGGATAGCTTGACTCCAGTGGTGTGGAGAGCCTGGGACTCACGTCTGAGCATACCCAGCCCACTCGGGGTGAAAATTGCAAAAAACACAGTTGATGGACAGAATGTAGAACAATGTCATACATTCACCCCAGTACAAGGATCTGGGCCTAAATCCATCGTTTTTTTGCACTCCACACCACCCTGGGTTAGACACTGGCTATATGCAAATCAGCTCTGACCCTGTGCCTCATGGGAACAGTCCAGTCCGAACTACCAAGCCATGTCTTTCCCAGACCGGAATCAAGCATCCAAGGACCGGTTTCTGGCTATCAGCCTTCATCAGCCTGGATAGCTTGACTCCAGTGGTGTGGAGAGCCTGGGACTCACGTCTGAGCATACCCAGCCCACTCGGGGTGAAAATTGCAAAAAACACAGTTGATGGACAGAATGTAGAACAATGTCATACATTCACCCCAGTACAAGGATCTGGGCCTAAATCCATCGTTTTTTTGCACTCCACACCACCCTGGGTTAGACACTGGCTATATGCAAATCAGCTCTGACCCTGTGCCTCATGGGAACAGTCCAGTCCGAACTACCAAGCCATGTCTTTCCCAGACCGGAATCAAGCATCCAAGGACCGGTTTCTGGCTATCAGCCTTCATCAGCCTGGACAGCTTGACTCCAGTGGTGTGGAGAGCCTGGGACTCACGTCTGAGCATACCCAGCCCACTCGGGGTGAAAATTGCAAAAAACACAGTTGATGGACAGAATGTAGAACAATGTCATACATTCACCCCAGTACAAGGATCTGGGACTAAATCCATCATTTTTTTGCACTCCACACCACCCCGGGTTAGACACTGGCTATATGCAAATCAGCTCTGACCCTGTGCCTCATGGGAACAGTCCAGTCCGAACTACCAAGCCATGTCTTTCCCAGACCGGAATCAAGCATCCAAGGACCGGTTTCTGGCTATCAGCCTTCATCAGCCTGGATAGCTTGACTCCAGTGGTGTGGAGAGCCTGGGACTCACGTCTGAGCATACCCAGCCCACTCGGGTTGAAAATTGCAAAAAACACAGTTGATGGACAGAATGTAGAACAATGTCATACATTCACCCCAGTACAAGGATCTGGGCCTAAATCCATCGTTTTTTTGCACTCCACACCACCCTGGGTTAGACACTGGCTATATGCAAATCAGCTCTGACCCTGTGCCTCATGGGAACAGTCCAGTCCGAACTACCAAGCCATGTCTTTCCCAGACCGGAATCAAGCATCCAAGGACCGGTTTCTGGCTATCAGCCTTCATCAGCCTGGATAGCTTGACTCCAGTGGTGTGGAGAGCCTGGTACTCACGTCTGAGCATACCCAGCCCACTCGGGGTGAAAATGGCAAAAAACACAGTTGATGGACAGAATGTAGAACAATGTCATACATTCACCCCAGTACAAGGATCTGAGCCTAAATCCATCGTTTTTTTGCACTCCACACCACCCTGGGTTAGACACTGGCTATATGCAAATCAGCTCTGACCCTGTGCCTCATGGGAACAGTCCAGTCCGAACTACCAAGCCATGTCTTTCCCAGACCGGAATCAAGCATCCAAGGACCGGTTTCTGGCTATCAGCCTGGATAGCTTGACTCCAGTGGTGTGGAGAGCCTGGGACTCACGTCTGAGCATACCCAGCCCACTCGGGGTGAAAATTGCAGAAAACACAGTTGATGGACAGAATGTAGAACAATGTCATACATTCACCCCAGTACAAGGATCTGGGCCTAAATCCATAGTTTTTTTGCACTCCACACCACCCTGGGTTAGACACTGGCTATATGCAAATCAGCTCTGACCCTGTGCCTCATGGGAACAGTCCAGTCCGAACTACCAAGCCATGTCTTTCCCAGAGCGGAATCAAGCATCCAAGGACCGGTTTCTGGCTATCAGCCTTCATCAGCCTGGATAGCTTGACTCCAGTGGTGTGGAGAGCCTGGGACTCACGTCTGAGCATACCCAGCCCACTCGGGGTGAAAATTGCAAAAAACACAGTTGATGGACAGAATGTAGAACAATGTCATACATTCACCCCAGTACAAGGATCTGGGCCTAAATCCATCGTTTTTTTTGCACTCCACACCACCCTGGGTTAGACACTGGCTATATGCAAATCAGCTCTGACCCTGTGCCTCATGGGAACAGTCCAGTCCGAACTACCAAGCCATGTCTTTCCCAGACCGGAATCAAGCATCCAAGGACCGGTTTCTGGCTATCAGCCTTCATCAGCCTGGATAGCTTGACTCCAGTGGTGTGGAGAGCCTGGGACTCACGTCTGAGCATACCCAGCCCACTCGGGGTGAAAATTGCAAAAAACACAGTTGATGGACAGAATGTAGAACAATGTCATACATTCACCCCAGTACAAGGATCTGGGCCTAAATCCATCGTTTTTTTGCACTCCACACCACCCTGGGTTAGACACTGGCTATATGCAAATCAGCTCTGACCCTGTGCCTCATGGGAACAGTCCAGTCCGAACTACCAAGCCATGTCTTTCCCAGACCGGAATCAAGCATCCAAGGACCGGTTTCTGGCTATCAGCCTTCATCAGCCTGGACAGCTTGACTCCAGTGGTGTGGAGAGCCTGGGACTCACGTCTGAGCATACCCAGCCCACTCGGGGTGAAAATTGCAAAAAACACAGTTGATGGACAGAATGTAGAACAATGTCATACATTCACCCCAGTACAAGGATCTGGGCCTAAATCCATCATTTTTTTGCACTCCACACCACCCCGGGTTAGACACTGGCTATATGCAAATCAGCTCTGACCCTGTGCCTCATGGGAACAGTCCAGTCCGAACTACCAAGCCATGTCTTTCCCAGACCGGAATCAAGCATCCAAGGACCGGTTTCTGGCTATCAGCCTTCATCAGCCTGGATAGCTTGACTCCAGTGGTGTGGAGAGCCTGGGACTCACGTCTGAGCATACCCAGCCCACTCGGGTTGAAAATTGCAAAAAACACAGTTGATGGACAGAATGTAGAACAATGTCATACATTCACCCCAGTACAAGGATCTGGGCCTAAATCCATCGTTTTTTTGCACTCCACACCACCCTGGGTTAGACACTGGCTATATGCAAATCAGCTCTGACCCTGTGCCTCATGGGAACAGTCCAGTCCGAACTACCAAGCCATGTCTTTCCCAGACCGGAATCAAGCATCCAAGGACCGGTTTCTGGCTATCAGCCTTCATCAGCCTGGATAGCTTGACTCCAGTGGTGTGGAGAGCCTGGTACTCACGTCTGAGCATACCCAGCCCACTCGGGGTGAAAATGGCAAAAAACACAGTTGATGGACAGAATGTAGAACAATGTCATACATTCACCCCAGTACAAGGATCTGAGCCTAAATCCATCGTTTTTTTGCACTCCACACCACCCTGGGTTAGACACTGGCTATATGCAAATCAGCTCTGACCCTGTGCCTCATGGGAACAGTCCAGTCCGAACTACCAAGCCATGTCTTTCCCAGACCGGAATCAAGCATCCAAGGACCGGTTTCTGGCTATCAGCCTGGATAGCTTGACTCCAGTGGTGTGGAGAGCCTGGGACTCACGTCTGAGCATACCCAGCCCACTCGGGGTGAAAATTGCAAAAAACACAGTTGATGGACAGAATGTAGAACAATGTCATACATTCACCCCAGTACAAGGATCTGGGCCTAAATCCATCGTTGTTTTGCACTCCACACCACCCTGGGTTAGACACTGGCTATATGCAAATCAGCTCTGACCCTGTGCCTCATGGGAACAGTCCAGTCCGAACTACCAAGCCATGTCTTTCCCAGACCGGAATCAAGCATCCAAGGACCGGTTTCTGGCTATCAGCCTTCATCAGCCTGGATAGCTTGACTCCAAGGGTGGGGAGAGCCTGGGATTCACGTCTGAGCATACCCAGCCCACTCGGGGTGAAAATTGCAAAAAACACAGTTGATGGACAGAATGTAGAACAATGTCATACATTCACCCCAGTACAAGGATCTGGGCCTAAATCCATCGTTTTTTTGCACTCCACACCACCCTGGGTTAGACACTGGCTATATGCAAATCAGCTCTGACCCTGTGCCTCATGGGAACAGTCCAGTCCGAACTACCAAGCCATGTCTTTCCCAGACCGGAATCAAGCATCCAAGGACCGGTTTCTGGCTATCAGCCTTCATCAGCCTGGATAGCTTGACTCCAGTGGTGTGGAGAGCCTGGGACTCACGTCTGAGCATACCCAGCCCACTCGGGGTGAAAATTGCAAAAAACACAGTTGATGGACAGAACGTAGAACAATGTTATACATTCACCCCAGTACAAGGATCTGGGCCTAAATCCATCGTTTTTTTGCACTCCACACCACCCTGGGTTAGACACTGGCTATATGCAAATCAGCTCTGACCCTGTGCCTCATGGGAACAGTCCAGTCCGAACTACCAAGCCATGTCTTTCCCAGACCGGAATCAAGCATCCAAGGACCGGTTTCTGGCTATCAGCCTTCATCAGCCTGGATAGCTTGACTCCAGTGGTGTGGAGAGCCTGGGACTCACGTCTGAGCATACCCAGCCCACTCGGGGTGAAAATTGCAAAAAACACAGTTGATGGACAGAATGTAGAACAATGTCATACATTCACCCCAGTACAAGGATCTGGGCCTAAATCCATCGTTTTTTTGCACTCCACACCACCCTGGGTTAGACACTGGCTATATGCAAATCAGCTCTGACCCTGTGCCTCATAGGAACAGTCCAGTCCGAACTACCAAGCCATGTCTTTCCCAGACCGGAATCAAGCATCCAAGGACCGGTTTCTGGCTATCAGCCTTCATCAGCCTGGATAGCTTGACTCCAGTGGTGTGGAGAGCTTGGGACTCACGTCTGAGCATACCCAGCCCACTCGGGGTGAAAATTGCAAAAAACACAGTTGATGGACAGAATGTAGAACAATGTCATACATTCACCCCAGTACAAGGATCTGGGCCTAAATCCATCGTTTTTTTGCACTCCACACCACCCTGGGTTAGACACTGGCTATATGCAAATCAGCTCTGACCCTGTGCCTCATGGGAACAGTCCAGTCCGAACTACCAAGCCATGTCTTTCCCAGACCGGAATCAAGCATCCAAGGACCGGTTTCTGGCTATCAGCCTTCATCAGCCTGGATAGCTTGACTCCAGTGGTGTGGAGAGCCTGGTACTCACGTCTGAGCATACCCAGCCCACTCGGGGTGAAAATGGCAAAAAACACAGTTGATGGACAGAATGTAGAACAATGTCATACATTCACCCCAGTACAAGGATCTGAGCCTAAATCCATCGTTTTTTTGCACTCCACACCACCCTGGGTTAGACACTGGCTATATGCAAATCAGCTCTGACCCTGTGCCTCATGGGAACAGTCCAGTCCGAACTACCAAGCCATGTCTTTCCCAGACCGGAATCAAGCATCCAAGGACCGGTTTCTGGCTATCAGCCTGGATAGCTTGACTCCAGTGGTGTGGAGAGCCTGGGACTCACGTCTGAGCATACCCAGCCCACTCGGGGTGAAAATTGCAAAAAACACAGTTGATGGACAGAATGTAGAACAATGTCATACATTCACCCCAGTACAAGGATCTGGGCCTAAATCCATCGTTGTTTTGCACTCCACACCACCCTGGGTTAGACACTGGCTATATGCAAATCAGCTCTGACCCTGTGCCTCATGGGAACAGTCCAGTCCGAACTACCAAGCCATGTCTTTCCCAGACCGGAATCAAGCATCCAAGGACCGGTTTCTGGCTATCAGCCTTCATCAGCCTGGATAGCTTGACTCCAAGGGTGGGGAGAGCCTGGGATTCACGTCTGAGCATACCCAGCCCACTCGGGGTGAAAATTGCAAAAAACACAGTTGATGGACAGAATGTAGAACAATGTCATACATTCACCCCAGTACAAGGATCTGGGCCTAAATCCATCGTTTTTTTGCACTCCACACCACCCTGGGTTAGACACTGGCTATATGCAAATCAGCTCTGACCCTGTGCCTCATGGGAACAGTCCAGTCCGAACTACCAAGCCATGTCTTTCCCAGACCGGAATCAAGCATCCAAGGACCGGTTTCTGGCTATCAGCCTGGATAGCTTGACTCCAGTGGTGTGGAGAGCCTGGGACTCACGTCTGAGCATACCCAGCCCACTCAGGGTAAAAATTGCAAAAAACACAGTTGATGGACAGAATGTAGAACAATGTCATACATTCACCCCAGTACAAGGATCTGGGCCTAAATCCATCGTTTTTTGCACTCCACACCACCCTGGGTTAGACACTGGCTATATGCAAATCAGCTCTGACCCTGTGCCTCTTGGGAACAGTCCAGTCCGAACTACCAAGCCATTTCTTTCCCAGACCGGAATCAAGCATCCAAGGACCGGTTTCTGGCTATCAGCCTTCATCAGCCTGGATAGCTTGACTCCAGTGGTGTGGAGAGCCTGGGACTCACGTCTGAGCATACCCAGCCCACTCGGGGTGAAAATTGCAAAAAACACAGTTGATGGACAGAACGTAGAACAATGTCATACATTCACCCCAGTACAAGGATCTGGGCCTAAATCCATCGTTTTTTTGCACTCCACACCACCCTGGGTTAGACACTGGCTATATGCAAATCAGCTCTGACCCTGTGCCTCATGGGAACAGTCCAGTCCGAACTACCAAGCCATGTCTTTCCCAGACCGGAATCAAGCATCCAAGGACCGGTTTCTGGCTATCAGCCTTCATCAGCCTGGATAGCTTGACTCCAGTGGTGTGGAGAGCCTGGGACTCACGTCTGAGCATACCCAGCCCACTCGGGGCGAAAATTGCAAAAAACACAGTTGATGGACAGAATGTAGAACAATGTCATACATTCACCCCAGTACAAGGATCTGGGCCTAAATCCATCATTTTTTTGCACTCCACACCACCCTGGGTTAGACACTGGCTATATGCAAATCAGCTCTGACCCTGTGCCTCATGGGAACAGTCCAGTCCGAACTACCAAGCCATGTCTTTCCCAGACCGGAATCAAGCATCCAAGGACCAGTTTCTGGCTATCAGCCTTCATCAGCCTGGATAGCTTGACTCCAGTGGTGTGGAGAGCCTGGGACTCACGTCTGAGCATACCCAGCCCACTCGGGGTGAAAATTGCAAAAAACACAGTTGATGGACAGAATGTAGAACAATGTCATACATTCACCCCAGTACAAGGATCTGGGCCTAAATCCATCGTTTTTTTGCACTCCACACCACCCTGGGTTAGACACTGGCTATATGCAAATCAGCTCTGACCCTGTGCCTCATGGGAACAGTCCAGTCCGAACTACCAAGCCATGTCTTTCCCAGACCGGAATCAAGCATCCAAGGACCGGTTTCTGGCTATCAGCCTTCATCAGCCTGGATAGCTTGACTCCAGTGGTGTGGAGAGCCTGGGACTCACGTCTGAGCATACCCAGCCCACTCGGGGTGAAAATTGCAAAAAACACAGTTGATGGACAGAATGTAGAACAATGTCATACATTCACCCCAGTACAAGGATCTGGGCCTAAATCCATCGTTTTTTTGCACTCCACACCACCCTGGGTTAGACACTGGCTATATGCAAATCAGCTCTGACCCTGTGCCTCATGGGAACAGTCCAGTCCGAACTACCAAGCCATGTCTTTCCCAGACCGGAATCAAGCATCCAAGGACCAGTTTCTGGCTATCAGCCTTCATCAGCCTGGATAGCTTGACTCCAGTGGTGTGGAGAGCCTGGGACTCACGTCTGAGCATACCCAGCCCACTCGGGGTGAAAATTGCAAAAAACACAGTTGATGGACAGAATGTAGAACAATGTCATACATTCACCCCAGTACAAGGATCTGGGCCTAAATCCATCGTTTTTTTGCACTCCACACCACCCTGGGTTAGACACTGGCTATATGCAAATCAGCTCTGACCCTGTGCCTCATGGGAACAGTCCAGTCCGAACTACCAAGCCATGTCTTTCCCAGACCGGAATCAAGCATCCAAGGACCGGTTTCTGGCTATCAGCCTTCATCAGCCTGGATAGCTTGACTCCAGTGGTGTGGAGAGCCTGGGGCTCACGTCTGAGCATACCCAGCCCACTCGGGGTGAAAATTGCAAAAAACACAGTTGATGGACAGAATGTAGAACAATGTCATACATTCACCCCAGTACAAGGATCTGGGCCTAAATCCATCATTTTTTTGCACTCCACACCACCCTGGGTTAGACACTGGCTATATGCAAATCAGCTCTGACCCTGTGCCTCATGGGAACAGTCCAGTCCGAACTACCAAGCCATGTCTTTCCCAGACCGGAATCAAGCATCCAAGGACCAGTTTCTGGCTATCAGCCTTCATCAGCCTGGATAGCTTGACTCCAGTGGTGTGGAGAGCCTGGGACTCACGTCTGAGCATACCCAGCCCACTCGGGGTGAAAATTGCAAAAAACACAGTTGATGGACAGAATGTAGAACAATGTCATACATTCACCCCAGTACAAGGATCTGGGCCTAAATCCATCGTTTTTTTGCACTCCACACCACCCTGGGTTAGACACTGGCTATATGCAAATCAGCTCTGACCCTGTGCCTCATGGGAACAGTCCAGTCCGAACTACCAAGCCATGTCTTTCCCAGACCGGAATCAAGCATCCAAGGACCGGTTTCTGGCTATCAGCCTTCATCAGCCTGGATAGCTTGACTCCAGTGGTGTGGAGAGCCTGGGACTCACGTCTGAGCATACCCAGCCCACTCGGGGTGAAAATTGCAAAAAACACAGTTGATGGACAGAATGTAGAACAATGTCATACATTCACCCCAGTACAAGGATCTGGGCCTAAATCCATCGTTTTTTTGCACTCCACACCACCCTGGGTTAGACACTGGCTATATGCAAATCAGCTCTGACCCTGTGCCTCATGGGAACAGTCCAGTCCGAACTACCAAGCCATGTCTTTCCCAGACCGGAATCAAGCATCCAAGGACCAGTTTCTGGCTATCAGCCTTCATCAGCCTGGATAGCTTGACTCCAGTGGTGTGGAGAGCCTGGGACTCACGTCTGAGCATACCCAGCCCACTCGGGGTGAAAATTGCAAAAAACACAGTTGATGGACAGAATGTAGAACAATGTCATACATTCACCCCAGTACAAGGATCTGGGCCTAAATCCATCGTTTTTTTGCACTCCACACCACCCTGGGTTAGACACTGGCTATATGCAAATCAGCTCTGACCCTGTGCCTCATGGGAACAGTCCAGTCCGAACTACCAAGCCATGTCTTTCCCAGACCGGAATCAAGCATCCAAGGACCGGTTTCTGGCTATCAGCCTTCATCAGCCTGGATAGCTTGACTCCAGTGGTGTGGAGAGCCTGGGGCTCACGTCTGAGCATACCCAGCCCACTCGGGGTGAAAATTGCAAAAAACACAGTTGATGGACAGAATGTAGAACAATGTCATACATTCACCCCAGTACAAGGATCTGGGCCTAAATCCATCGTTTTTTTGCACTCCACACCACCCTGGGTTAGACACTGGCTATATGCAAATCAGCTCTGACCCTGTGCCTCATGGGAACAGTCCAGTCCGAACTACCAAGCCATGTCTTTCCCAGACCGGAATCAAGCATCCAAGGACCGGTTTCTGGCTATCAGCCTGGATAGCTTGACTCCAGTGGTGTGGAGAGCCTGGGACTCACGTCTGAGCATACCCAGCCCACTCAGGGTAAAAATTGCAAAAAACACAGTTGATGGACAGAATGTAGAACAATGTCATACATTCACCCCAGTACAAGGATCTGGGCCTAAATCCATCGTTTTTTGCACTCCACACCACCCTGGGTTAGACACTGGCTATATGCAAATCAGCTCTGACCCTGTGCCTCTTGGGAACAGTCCAGTCCGAACTACCAAGCCATTTCTTTCCCAGACCGGAATCAAGCATCCAAGGACCGGTTTCTGGCTATCAGCCTTCATCAGCCTGGATAGCTTGACTCCAGTGGTGTGGAGAGCCTGGGACTCACGTCTGAGCATACCCAGCCCACTCGGGGTGAAAATTGCAAAAAACACAGTTGATGGACAGAACGTAGAACAATGTCATACATTCACCCCAGTACAAGGATCTGGGCCTAAATCCATCGTTTTTTTGCACTCCACACCACCCTGGGTTAGACACTGGCTATATGCAAATCAGCTCTGACCCTGTGCCTCATGGGAACAGTCCAGTCCGAACTACCAAGCCATGTCTTTCCCAGACCGGAATCAAGCATCCAAGGACCGGTTTCTGGCTATCAGCCTTCATCAGCCTGGATAGCTTGACTCCAGTGGTGTGGAGAGCCTGGGACTCACGTCTGAGCATACCCAGCCCACTCGGGGCGAAAATTGCAAAAAACACAGTTGATGGACAGAATGTAGAACAATGTCATACATTCACCCCAGTACAAGGATCTGGGCCTAAATCCATCATTTTTTTGCACTCCACACCACCCTGGGTTAGACACTGGCTATATGCAAATCAGCTCTGACCCTGTGCCTCATGGGAACAGTCCAGTCCGAACTACCAAGCCATGTCTTTCCCAGACCGGAATCAAGCATCCAAGGACCAGTTTCTGGCTATCAGCCTTCATCAGCCTGGATAGCTTGACTCCAGTGGTGTGGAGAGCCTGGGACTCACGTCTGAGCATACCCAGCCCACTCGGGGTGAAAATTGCAAAAAACACAGTTGATGGACAGAATGTAGAACAATGTCATACATTCACCCCAGTACAAGGATCTGGGCCTAAATCCATCGTTTTTTTGCACTCCACACCACCCTGGGTTAGACACTGGCTATATGCAAATCAGCTCTGACCCTGTGCCTCATGGGAACAGTCCAGTCCGAACTACCAAGCCATGTCTTTCCCAGACCGGAATCAAGCATCCAAGGACCGGTTTCTGGCTATCAGCCTTCATCAGCCTGGATAGCTTGACTCCAGTGGTGTGGAGAGCCTGGGACTCACGTCTGAGCATACCCAGCCCACTCGGGGTGAAAATTGCAAAAAACACAGTTGATGGACAGAATGTAGAACAATGTCATACATTCACCCCAGTACAAGGATCTGGGCCTAAATCCATCGTTTTTTTGCACTCCACACCACCCTGGGTTAGACACTGGCTATATGCAAATCAGCTCTGACCCTGTGCCTCATGGGAACAGTCCAGTCCGAACTACCAAGCCATGTCTTTCCCAGACCGGAATCAAGCATCCAAGGACCAGTTTCTGGCTATCAGCCTTCATCAGCCTGGATAGCTTGACTCCAGTGGTGTGGAGAGCCTGGGACTCACGTCTGAGCATACCCAGCCCACTCGGGGTGAAAATTGCAAAAAACACAGTTGATGGACAGAATGTAGAACAATGTCATACATTCACCCCAGTACAAGGATCTGGGCCTAAATCCATCGTTTTTTTGCACTCCACACCACCCTGGGTTAGACACTGGCTATATGCAAATCAGCTCTGACCCTGTGCCTCATGGGAACAGTCCAGTCCGAACTACCAAGCCATGTCTTTCCCAGACCGGAATCAAGCATCCAAGGACCGGTTTCTGGCTATCAGCCTTCATCAGCCTGGATAGCTTGACTCCAGTGGTGTGGAGAGCCTGGGGCTCACGTCTGAGCATACCCAGCCCACTCGGGGTGAAAATTGCAAAAAACACAGTTGATGGACAGAATGTAGAACAATGTCATACATTCACCCCAGTACAAGGATCTGGGCCTAAATCCATCATTTTTTTGCACTCCACACCACCCTGGGTTAGACACTGGCTATATGCAAATCAGCTCTGACCCTGTGCCTCATGGGAACAGTCCAGTCCGAACTACCAAGCCATGTCTTTCCCAGACCGGAATCAAGCATCCAAGGACCAGTTTCTGGCTATCAGCCTTCATCAGCCTGGATAGCTTGACTCCAGTGGTGTGGAGAGCCTGGGACTCACGTCTGAGCATACCCAGCCCACTCGGGGTGAAAATTGCAAAAAACACAGTTGATGGACAGAATGTAGAACAATGTCATACATTCACCCCAGTACAAGGATCTGGGCCTAAATCCATCGTTTTTTTGCACTCCACACCACCCTGGGTTAGACACTGGCTATATGCAAATCAGCTCTGACCCTGTGCCTCATGGGAACAGTCCAGTCCGAACTACCAAGCCATGTCTTTCCCAGACCGGAATCAAGCATCCAAGGACCGGTTTCTGGCTATCAGCCTTCATCAGCCTGGATAGCTTGACTCCAGTGGTGTGGAGAGCCTGGGACTCACGTCTGAGCATACCCAGCCCACTCGGGGTGAAAATTGCAAAAAACACAGTTGATGGACAGAATGTAGAACAATGTCATACATTCACCCCAGTACAAGGATCTGGGCCTAAATCCATCGTTTTTTTGCACTCCACACCACCCTGGGTTAGACACTGGCTATATGCAAATCAGCTCTGACCCTGTGCCTCATGGGAACAGTCCAGTCCGAACTACCAAGCCATGTCTTTCCCAGACCGGAATCAAGCATCCAAGGACCAGTTTCTGGCTATCAGCCTTCATCAGCCTGGATAGCTTGACTCCAGTGGTGTGGAGAGCCTGGGACTCACGTCTGAGCATACCCAGCCCACTCGGGGTGAAAATTGCAAAAAACACAGTTGATGGACAGAATGTAGAACAATGTCATACATTCACCCCAGTACAAGGATCTGGGCCTAAATCCATCGTTTTTTTGCACTCCACACCACCCTGGGTTAGACACTGGCTATATGCAAATCAGCTCTGACCCTGTGCCTCATGGGAACAGTCCAGTCCGAACTACCAAGCCATGTCTTTCCCAGACCGGAATCAAGCATCCAAGGACCGGTTTCTGGCTATCAGCCTTCATCAGCCTGGATAGCTTGACTCCAGTGGTGTGGAGAGCCTGGGGCTCACGTCTGAGCATACCCAGCCCACTCGGGGTGAAAATTGCAAAAAACACAGTTGATGGACAGAATGTAGAACAATGTCATACATTCACCCCAGTACAAGGATCTGGGCCTAAATCCATCGTTTTTTTGCACTCCACACCACCCTGGGTTAGACACTGGCTATATGCAAATCAGCTCTGACCCTGTGCCTCATGGGAACAGTCCAGTCCGAACTACCAAGCCATGTCTTTCCCAGACCGGAATCAAGCATCCAAGGACCGGTTTCTGGCTATCAGCCTTCATCAGCCTGGATAGCTTGACTCCAGTGGTGTGGAGAGCCTGGGACTCACGTCTGAGCATACCCAGCCCACTCGGGGTGAAAATTGCAGAAAACACAGTTGATGGACAGAATGTAGAACAATGTCATACATTCACCCCAGTACAAGGATCTGGGCCTAAATCCATAGTTTTTTTGCACTCCACACCACCCTGGGTTAGACACTGGCTATATGCAAATCAGCTCTGACCCTGTGCCTCATGGGAACAGTCCAGTCCGAACTACCAAGCCATGTCTTTCCCAGACCGGAATCAAGCATCCAAGGACCGGTTTCTGGCTATCAGCCTTCATCAGCCTGGATAGCTTGACTCCAGTGGTGTGGAGAGCCTGGGACTCACGTCTGAGCATACCCAGCCCACTCGGGGTGAAAATTGCAAAAAACACAGTTGATGGACAGAATGTAGAACAATGTCATACATTCACCCCAGTACAAGGATCTGGGCCTAAATCCATCGTTTTTTTGCACTCCACACCACCCTGGGTTAGACACTGGCTATATGCAAATCAGCTCTGACCCTGTGCCTCATGGGAACAGTCCAGTCCGAACTACCAAGCCATGTCTTTCCCAGACCGGAATCAAGCATCCAAGGACCGGTTTCTGGCTATCAGCCTTCATCAGCCTGGATAGCTTGACTCCAGTGGTGTGGAGAGCCTGGGACTCACGTCTGAGCATACCCAGCCCACTCGGGGTGAAAATTGCAAAAAACACAGTTGATGGACAGAATGTAGAACAATGTCATACATTCACCCCAGTACAAGGATCTGGGCCTAAATCCATCGTTTTTTTGCACTCCACACCACCCTGGGTTAGACACTGGCTATATGCAAATCAGCTCTGACCCTGTGCCTCATGGGAACAGTCCAGTCCGAACTACCAAGCCATGTCTTTCCCAGACCGGAATCAAGCATCCAAGGACCGGTTTCTGGCTATCAGCCTTCATCAGCCTGGACAGCTTGACTCCAGTGGTGTGGAGAGCCTGGGACTCACGTCTGAGCATACCCAGCCCACTCGGGGTGAAAATTGCAAAAAACACAGTTGATGGACAGAATGTAGAACAATGTCATACATTCACCCCAGTACAAGGATCTGGGACTAAATCCATCATTTTTTTGCACTCCACACCACCCCGGGTTAGACACTGGCTATATGCAAATCAGCTCTGACCCTGTGCCTCATGGGAACAGTCCAGTCCGAACTACCAAGCCATGTCTTTCCCAGACCGGAATCAAGCATCCAAGGACCGGTTTCTGGCTATCAGCCTTCATCAGCCTGGATAGCTTGACTCCAGTGGTGTGGAGAGCCTGGGACTCACGTCTGAGCATACCCAGCCCACTCGGGTTGAAAATTGCAAAAAACACAGTTGATGGACAGAATGTAGAACAATGTCATACATTCACCCCAGTACAAGGATCTGGGCCTAAATCCATCGTTTTTTTGCACTCCACACCACCCTGGGTTAGACACTGGCTATATGCAAATCAGCTCTGACCCTGTGCCTCATGGGAACAGTCCAGTCCGAACTACCAAGCCATGTCTTTCCCAGACCGGAATCAAGCATCCAAGGACCGGTTTCTGGCTATCAGCCTTCATCAGCCTGGATAGCTTGACTCCAGTGGTGTGGAGAGCCTGGTACTCACGTCTGAGCATACCCAGCCCACTCGGGGTGAAAATGGCAAAAAACACAGTTGATGGACAGAATGTAGAACAATGTCATACATTCACCCCAGTACAAGGATCTGAGCCTAAATCCATCGTTTTTTTGCACTCCACACCACCCTGGGTTAGACACTGGCTATATGCAAATCAGCTCTGACCCTGTGCCTCATGGGAACAGTCCAGTCCGAACTACCAAGCCATGTCTTTCCCAGACCGGAATCAAGCATCCAAGGACCGGTTTCTGGCTATCAGCCTGGATAGCTTGACTCCAGTGGTGTGGAGAGCCTGGGACTCACGTCTGAGCATACCCAGCCCACTCGGGGTGAAAATTGCAGAAAACACAGTTGATGGACAGAATGTAGAACAATGTCATACATTCACCCCAGTACAAGGATCTGGGCCTAAATCCATAGTTTTTTTGCACTCCACACCACCCTGGGTTAGACACTGGCTATATGCAAATCAGCTCTGACCCTGTGCCTCATGGGAACAGTCCAGTCCGAACTACCAAGCCATGTCTTTCCCAGAGCGGAATCAAGCATCCAAGGACCGGTTTCTGGCTATCAGCCTTCATCAGCCTGGATAGCTTGACTCCAGTGGTGTGGAGAGCCTGGGACTCACGTCTGAGCATACCCAGCCCACTCGGGGTGAAAATTGCAAAAAACACAGTTGATGGACAGAATGTAGAACAATGTCATACATTCACCCCAGTACAAGGATCTGGGCCTAAATCCATCGTTTTTTTTGCACTCCACACCACCCTGGGTTAGACACTGGCTATATGCAAATCAGCTCTGACCCTGTGCCTCATGGGAACAGTCCAGTCCGAACTACCAAGCCATGTCTTTCCCAGACCGGAATCAAGCATCCAAGGACCGGTTTCTGGCTATCAGCCTTCATCAGCCTGGATAGCTTGACTCCAGTGGTGTGGAGAGCCTGGGACTCACGTCTGAGCATACCCAGCCCACTCGGGGTGAAAATTGCAAAAAACACAGTTGATGGACAGAATGTAGAACAATGTCATACATTCACCCCAGTACAAGGATCTGGGCCTAAATCCATCGTTTTTTTGCACTCCACACCACCCTGGGTTAGACACTGGCTATATGCAAATCAGCTCTGACCCTGTGCCTCATGGGAACAGTCCAGTCCGAACTACCAAGCCATGTCTTTCCCAGACCGGAATCAAGCATCCAAGGACCGGTTTCTGGCTATCAGCCTTCATCAGCCTGGACAGCTTGACTCCAGTGGTGTGGAGAGCCTGGGACTCACGTCTGAGCATACCCAGCCCACTCGGGGTGAAAATTGCAAAAAACACAGTTGATGGACAGAATGTAGAACAATGTCATACATTCACCCCAGTACAAGGATCTGGGCCTAAATCCATCATTTTTTTGCACTCCACACCACCCCGGGTTAGACACTGGCTATATGCAAATCAGCTCTGACCCTGTGCCTCATGGGAACAGTCCAGTCCGAACTACCAAGCCATGTCTTTCCCAGACCGGAATCAAGCATCCAAGGACCGGTTTCTGGCTATCAGCCTTCATCAGCCTGGATAGCTTGACTCCAGTGGTGTGGAGAGCCTGGGACTCACGTCTGAGCATACCCAGCCCACTCGGGTTGAAAATTGCAAAAAACACAGTTGATGGACAGAATGTAGAACAATGTCATACATTCACCCCAGTACAAGGATCTGGGCCTAAATCCATCGTTTTTTTGCACTCCACACCACCCTGGGTTAGACACTGGCTATATGCAAATCAGCTCTGACCCTGTGCCTCATGGGAACAGTCCAGTCCGAACTACCAAGCCATGTCTTTCCCAGACCGGAATCAAGCATCCAAGGACCGGTTTCTGGCTATCAGCCTTCATCAGCCTGGATAGCTTGACTCCAGTGGTGTGGAGAACCTGGTACTCACGTCTGAGCATACCCAGCCCACTCGGGGTGAAAATGGCAAAAAACACAGTTGATGGACAGAATGTAGAACAATGTCATACATTCACCCCAGTACAAGGATCTGAGCCTAAATCCATCGTTTTTTTGCACTCCACACCACCCTGGGTTAGACACTGGCTATATGCAAATCAGCTCTGACCCTGTGCCTCATGGGAACAGTCCAGTCCGAACTACCAAGCCATGTCTTTCCCAGACCGGAATCAAGCATCCAAGGACCGGTTTCTGGCTATCAGCCTGGATAGCTTGACTCCAGTGGTGTGGAGAGCCTGGGACTCACGTCTGAGCATACCCAGCCCACTCGGGGTGAAAATTGCAAAAAACACAGTTGATGGACAGAATGTAGAACAATGTCATACATTCACCCCAGTACAAGGATCTGGGCCTAAATCCATCGTTGTTTTGCACTCCACACCACCCTGGGTTAGACACTGGCTATATGCAAATCAGCTCTGACCCTGTGCCTCATGGGAACAGTCCAGTCCGAACTACCAAGCCATGTCTTTCCCAGACCGGAATCAAGCATCCAAGGACCGGTTTCTGGCTATCAGCCTTCATCAGCCTGGATAGCTTGACTCCAAGGGTGGGGAGAGCCTGGGATTCACGTCTGAGCATACCCAGCCCACTCGGGGTGAAAATTGCAAAAAACACAGTTGATGGACAGAATGTAGAACAATGTCATACATTCACCCCAGTACAAGGATCTGGGCCTAAATCCATCGTTTTTTTGCACTCCACACCACCCTGGGTTAGACACTGGCTATATGCAAATCAGCTCTGACCCTGTGCCTCATGGGAACAGTCCAGTCCGAACTACCAAGCCATGTCTTTCCCAGACCGGAATCAAGCATCCAAGGACCGGTTTCTGGCTATCAGCCTTCATCAGCCTGGATAGCTTGACTCCAGTGGTGTGGAGAGCCTGGGACTCACGTCTGAGCATACCCAGCCCACTCGGGGTGAAAATTGCAAAAAACACAGTTGATGGACAGAACGTAGAACAATGTTATACATTCACCCCAGTACAAGGATCTGGGCCTAAATCCATCGTTTTTTTGCACTCCACACCACCCTGGGTTAGACACTGGCTATATGCAAATCAGCTCTGACCCTGTGCCTCATGGGAACAGTCCAGTCCGAACTACCAAGCCATGTCTTTCCCAGACCGGAATCAAGCATCCAAGGACCGGTTTCTGGCTATCAGCCTTCATCAGCCTGGATAGCTTGACTCCAGTGGTGTGGAGAGCCTGGGACTCACGTCTGAGCATACCCAGCCCACTCGGGGTGAAAATTGCAAAAAACACAGTTGATGGACAGAATGTAGAACAATGTCATACATTCACCCCAGTACAAGGATCTGGGCCTAAATCCATCGTTTTTTTGCACTCCACACCACCCTGGGTTAGACACTGGCTATATGCAAATCAGCTCTGACCCTGTGCCTCATAGGAACAGTCCAGTCCGAACTACCAAGCCATGTCTTTCCCAGACCGGAATCAAGCATCCAAGGACCGGTTTCTGGCTATCAGCCTTCATCAGCCTGGATAGCTTGACTCCAGTGGTGTGGAGAGCTTGGGACTCACGTCTGAGCATACCCAGCCCACTCGGGGTGAAAATTGCAAAAAACACAGTTGATGGACAGAATGTAGAACAATGTCATACATTCACCCCAGTACAAGGATCTGGGCCTAAATCCATCGTTTTTTTGCACTCCACACCACCCTGGGTTAGACACTGGCTATATGCAAATCAGCTCTGACCCTGTGCCTCATGGGAACAGTCCAGTCCGAACTACCAAGCCATGTCTTTCCCAGACCGGAATCAAGCATCCAAGGACCGGTTTCTGGCTATCAGCCTTCATCAGCCTGGATAGCTTGACTCCAGTGGTGTGGAGAGCCTGGTACTCACGTCTGAGCATACCCAGCCCACTCGGGGTGAAAATGGCAAAAAACACAGTTGATGGACAGAATGTAGAACAATGTCATACATTCACCCCAGTACAAGGATCTGAGCCTAAATCCATCGTTTTTTTGCACTCCACACCACCCTGGGTTAGACACTGGCTATATGCAAATCAGCTCTGACCCTGTGCCTCATGGGAACAGTCCAGTCCGAACTACCAAGCCATGTCTTTCCCAGACCGGAATCAAGCATCCAAGGACCGGTTTCTGGCTATCAGCCTGGATAGCTTGACTCCAGTGGTGTGGAGAGCCTGGGACTCACGTCTGAGCATACCCAGCCCACTCGGGGTGAAAATTGCAAAAAACACAGTTGATGGACAGAATGTAGAACAATGTCATACATTCACCCCAGTACAAGGATCTGGGCCTAAATCCATCGTTGTTTTGCACTCCACACCACCCTGGGTTAGACACTGGCTATATGCAAATCAGCTCTGACCCTGTGCCTCATGGGAACAGTCCAGTCCGAACTACCAAGCCATGTCTTTCCCAGACCGGAATCAAGCATCCAAGGACCGGTTTCTGGCTATCAGCCTTCATCAGCCTGGATAGCTTGACTCCAAGGGTGGGGAGAGCCTGGGATTCACGTCTGAGCATACCCAGCCCACTCGGGGTGAAAATTGCAAAAAACACAGTTGATGGACAGAATGTAGAACAATGTCATACATTCACCCCAGTACAAGGATCTGGGCCTAAATCCATCGTTTTTTTGCACTCCACACCACCCTGGGTTAGACACTGGCTATATGCAAATCAGCTCTGACCCTGTGCCTCATGGGAACAGTCCAGTCCGAACTACCAAGCCATGTCTTTCCCAGACCGGAATCAAGCATCCAAGGACCGGTTTCTGGCTATCAGCCTTCATCAGCCTGGATAGCTTGACTCCAGTGGTGTGGAGAGCCTGGGACTCACATCTGAGCATACCCAGCCCACTCGGGGTGAAAATTGCAAAAAACACAGTTGATGGACAGAACGTAGAACAATGTTATACATTCACCCCAGTACAAGGATCTGGGCCTAAATCCATCGTTTTTTTGCACTCCACACCACCCTGGGTTAGACACTGGCTATATGCAAATCAGCTCTGACCCTGTGCCTCATGGGAACAGTCCAGTCCGAACTACCAAGCCATGTCTTTCCCAGACCGGAATCAAGCATCCAAGGACCGGTTTCTGGCTATCAGCCTTCATCAGCCTGGATAGCTTGACTCCAGTGGTGTGGAGAGCCTGGGACTCACGTCTGAGCATACCCAGCCCACTCGGGGTGAAAATTGCAAAAAACACAGTTGATGGACAGAATGTAGAACAATGTCATACATTCACCCCAGTACAAGGATCTGGGCCTAAATCCATCGTTTTTTTGCACTCCACACCACCCTGGGTTAGACACTGGCTATATGCAAATCAGCTCTGACCCTGTGCCTCATAGGAACAGTCCAGTCCGAACTACCAAGCCATGTCTTTCCCAGACCGGAATCAAGCATCCAAGGACCGGTTTCTGGCTATCAGCCTTCATCAGCCTGGATAGCTTGACTCCAGTGGTGTGGAGAGCTTGGGACTCACGTCTGAGCATACCCAGCCCACTCGGGGTGAAAATTGCAAAAAACACAGTTGATGGACAGAATGTAGAACAATGTCATACATTCACCACAGTACAAGGATCTGGGCCTAAATCCATCGTTTTTATGCACTCCACACCACCCTGGGTTAGACACTGGCTATATGCAAATCAGCTCTGACCCTGTGCCTCATGGGAACAGTCCAGTCCGAACTACCAAGCCATGTCTTTCCCAGACCGGAATCAAGCATCCAAGGACCGGTTTCTGGCTATCAGCCTTCATCAGCCTGGATAGCTTGACTCCAGTGGTGTGGAGAGCCTGGGACTCACGTCTGAGCATACCCAGCCCACTCGGGGTGAAAATTGCAAAAAACACAGTTGATGGACAGAATGTAGAACAATGTCATACATTCACCCCAGTACAAGGATCTGGGCCTAAATCCATCGTTTTTTTGCACTCCACACCACCCTGGGTTAGACACTGGCTATATGCAAATCAGCTCTGACCCTGTGCCTCATGGGAACAGTCCAGTCCGAACTACCAAGCCATGTCTTTCCCAGACCGGAATCAAGCATCCAAGGACCAGTTTCTGGCTATCAGCCTTCATCAGCCTGGATAGCTTGACTCCAGTGGTGTGGAGAGCCTGGGACTCACGTCTGAGCATACCCAGCCCACTCGGGGTGAAAATTGCAAAAAACACAGTTGATGGACAGAATGTAGAACAATGTCATACATTCACCCCAGTACAAGGATCTGGGCCTAAATCCATCGTTTTTTTGCACTCCACACCACCCTGGGTTAGACGCTGGCTATATGCAAATCAGCTCTGACCCTGTGCCTCATGGGAACAGTCCAGTCCGAACTACCAAGCCATGTCTTTCCCAGACCGGAATCAAGCATCCAAGGACCGGTTTCTGGCTATCAGCCTTCATCAGCCTGGATAGCTTGACTCCAGTGGTGTGGAGAGCCTGGGGCTCACGTCTGAGCATACCCAGCCCACTCGGGGTGAAAATTGCAAAAAACACAGTTGATGGACAGAATGTAGAACAATGTCATACATTCACCCCAGTACAAGGATCTGGGCCTAAATCCATCGTTGTTTTGCACTCCACACCACCCTGGGTTAGACACTGGCTATATGCAAATCAGCTCTGACCCTGTGCCTCATGGGAACAGTCCAGTCCGAACTACCAAGCCATGTCTTTCCCAGACCGGAATCAAGCATCCAAGGACCGGTTTCTGGCTATCAGCCTTCATCAGCCTGGATAGCTTGACTCCAGTGGTGTGGAGAGCCTGGGACTCACGTCTGAGCATACGCAGCCCACTCGGGGTGAAAATTGCAAAAAACACAGTTGATGGACAGAATGTAGAACAATGTCATACATTCACCCCAGTACAAGGATCTGGGCCTAAATCCATCGTTTTTTTGCACTCCACACCACCCTGGGTTTGACACTGGCTATATGCAAATCAGCTCTGACCCTGTGCCTCATGGGAACAGTCCAGTCCGAACTACCAAGCCATGTCTTTCCCAGACCGGAATCAAGCATCCAAGGACCGGTTTCTGGCTATCAGCCTTCATCAGCCTGGATAGCTTGACTCCAGTGGTGTGGAGAGCCTGGGACTCACGTCTGAGCATAGCCAGCCCACTCGGGGTGAAAATTGCAAAAAACACAGTTGATGGACAGAATGTAGAACAATGTCATACATTCACCCCAGTACAAGGATCTGGGCCTAAATCCATCGTTTTTTTGCACTCCACACCACCCTGGGTTAGACACTGGCTATATGCAAATCAGCTCTGACCCTGTGCCTCATGGGAACAGTCCAGTCCGAACTACCAAGCCATGTCTTTCCCAGACCGGAATCAAGCATCCAAGGACCGGTTTCTGGCTATCAGCCTTCATCAGCCTGGATAGCTTGACTCCAGTAGTGTGGAGAGCCTGGGACTCACGTCTGAGCATACCCAGCCCACTCGGGGTGAAAATTGCAAAAAACACAGTTGATGGACAGAATGTAGAACAATGTCATACATTCACCCCAGTACAAGGATCTGGGCCTAAATCCATCGTTTTTTTGCACTCCACACCACCCCGGGTTAGACACTGGCTATATGCAAATCAGCTCTGACCCTGTGCCTCATGGGAACAGTCCAGTCCGAACTACCAAGCCATGTCTTTCCCAGACCGGAATCAAGCATCCAAGGACCGGTTTATGGCTATCAGCCTTCATCAGCCTGGATAGCTTGACTCCAGTGGTGTGGAGAGACTGGGACTCACGTCTGAGCATACCCAGCCCACTCGGGTTGAAAATTGCAAAAAACACAGTTGATGGACAGAATGTAGAACAATGTCATACATTCACCCCAGTACAAGGATCTGGGGCTAAATCCATCGTTTTTTTTCACTCCACACCACCCACCCTGGGTTAGACACTGGCTATATGCAAATCAGCTCTGACCCTGTGCCTCATGGGAACAGTCCAGTCCGAACTACCAAGCCATGTCTTTCCCAGACCGGAATCAAGCATCCAAGGACCAGTTTCTGGCGATCAGCCTTCATCAGCCTGGATAGCTTGACTCCAGTGGTGTGGAGAGCCTGGGACTCACGTCTGAGCATACCCAGCCCACTCGGGGTGAAAATGGCAAAAAACACAGTTGATGGACAGAATGTAGAACAATGTCATACATTCACCCCAGTACAAGGATCTGAGCCTAAATCCATCGTTTTTTTGCACTCCACACCACCCTGGATTAGACACTGGCTATATGCAAATCAGCTCTGACCCTGTGCCTCATGGGAACAGTCCAGTCCGAACTACCAAGCCATGTCTTTCCCAGACCGGAATCAAGCATCCAAGGACCGGTTTCTGGCTATCAGCCTTCATCAGCCTGGATAGCTTGACTCCAGTGGTGTGGAGAGCCTGGGACTCACGTCTGAGCATACCCAGCCCACTCGGGGTGAAAATTGCAAAAAAACACAGTTGATGGACAGAATGTAGAACAATGTCATACATTCACCCCAGTACAAGGATCTGGGCCTAAATCCATCGTTTTTTTGCACTCCACACCACCCTGGGTTAGACACTGGCTATATGCAAATCAGGTCTGACCCTGTGCCTCATGGGAACAGTCCAGTCCGAACTACCAAGCCATGTCTTTCCCAGACCGGAATCAAGCATCCAAGGACCGGTTTCTGGCTATCAGCCTTCATCAGCCTGGATAGCTTGACTCCAGTGGTGTGGAGAGCCTGGGACTCACGTCTGAGCATACCCAGCCCACTCGGGGTGACAATTGCAAAAAACACAGTTGATGGACAGAATGTAGAACAATGTCATACATTCACCCCAGTAAAAGGATCTGGGCCTAAATCCATCGTTTTTTTGCACTCCACACCACCCCGGGTTAGACACTGGCTATATGCAAATCAGCTCTGACCCTGTGCCTCATGGGAACAGTCCAGTCCGAACTACCAAGCCATGTCTTTCCCAGACCGGAATCAAGCATCCAAGGACCGGTTTCTGGCTATCAGCCTTCATCAGCCTGGATAGCTTGACTCCAGTGGTGTGGAGAGCCTGGGACTGACGTCTGAGCATACCCAGCCCACTCGGGTTGAAAATTGCAAAAAACACAGTTGATGGACAGAATGTAGAACAATGTCATACATTCACCCCAGTACATGGATCTGGGGCTAAATCCATCGTTTTTTTGCACTCCACACCACCCTGGGTTAGACACTGGCTATATGCAAATCAGCTCTGACCCTGTGCCTCATGGGAACAGTCCAGTCCGAACTACCAAGCCATGTCTTTCCCAGACCGGAATCAAGCATCCAAGGACCGGTTTCTGGCTATCAGCCTTCATCAGCCTGGACAGCTTGACTCCAGTGGTGTGGAGAGCCTGGGACTCACGTCTGAGCATACCCAGCCCACTCGGGGTGAAAATTGCAAAAAACACAGTTGATGGACAGAATGTAGAACAATGTCATACATTCACCCCAGTACAAGGATCTGGGCCTAAATCCATCATTTTTTTGCACTCCACACCACCCCGGGTTAGACACTGGCTATATGCAAATCAGCTCTGACCCTGTGCCTCATGGGAACAGTCCAGTCCGAACTACCAAGCCATGTCTTTCCCAGACCGGAATCAAGCATCCAAGGACCGGTTTCTGGCTATCAGCCTTCATCAGCCTGGATAGCTTGACTCCAGTGGTGTGGAGAGCCTGGGACTCACGTCTGAGCATACCCAGCCCACTCGGGTTGAAAATTGCAAAAAACACAGTTGATGGACAGAATGTAGAACAATGTCATACATTCACCCCAGTACAAGGATCTGGGCCTAAATCCATCGTTTTTTTGCACTCCACACCACCCTGGGTTAGACACTGGCTATATGCAAATCAGCTCTGACCCTGTGCCTCATGGGAACAGTCCAGTCCGAACTACCAAGCCATGTCTTTCCCAGACCGGAATCAAGCATCCAAGGACCGGTTTCTGGCTATCAGCCTTCATCAGCCTGGATAGCTTGACTCCAGTGGTGTGGAGAGCCTGGTACTCACGTCTGAGCATACCCAGCCCACTCGGGGTGAAAATGGCAAAAAACACAGTTGATGGACAGAATGTAGAACAATGTCATACATTCACCCCAGTACAAGGATCTGAGCCTAAATCCATCGTTTTTTTGCACTCCACACCACCCTGGGTTAGACACTGGCTATATGCAAATCAGCTCTGATCCTGTGCCTCATGGGAACAGTCCAGTCCGAACTACCAAGCCATGTCTTTCCCAGACCGGAATCAAGCATCCAAGGACCGGTTTCTGGCTATCAGCCTGGATAGCTTGACTCCAGTGGTGTGGAGAGCCTGGGACTCACGTCTGAGCATACCCAGCCCACTCGGGGTGAAAATTGCAAAAAACACAGTTGATGGACAGAATGTAGAACAATGTCATACATTCACCCCAGTACAAGGATCTGGGCCTAAATCCATCGTTGTTTTGCACTCCACACCACCCTGGGTTAGACACTGGCTATATGCAAATCAGCTCTGACCCTGTGCCTCATGGGAACAGTCCAGTCCGAACTACCAAGCCATGTCTTTCCCAGACCGGAATCAAGCATCCAAGGACCGGTTTCTGGCTATCAGCCTTCATCAGCCTGGATAGCTTGACTCCAAGGGTGGGGAGAGCCTGGGATTCACGTCTGAGCATACCCAGCCCACTCGGGGTGAAAATTGCAAAAAACACAGTTGATGGACAGAATGTAGAACAATGTCATACATTCACCCCAGTACAAGGATCTGGGCCTAAATCCATCGTTTTTTTGCACTCCACACCACCCTGGGTTAGACACTGGCTATATGCAAATCAGCTCTGACCCTGTGCCTCATGGGAACAGTCCAGTCCGAACTACCAAGCCATGTCTTTCCCAGACCGGAATCAAGCATCCAAGGACCGGTTTCTGGCTATCAGCCTTCATCAGCCTGGATAGCTTGACTCCAGTGGTGTGGAGAGCCTGGGACTCACGTCTGAGCATACCCAGCCCACTCGGGGTGAAAATTGCAAAAAACACAGTTGATGGACAGAACGTAGAACAATGTTATACATTCCCCCCAGTACAAGGATCTGGGCCTAAATCCATCGTTTTTTTGCACTCCACACCACCCTGGGTTAGACACTGGCTATATGCAAATCAGCTCTGACCCTGTGCCTCATGGGAACAGTCCAGTCCGAACTACCAAGCCATGTCTTTCCCAGACCGGAATCAAGCATCCAAGGACCGGTTTCTGGCTATCAGCCTTCATCAGCCTGGATAGCTTGACTCCAGTGGTGTGGAGAGCCTGGGACTCACGTCTGAGCATACCCAGCCCACTCGGGGTGAAAATTGCAAAAAACACAGTTGATGGACAGAATGTAGAACAATGTCATACATTCACCCCAGTACAAGGATCTGGGCCTAAATCCATCGTTTTTTTGCACTCCACACCACCCTGGGTTAGACACTGGCTATATGCAAATCAGCTCTGACCCTGTGCCTCATAGGAACAGTCCAGTCCGAACTACCAAGCCATGTCTTTCCCAGACCGGAATCAAGCATCCAAGGACCGGTTTCTGGCTATCAGCCTTCATCAGCCTGGATAGCTTGACTCCAGTGGTGTGGAGAGCTTGGGACTCACGTCTGAGCATACCCAGCCTACTCGGGGTGAAAATTGCAAAAAACACAGTTGATGGACAGAATGTAGAACAATGTCATACATTCACCACAGTACAAGGATCTGGGCCTAAATCCATCGTTTTTATGCACTCCACACCACCCTGGGTTAGACACTGGCTATATGCAAATCAGCTCTGACCCTGTGCCTCATCGGAACAGTCCAGTCCGAACTACCAAGCCATGTCTTTCCCAGACCGGAATCAAGCATACAAGGACCGGTTTCTGGCTATCAGCCTTCATCAGCCTGGATAGCTTGACTCCAGTGGTGTGGAGAGCCTGGGGCTCACGTCTGAGCATACCCAGCCCACTCGGGGTGAAAATTGCAAAAAACACAGTTGATGGACAGAATGTAGAACAATGTCATACATTCACCCCAGTACAAGGATCTGGGCCTAAATCCATCGTTGTTTTGCACTCCACACCACCCTGGGTTAGACACTGGCTATATGCAAATCAGCTCTGACCCTGTGCCTCATGGGAACAGTCCAGTCCGAACTACCAGGCCATGTCTTTCCCAGACCGGAATCAAGCATCCAAGGACCGGTTTCTGGCTATCAGCCTTCATCAGCCTGGATAGCTTGACTCCAGTGGTGTGGAGAGCCTGGGACTCACGTCTGAGCATACGCAGCCCACTCGGGGTGAAAATTGCAAAAAACACAGTTGATGGACAGAATGTAGAACAATGTCATACATTCACCCCAGTACAAGGATCTGGGCCTAAATCCATCGTTTTTTTGCACTCCACACCACCCTGGGTTTGACACTGGCTATATGCAAATCAGCTCTGACCCTGTGCCTCATGGGAACAGTCCAGTCCGAACTACCAAGCCATGTCTTTCCCAGACCGGAATCAAGCATCCAAGGACCGGTTTCTGGCTATCAGCCTTCATCAGCCTGGATAGCTTGACTCCAGTGGTGTGGAGAGCCTGGGACTCACGTCTGAGCATAGCCAGCCCACTCGGGGTGAAAATTGCAAAAAACACAGTTGATGGACAGAATGTAGAACAATGTCATACATTCACCCCAGTACAAGGATCTGGGCCTAAATCCATCGTTTTTTTGCACTCCACACCACCCTGGGTTAGACACTGGCTATATGCAAATCAGCTCTGACCCTGTGCCTCATGGGAACAGTCCAGTCCGAACTACCAAGCCATGTCTTTCCCAGACCGGAATCAAGCATCCAAGGACCGGTTTCTGGCTATCAGCCTTCATCAGCCTGGATAGCTTGACTCCAGTAGTGTGGAGAGCCTGGGACTCACGTCTGAGCATACCCAGCCCACTCGGGGTGAAAATTGCAAAAAACACAGTTGATGGACAGAATGTAGAACAATGTCATACATTCACCCCAGTACAAGGATCTGGGCCTAAATCCATCGTTTTTTTGCACTCCACACCACCCCGGGTTAGACACTGGCTATATGCAAATCAGCTCTGACCCTGTGCCTCATGGGAACAGTCCAGTCCGAACTACCAAGCCATGTCTTTCCCAGACCGGAATCAAGCATCCAAGGACCGGTTTATGGCTATCAGCCTTCATCAGCCTGGATAGCTTGACTCCAGTGGTGTGGAGAGACTGGGACTCACGTCTGAGCATACCCAGCCCACTCGGGTTGAAAATTGCAAAAAACACAGTTGATGGACAGAATGTAGAACAATGTCATACATTCACCCCAGTACAAGGATCTGGGGCTAAATCCATCGTTTTTTTTCACTCCACACCACCCACCCTGGGTTAGACACTGGCTATATGCAAATCAGCTCTGACCCTGTGCCTCATGGGAACAGTCCAGTCCGAACTACCAAGCCATGTCTTTCCCAGACCGGAATCAAGCATCCAAGGACCAGTTTCTGGCTATCAGCCTTCATCAGCCTGGATAGCTTGACTCCAGTGGTGTGGAGAGCCTGGGACTCACGTCTGAGCATACCCAGCCCACTCGGGGTGAAAATGGCAAAAAACACAGTTGATGGACAGAATGTAGAACAATGTCATACATTCACCCCAGTACAAGGATCTGAGCCTAAATCCATCGTTTTTTTGCACTCCACACCACCCTGGATTAGACACTGGCTATATGCAAATCAGCTCTGACCCTGTGCCTCATGGGAACAGTCCAGTCCGAACTACCAAGCCATGTCTTTCCCAGACCGGAATCAAGCATCCAAGGACCGGTTTCTGGCTATCAGCCTTCATCAGCCTGGATAGCTTGACTCCAGTGGTGTGGAGAGCCTGGGACTCACGTCTGAGCATACCCAGCCCACTCGGGGTGAAAATTGCAAAAAAACACAGTTGATGGACAGAATGTAGAACAATGTCATACATTCACCCCAGTACAAGGATCTGGGCCTAAATCCATCGTTTTTTTGCACTCCACACCACCCTGGGTTAGACACTGGCTATATGCAAATCAGGTCTGACCCTGTGCCTCATGGGAACAGTCCAGTCCGAACTACCAAGCCATGTCTTTCCCAGACCGGAATCAAGCATCCAAGGACCGGTTTCTGGCTATCAGCCTTCATCAGCCTGGATAGCTTGACTCCAGTGGTGTGGAGAGCCTGGGACTCACGTCTGAGCATACCCAGCCCACTCGGGGTGACAATTGCAAAAAACACAGTTGATGGACAGAATGTAGAACAATGTCATACATTCACCCCAGTAAAAGGATCTGGGCCTAAATCCATCGTTTTTTTGCACTCCACACCACCCCGGGTTAGACACTGGCTATATGCAAATCAGCTCTGACCCTGTGCCTCATGGGAACAGTCCAGTCCGAACTACCAAGCCATGTCTTTCCCAGACCGGAATCAAGCATCCAAGGACCGGTTTCTGGCTATCAGCCTTCATCAGCCTGGATAGCTTGACTCCAGTGGTGTGGAGAGCCTGGGACTGACGTCTGAGCATACCCAGCCCACTCGGGTTGAAAATTGCAAAAAACACAGTTGATGGACAGAATGTAGAACAATGTCATACATTCACCCCAGTACATGGATCTGGGGCTAAATCCATCGTTTTTTTGCACTCCACACCACCCTGGGTTAGACACTGGCTATATGCAAATCAGCTCTGACCCTGTGCCTCATGGGAACAGTCCAGTCCGAACTACCAAGCCATGTCTTTCCCAGACCGGAATCAAGCATCCAAGGACCGGTTTCTGGCTATCAGCCTTCATCAGCCTGGACAGCTTGACTCCAGTGGTGTGGAGAGCCTGGGACTCACGTCTGAGCATACCCAGCCCACTCGGGGTGAAAATTGCAAAAAACACAGTTGATGGACAGAATGTAGAACAATGTCATACATTCACCCCAGTACAAGGATCTGGGCCTAAATCCATCATTTTTTTGCACTCCACACCACCCCGGGTTAGACACTGGCTATATGCAAATCAGCTCTGACCCTGTGCCTCATGGGAACAGTCCAGTCCGAACTACCAAGCCATGTCTTTCCCAGACCGGAATCAAGCATCCAAGGACCGGTTTCTGGCTATCAGCCTTCATCAGCCTGGATAGCTTGACTCCAGTGGTGTGGAGAGCCTGGGACTCACGTCTGAGCATACCCAGCCCACTCGGGTTGAAAATTGCAAAAAACACAGTTGATGGACAGAATGTAGAACAATATCATACATTCACCCCAGTACAAGGATCTGGGCCTAAATCCATCGTTTTTTTGCACTCCACACCACCCTGGGTTAGACACTGGCTATATGCAAATCAGCTCTGACCCCGTGCCTCATGGGAACAGTCCAGTCCGAACTACCAAGCCATGTCTTTCCCAGACCGGAATCAAGCATCCAAGGACCGGTTTCTGGCTATCAGCCTTCATCAGCCTGGATAGCTTGACTCCAGTGGTGTGGAGAGCCTGGTACTCACGTCTGAGCATACCCAGCCCACTCGGGGTGAAAATGGCAAAAAACACAGTTGATGGACAGAATGTAGAACAATGTCATACATTCACCCCAGTACAAGGATCTGAGACTAAATCCATCGTTTTTTTGCACTCCACACCACCCTGGGTTAGACACTGGCTATATGCAAATCAGCTCTGATCCTGTGCCTCATGGGAACAGTCCAGTCCGAACTACCAAGCCATGTCTTTCCCAGACCGGAATCAAGCATCCAAGGACCGGTTTCTGGCTATCAGCCTGGATAGCTTGACTCCAGTGGTGTGGAGAGCCTGGGACTCACGTCTGAGCATACCCAGCCCACTCGGGGTGAAAATTGCAAAAAACACAGTTGATGGACAGAATGTAGAACAATGTCATACATTCACCCCAGTACAAGGATCTGGGCCTAAATCCATCGTTGTTTTGCACTCCACACCACCCTGGGTTAGACACTGGCTATATGCAAATCAGCTCTGACCCTGTGCCTCATGGGAACAGTCCAGTCCGAACTACCAAGCCATGTCTTTCCCAGACCGGAATCAAGCATCCAAGGACCGGTTTCTGGCTATCAGCCTTCATCAGCCTGGATAGCTTGACTCCAAGGGTGGGGAGAGCCTGGGATTCACGTCTGAGCATACCCAGCCCACTCGGGGTGAAAATTGCAAAAAACACAGTTGATGGACAGAATGTAGAACAATGTCATACATTCACCCCAGTACAAGGATCTGGGCCTAAATCCATCGTTTTTTTGCACTCCACACCACCCTGGGTTAGACACTGGCTATATGCAAATCAGCTCTGACCCTGTGCCTCATGGGAACAGTCCAGTCCGAACTACCAAGCCATGTCTTTCCCAGACCGGAATCAAGCATCCAAGGACCGGTTTCTGGCTATCAGCCTTCATCAGCCTGGATAGCTTGACTCCAGTGGTGTGGAGAGCCTGGGACTCACGTCTGAGCATACCCAGCCCACTCGGGGTGAAAATTGCAAAAAACACAGTTGATGGACAGAACGTAGAACAATGTTATACATTCACCCCAGTACAAGGATCTGGGCCTAAATCCATCGTTTTTTTGCACTCCACACCACCCTGGGTTAGACACTGGCTATATGCAAATCAGCTCTGACCCTGTGCCTCATGGGAACAGTCCAGTCCGAACTACCAAGCCATGTCTTTCCCAGACCGGAATCAAGCATCCAAGGACCGGTTTCTGGCTATCAGCCTTCATCAGCCTGGATAGCTTGACTCCAGTGGTGTGGAGAGCCTGGGACTCACGTCTGAGCATACCCAGCCCACTCGGGGTGAAAATTGCAAAAAACACAGTTGATGGACAGAATGTAGAACAATGTCATACATTCACCCCAGTACAAGGATCTGGGCCTAAATCCATCGTTTTTTTGCACTCCACACCACCCTGGGTTAGACACTGGCTATATGCAAATCAGCTCTGACCCTGTGCCTCATAGGAACAGTCCAGTCCGAACTACCAAGCCATGTCTTTCCCAGACCGGAATCAAGCATCCAAGGACCGGTTTCTGGCTATCAGCCTTCATCAGCCTGGATAGCTTGACTCCAGTGGTGTGGAGAGCTTGGGACTCACGTCTGAGCATACCCAGCCTACTCGGGGTGAAAATTGCAAAAAACACAGTTGATGGACAGAATGTAGAACAATGTCATACATTCACCACAGTACAAGGATCTGGGCCTAAATCCATCGTTTTTATGCACTCCACACCACCCTGGGTTAGACACTGGCTATATGCAAATCAGCTCTGACCCTGTGCCTCATGGGAACAGTCCAGTCCGAACTACCAAGCCATGTCTTTCCCAGACCGGAATCAAGCATCCAAGGACCGGTTTCTGGCTATCAGCCTTCATCAGCCTGGATAGCTTGACTCCAGTGGTGTGGAGAGCCTGGGACTCACGTCTGAGCATACCCAGCCCACTCGGGGTGAAAATTGCAAAAAACACAGTTGATGGACAGAATGTAGAACAATGTCATACATTCACCCCAGTACAAGGATCTGGGCCTAAATCCATCGTTTTTTTGCACTCCACACCACCCTGGGTTAGACACTGGCTATATGCAAATCAGCTCTGACCCTGTGCCTCATGGGAACAGTCCAGTCCGAACTACCAAGCCATGTCTTTCCCAGACCGGAATCAAGCATCCAAGGACCAGTTTCTGGCTATCAGCCTTCATCAGCCTGGATAGCTTGACTCCAGTGGTGTGGAGAGCCTGGGACTCACGTCTGAGCATACCCAGCCCACTCGGGGTGAAAATTGCAAAAAACACAGTTGATGGACAGAATGTAGAACAATGTCATACATTCACCCCAGTACAAGGATCTGGGCCTAAATCCATCGTTTTTTTGCACTCCACACCACCCTGGGTTAGACACTGGCTATATGCAAATCAGCTCTGACCCTGTGCCTCATGGGAACAGTCCAGTCCGAACTACCAAGCCATGTCTTTCCCAGACCGGAATCAAGCATCCAAGGACCGGTTTCTGGCTATCAGCCTTCATCAGCCTGGATAGCTTGACTCCAGTGGTGTGGAGAGCCTGGGACTCACGTCTGAGCATACCCAGCCCACTCGGGGTGAAAATTGCAAAAAACACAGTTGATGGACAGAATGTAGAACAATGTCATACATTCACCCCAGTACAAGGATCTGGGCCTAAATCCATCGTTTTTTTGCATTCCACACCACCCTGGGTTTGACACTGGCTATATGCAAATCAGCTCTGACCCTGTACCTCATGGGAACAGTCCAGTCCGAACTACCAAGCCATGTCTTTCCCAGACCGGAATCAAGCATCCAAGGACCGGTTTCTGGCTATCAGCCTTCATCAGCCTGGATAGCTTGACTCCAGTGGTGTGGAGAGCCTGGGACTCACGTCTGAGCATACCCAGCCCACTCGGGGTGAAAATTGCAAAAAACACAGTTGATGGACAGAATGTAGAACAATGTCATACATTCACCCCAGTACAAGGATCTGGGCCTAAATCCATCGTTTTTTTGCACTCCACACCACCCTGGGTTAGACACTGGCTATATGCAAATCAGCTCTGACCCTGTGCCTCATGGGAACAGTCCAGTCCGAACTACCAAGCCATGTCTTTCCCAGACCGGAATCAAGCATCCAAGGACCAGTTTCTGGCTATCAGCCTTCATCAGCCTGGATAGCTTGACTCCAGTGGTGTGGAGAGCCTGGGACTCACGTCTGAGCATACCCAGCCCACTCGGGGTGAAAATGGCAAAAAACACAGTTGATGGACAGAATGTAGAACAATGTCATACATTCACCCCAGTACAAGGATCTGAGCCTAAATCCATCGTTTTTTTGCACTCCACACCACCCTGGATTAGACACTGGCTATATGCAAATCAGCTCTGACCCTGTGCCTCATGGGAACAGTCCAGTCCGAACTACCAAGCCATGTCTTTCCCAGACCGGAATCAAGCATCCAAGGACCGGTTTCTGGCTATCAGCCTTCATCAGCCTGGATAGCTTGACTCCAGTGGTGTGGAGAGCCTGGGACTCACGTCTGAGCATACCCAGCCCACTCGGGGTGAAAATTGCAAAAAACACAGTTGATGGACAGAATGTAGAACAATGTCATACATTCACCCCAGTACAAGGATCTGGGCCTAAATCCATCGTTTTTTTGCACTCCACACCACCCTGGGTTAGACACTGGCTATATGCAAATCAGGTCTGACCCTGTGCCTCATGGGAACAGTCCAGTCCGAACTACCAAGCCATGTCTTTCCCAGACCGGAATCAAGCATCCAAGGACCGGTTTCTGGCTATCAGCCTTCATCAGCCTGGATAGCTTGACTCCAGTGGTGTGGAGAGCCTGGGACTCACGTCTGAGCATACCCAGCCCACTCGGGGTGACAATTGCAAAAAACACAGTTGATGGACAGAATGTAGAACAATGTCATACATTCACCCCAGTACAAGGATCTGGGCCTAAATCCATCGTTTTTTTGCACTCCACACCACCCCGGGTTAGACACTGGCTATATGCAAATCAGCTCTGACCCTGTGCCTCATGGGATCAGTCCAGTCCGAACTACCAAGCCATGTCTTTCCCAGACCGGAATCAAGCATCCAAGGACCGGTTTCTGGCTATCAGCCTTCATCAGCCTGGATAGCTTGACTCCAGTGGTGTGGAGAGCCTGGGACTGACGTCTGAGCATACCCAGCCCACTCGGGTTGAAAATTGCAAAAAACACAGTTGATGGACAGAATGTAGAACAATGTCATACATTCACCCCAGTACATGGATCTGGGGCTAAATCCATCGTTTTTTTGCACTCCACACCACCCTGGGTTAGACACTGGCTATATGCAAATCAGCTCTGACCCTGTGCCTCATGGGAACAGTCCAGTCCGAACTACCAAGCCATGTCTTTCCCAGACCGGAATCAAGCATCCAAGGACCGGTTTCTGGCTATCAGCCTGGATAGCTTGACTCCAGTGGTGTGGAGAGCCTGGGACTCACGTCTGAGCATACCCAGCCCACTCGGGGTGAAAATTGCAAAAAACACAGTTGATGGACAGAAAGTAGAACAATGTCATACATTCACCCCAGTACAAGGATCTGGGCCTAAATCCATCGTTGTTTTGCACTCCACACCACCCTGGGTTAGACACTGGCTATATGCAAATCAGCTCTGACCCTGTGCCTCATGGGAACAGTCCAGTCCGAACTACCAAGCCATGTCTTTCCCAGACCGGAATCAAGCATCCAAGGACCGGTTTCTGGCTATCAGCCTTCATCAGCCTGGATAGCTTGACTCCAAGGGTGGGGAGAGCCTGGGATTCACGTCTGAGCATACCCAGCCCACTCGGGGTGAAAATTGCAAAAAATACAGTTGATGGACAGAATGTAGAACAATGTCATACATTCACCCCAGTACAAGGATCTGGGCCTAAATCCATCGTTTTTTTGCACTCCACACCACCCTGGGTTAGACACTGGCTATATGCAAATCAGCTCTGACCCTGTGCCTCATGGGAACAGTCCAGTACGAACTACCAAGCCATGTCTTTCCCAGACCGGAATCAAGCATCCAAGGACCGGTTTCTGGCTATCAGCCTTCATCAGCCTGGATAGCTTGACTCCAGTGGTGTGGAGAGCCTGGGACTCACGTCTGAGCATACCCAGCCCACTCGGGGTGAAAATTGCAAAAAACACTGTTGATGGACAGAACGTAGAACAATGTCATACATTCACCCCAGTACAAGGATCTGGGCCTAAATCCATCGTTTTTTTGCACTCCACACCACCCTGGGTTAGACACTGGCTATATGCAAATCAGCTCTGACCCTGTGCCTCATGGGAACAGTCCAGTCCGAACTACCAAGCCATGTCTTTCCCAGACCGGAATCAAGCATCCAAGGACCGGTTTCTGGCTATCGGCCTTCATCAGCCTGGATAGCTTGACTCCAGTGGTGTGGAGAGCCTGGTATTCACGTCGGAGCATACCCAGCCCACTCGGGGTGAAAATTGCAAAAAACACAGTTGATGGACAGAATGTAGAACAATGTCATACATTCACCCCAGTACAAGGATCTGGGCCTAAATCCATCGTTTTTTTGCACTCCACACCACCCCGGGTCAGACACTGGCTATATGCAAATCAGCTCTGACCCTGTGCCTCATGGGAACAGTCCAGTCCGAACTACCAAGCCATGTCTTTCCCAGACCGGAATCAAGCATCCAAGGACCGGTTTCTGGCTATCAGCCTTCATCAGCCTGGATAGCTTGACTCCAGTGGTGTGGAGAGCCTGGGACTCACGTCTGAGCATACCCAGCCCACTCGGGGTGAAAATGGCAAAAAACACAGTTGATGGACAGAATGTAGAACAATGTCATACATTCACCCCAGTACAAGGATCTGAGCCTAAATCCATCGTTTTTTTGCACTCCACACCACCCTGGGTTAGACACTGGCTATATGCAAATCAGCTCTGACCCTGTGCCTCATGGGAACAGTCCAGTCCGAACTACCAAGCCATGTCTTTCCCAGACCGGAATCAAGCATCCAAAGACCGGTTTCTGGCTATCAGCCTGGATAGCTTGACTCCAGTGGTGTGGAGAGCCTGGGACTCACGTCTGAGCATACCCAGCCCACTCGGGGTGAAAATTGCAAAAAACACAGTTGATGGACAGAATGTAGAACAATGTCATACATTCACCCCAGTACAAGGATCTGGGCCTAAATCCATCGTTTTTTTGCACTCCACACCACCCTGGGTTAGACACTGGCTATATGCAAATCAGCTCTGACCCTGTGCCTCATGGGAACAGTCCAGTCCGAACTACCAAGCCATGTCTTTCCCAGACCGGAATCAAGCATCCAAGGACCGGTTTCGGGCTATCAGCCTTCATCAGCCTGGATAGCTTGACTCCAGTGGTGGGGAGAGCCTGGGACTCACGTCTGAGCATACCCAGCCCATTCAGGGTGAAAATTGCAAAAAACACAGTTGATGGACAGAATGTAGAACAATGTCATACATTCACCCCAGTACAAGGATCTGGGCCTAAATCCATCGTTTTTTTGCACTCCACACCACCCTGGGTTAGACACTGGCTATATGCAAATCAGCTCTGACCCTGTGCCTCATGGGAACAGTCCAGTCCGAACTACCAAGCCATGTCTTTCCCAGACCGGAATCAAGCATCCAAGGACCGGTTTCTGGCTATCAGCCTTCATCAGCCTGGATAGCTTGACTCCAGTGGTGTGGAGAGCCTGGGACTCACGTCTGAGCATACCCAGCCCACTCGGGGTGAAAATTGCAAAAAACACAGTTGATGGACAGAATGTAGAACAATGTCATACATTCACCCCAGTACAAGGATCTGGGCCTAAATCCATCGTTTTTTTGCACTCCACACCACCCTGGGTTAGACACTGGCTATATGCAAATCAGCTCTGACCCTGTGCCTCATGGGAACAGTCCAGTCCGAACTACCAAGCCATGTCTTTCCCAGACCGGAATCAAGCATCCAAGGACCGGTTTCTGGCTATCAGCCTTCATCAGCCTGGATAGCTTGACTCCAGTGGTGTGGAGAGCCTGGGACTCACGTCTGAGCATACCCAGCCCACTCGGGGTGAAAATTGCAAAAAACACAGTTGATGGATAGAATGTAGAACAATGTCATACATTCACCCCAGTACAAGGATCTGGGCCTAAATCCATCGTTTTTTTGCACTCCACACCACCCTGGGTTAGACACTGGCTATATGCAAATCAGCTCTGACCCTGTGCCTCATGGGAACAGTCCAGTCCGAACTACCAAGCCATGTCTTTCCCAGACCGGAATCAAGCATCCAAGGACCGGTTTCTGGCTATCAGCCTTCATCAGCCTGGATAGCTTGACTCCAGTGGTGTCGAGAGCCTGGGACTCACGTCTGAGCATACCCAGCCCACTCGGGGTAAAAATTGCAAAAAACACAGTTGGACAGAATGTAGAACAATGTCATATATTCACCCCAGTACAAGGATCTGGGCCTAAATCCATCGTTTTTTTGCACTCCACACCACCCTGGGTTAGACACTGGCTATATGCAAATCAGCTCTGACCCTGTGCCTCATGGGAACAGTCTAGTCCGAACTACCAAGCCATGTCTTTCCCAGACCGGAATCAAGCATCCAAGGACCGGTTTCTGGCTATCAGCCTTCATCAGCCTGGATAGCTTGACTCCAGTGGTGTGGAGAGCCTGGGACTCACGTCTGAGCATACCCAGCCCCCTCGGGGTGAAAATTGCAAAAAACAGTTGATGGACAGAATGTAGAACAATGTCATACATTCACCCCAGTACAAGGATCTGGGCCTAAATCCATCGTTTTTTTGCACTCCACACCACCCTGGATTAGACACTGGCTATATGCAAATCAGCTCTGACCCTGTGCCTCATGGGAACAGTCCAGTCCGAACTACCAAGCCATGTCTTTCCCAGACCGGAATCAAGCATCCAAGGACCGGTTTCTGGCTATCAGCCTGGATAGCTTGACTCCAGTGGTGTGGAGAGCCTGGGACTCACGTCTGAGCATACCCAGCCCACTCGGGGTGAAAATTACAAAAAACACAGTTGATGGACAGAATGTAGAACAATGTCATACCTTCACCCCAGTACAAGGATCTGGGCCTAAATCCATCGTTTTTTTGCACTCCACACCACCCGGGGTTAGACACTGGCTATATGCAAATCAGCTCTGACCCTGTGCCTCCTGGGAACAGTCCAGTCCGAACTACCAAGCCATGTCTTTCCCAGACCGGAATCAAGCATCCAAGGACCGGTTTCTGGCTATCAGCCTGGATAGCTTGACTCCAGTGGTGTGGAGAGCCTGGGACTCACGTCTGAGCATACCCAGCCCACTCGGGGTGAAAATTGCAAAAAACACAGTTGATGGACAGAATGTAGAACAATGTCATACATTCACCCCAGTACAAGGATCTGGGCCTAAATCCATTGTTTTTTTGCACTCCACACCACCCTGGGTTAGACACTGGCTATATGCAAATCAGCTCTGACCCTGTGCCTCATGGGAACAGTCCAGTCCGAACTACCAAGCCATGTCTTTCCCAGACCGGAATCAAGCATCCAAGGACCGGTTTCTGGCTATCAGCCTGGATAGCTTGACTCCAGTGGTGTGGAGAGCCTGGGACTCACGTCTGAGCATACCCAGCCCACTCGGGGTGAAAATTGCAAAAAACACAGTTGATGGACAGAATGTAGAACAATGTCATACATTCACCCCAGTACAAGGATCTGGGCCTAAATCCATCGTTTTTTTGCACTCCACACCACCCTGGGTTAGACACTGGCTATATGCAAATCAGCTCTGACCCTGTGCCTCATGGGAACAGTCCAGTCCGAACTACCAAGCCATGTCTTTCCCAGACCGGAATCAAGCATCCAAGGACCGGTTTCTGGCTATCAGCCTTCATCAGCCTGGATAGCTTGACTCCAAGGGTGGGGAGAGCCTGGGATTCACGTCTGAGCATACCCAGCCCACTCGGGGTGAAAATTGCAAAAAACACAGTTGATGGACAGAATGTAGAACAATGTCATACATTCACCCCAGTACAAGGATCTGGGCCTAAATCCATCATTTTTTTGCACTCCACACCACCCTGGGTTAGACACTGGCTATATGCAAATCAGCTCTGACCCTGTGCCTCATGGGAACAGTCCAGTCCGAACTACCAAGCCATGTCTTTCCCAGACCGGAATCAAGCATCCAAGGACCGGTTTCGGCTATCAGCCTTCATCAGCCTGGATAGCTTGACTCCAGTGGTGGGGAGAGCCTGGGACTCACGTCTGAGCATACCCAGCCCATTCAGGGTGAAAATTGCAAAAAACACAGTTGATGGACAGAATGTAGAACAATGTCATACATTCACCCCAGTACAAGGATCTGGGCCTAAATCCATCGTTTTTTTGCACTCCACACCACCCTGGGTTAGACACTGGCTATATGCAAATCAGCTCTGACCCTGTGCCTCATGGGAACAGTCCAGTCCGAACTACCAAGCCATGTCTTTCCCAGACCGGAATCAAGCATCCAAGGACCGGTTTCTGGCTATCAGCCTTCATCAGCCTGGATAGCTTGACTCCAGTGGTGTGGAGAGCCTGGGACTCACGTCTGAGCATACCCAGCCCACTCGGGGTGAAAATTGCAAAAAACACAGTTGATGGACAGAATGTAGAACAATGTCATACATTCACCCCAGTACAAGGATCTGGGCCTAAATCCATCGTTTTTTTGCACTCCACACCACCCTGGGTTAGACACTGGCTATATGCAAATCAGCTCTGACCCTGTGCCTCATGGGAACAGTCCAGTCCGAACTACCAAGCCATGTCTTTCCCAGACCGGAATCAAGCATCCAAGGACCGGTTTCTGGCTATCAGCCTTCATCAGCCTGGATAGCTTGACTCCAGTGGTGTGGAGAGCCTGGGACTCACGTCTGAGCATACCCAGCCCACTCGGGGTGAAAATTGCAAAAAACACAGTTGATGGACAGAATGTAGAACAATGTCATACATTCACCCCAGTACAAGGATCTGGGCCTAAATCCATCGTTTTTTTGCACTCCACACCACCCTGGGTTAGACACTGGCTATATGCAAATCAGCTCTGACCCTGTGCCTCATGGGAACAGTCCAGTCCGAACTACCAAGCCATGTCTTTCCCAGACCGGAATCAAGCATCCAAGGACCGGTTTCTGGCTATCAGCCTTCATCAGCCTGGATAGCTTGACTCCAGTGGTGTGGAGAGCCTGGGACTCACGTCTGAGCATACCCAGCCCACTCGGGGTGAAAATTGCAAAAAACACAGTTGATGGACAGAATGTAGAACAATGTCATACATTCACCCCAGTACAAGGATCTGGGCCTAAATCCATCATTTTTTTGCACTCCACACCACCCTGCGTTAGACACTGGCTATATGCAAATCAGCTCTGACCCTGTGCCTCATGGGAACAGTCCAGTCCGAACTACCAAGCCATGTCTTTCCCAGACCGGAATCAAGCATCCAAGGACCGGTTTCTGGCTATCAGCCTTCATCAGCCTGGATAGCTTGACTCCAGTGGTGTGGAGAGCCTGGGACTCACGTCTGAGCATACCCAGCCCACTCGGGGGAAAATTGCAAAAAACACAGTTGATGGACAGAATGTAGAACAATGTCATACATTCACCCCAGTACAAGGATCTGGGCCTAAATCCATCGTTTTTTTGCACTCCACACCACCCCGGGTCAGACACTGGCTATATGCAAATCAGCTCTGACCCTGTGCCTCATGGGAACAGTCCAGTCCGAACTACCAAGCCATGTCTTTCCCAGACCGGAATCAAGCATCCAAGGACCGGTTTCTGGCTATCAGCCTTCATCAGCCTGGATAGCTTGACTCCAGTGGTGTGGAGAGCCTGGGACTCACGTCTGAGCATACCCAGCCCACTCGGGGTGAAAATGGCAAAAAACACAGTTGATGGACAGAATGTAGAACAATGTCATACATTCACCCCAGTACAAGGATCTGAGCCTAAATCCATCGTTTTTTTGCACTCCACACCACCCTGGGTTAGACACTGGCTATATGCAAATCAGCTCTGACCCTGTGCCTCATGGGAACAGTCCAGTCCGAACTACCAAGCCATGTCTTTCCCAGACCGGAATCAAGCATCCAAAGACCGGTTTCTGGCTATCAGCCTGGATAGCTTGACTCCAGTGGTGTGGAGAGCCTGGGACTCACGTCTGAGCATACCCAGCCCACTCGGGGTGAAAATTGCAAAAAACACAGTTGATGGACAGAATGTAGAACAATGTCATACATTCACCCCAGTACAAGGATCTGGGCCTAAATCCATCGTTTTTTTGCACTCCACACCACCCTGGGTTAGACACTGGCTATATGCAAATCAGCTCTGACCCTGTGCCTCATGGGAACAGTCCAGTCCGAACTACCAAGCCATGTCTTTCCCAGACCGGAATCAAGCATCCAAGGACCGGTTTCGGGCTATCAGCCTTCATCAGCCTGGATAGCTTGACTCCAGTGGTGGGGAGAGCCTGGGACTCACGTCTGAGCATACCCAGCCCATTCAGGGTGAAAATTGCAAAAAACACAGTTGATGGACAGAATGTAGAACAATGTCATACATTCACCCCAGTACAAGGATCTGGGCCTAAATCCATCGTTTTTTTGCACTCCACACCACCCTGGGTTAGACACTGGCTATATGCAAATCAGCTCTGACCCTGTGCCTCATGGGAACAGTCCAGTCCGAACTACCAAGCCATGTCTTTCCCAGACCGGAATCAAGCATCCAAGGACCGGTTTCTGGCTATCAGCCTTCATCAGCCTGGATAGCTTGACTCCAGTGGTGTGGAGAGCCTGGGACTCACGTCTGAGCATACCCAGCCCACTCGGGGTGAAAATTGCAAAAAACACAGTTGATGGACAGAATGTAGAACAATGTCATACATTCACCCCAGTACAAGGATCTGGGCCTAAATCCATCGTTTTTTTGCACTCCACACCACCCTGGGTTAGACACTGGCTATATGCAAATCAGCTCTGACCCTGTGCCTCATGGGAACAGTCCAGTCCGAACTACCAAGCCATGTCTTTCCCAGACCGGAATCAAGCATCCAAGGACCGGTTTCTGGCTATCAGCCTTCATCAGCCTGGATAGCTTGACTCCAGTGGTGTGGAGAGCCTGGGACTCACGTCTGAGCATACCCAGCCCACTCGGGGTGAAAATTGCAAAAAACACAGTTGATGGATAGAATGTAGAACAATGTCATACATTCACCCCAGTACAAGGATCTGGGCCTAAATCCATCGTTTTTTTGCACTCCACACCACCCTGGGTTAGACACTGGCTATATGCAAATCAGCTCTGACCCTGTGCCTCATGGGAACAGTCCAGTCCGAACTACCAAGCCATGTATTTCCCAGACCGGAATCAAGCATCCAAGGACCGGTTTCTGGCTATCAGCCTTCATCAGCCTGGATAGCTTGACTCCAGTGGTGTCGAGAGCCTGGGACTCACGTCTGAGCATACCCAGCCCACTCGGGGTAAAAATTGCAAAAAACACAGTTGGACAGAATGTAGAACAATGTCATATATTCACCCCAGTACAAGGATCTGGGCCTAAATCCATCGTTTTTTTGCACTCCACACCACCCTGGGTTAGACACTGGCTATATGCAAATCAGCTCTGACCCTGTGCCTCATGGGAACAGTCTAGTCCGAACTACCAAGCCATGTCTTTCCCAGACCGGAATCAAGCATCCAAGGACCGGTTTCTGGCTATCAGCCTTCATCAGCCTGGATAGCTTGACTCCAGTGGTGTGGAGAGCCTGGGACTCACGTCTGAGCATACCCAGCCCCCTCGGGGTGAAAATTGCAAAAAACAGTTGATGGACAGAATGTAGAACAATGTCATACATTCACCCCAGTACAAGGATCTGGGCCTAAATCCATCGTTTTTTTGCACTCCACACCACCCTGGATTAGACACTGGCTATATGCAAATCAGCTCTGACCCTGTGCCTCATGGGAACAGTCCAGTCCGAACTACCAAGCCATGTCTTTCCCAGACCGGAATCAAGCATCCAAGGACCGGTTTCTGGCTATCAGCCTGGATAGCTTGACTCCAGTGGTGTGGAGAGCCTGGGACTCACGTCTGAGCATACCCAGCCCACTCGGGGTGAAAATTACAAAAAACACAGTTGATGGACAGAATGTAGAACAATGTCATACCTTCACCCCAGTACAAGGATCTGGGCCTAAATCCATCGTTTTTTTGCACTCCACACCACCCGGGGTTAGACACTGGCTATATGCAAATCAGCTCTGACCCTGTGCCTCCTGGGAACAGTCCAGTCCGAACTACCAAGCCATGTCTTTCCCAGACCGGAATCAAGCATCCAAGGACCGGTTTCTGGCTATCAGCCTGGATAGCTTGACTCCAGTGGTGTGGAGAGCCTGGGACTCACGTCTGAGCATACCCAGCCCACTCGGGGTGAAAATTGCAAAAAACACAGTTGATGGACAGAATGTAGAACAATGTCATACATTCACCCCAGTACAAGGATCTGGGCCTAAATCCATTGTTTTTTTGCACTCCACACCACCCTGGGTTAGACACTGGCTATATGCAAATCAGCTCTGACCCTGTGCCTCATGGGAACAGTCCAGTCCGAACTACCAAGCCATGTCTTTCCCAGACCGGAATCAAGCATCCAAGGACCGGTTTCTGGCTATCAGCCTGGATAGCTTGACTCCAGTGGTGTGGAGAGCCTGGGACTCACGTCTGAGCATACCCAGCCCACTCGGGGTGAAAATTGCAAAAAACACAGTTGATGGACAGAATGTAGAACAATGTCATACATTCACCCCAGTACAAGGATCTGGGCCTAAATCCATCGTTTTTTTGCACTCCACACCACCCTGGGTTAGACACTGGCTATATGCAAATCAGCTCTGACCCTGTGCCTCATGGGAACAGTCCAGTCCGAACTACCAAGCCATGTCTTTCCCAGACCGGAATCAAGCATCCAAGGACCGGTTTCTGGCTATCAGCCTTCATCAGCCTGGATAGCTTGACTCCAAGGGTGGGGAGAGCCTGGGATTCACGTCTGAGCATACCCAGCCCACTCGGGGTGAAAATTGCAAAAAACACAGTTGATGGACAGAATGTAGAACAATGTCATACATTCACCCCAGTACAAGGATCTGGGCCTAAATCCATCATTTTTTTGCACTCCACACCACCCTGGGTTAGACACTGGCTATATGCAAATCAGCTCTGACCCTGTGCCTCATGGGAACAGTCCAGTCCGAACTACCAAGCCATGTCTTTCCCAGACCGGAATCAAGCATCCAAGGACCGGTTTCGGGCTATCAGCCTTCATCAGCCTGGATAGCTTGACTCCAGTGGTGGGGAGAGCCTGGGACTCACGTCTGAGCATACCCAGCCCATTCAGGGTGAAAATTGCAAAAAACACAGTTGATGGACAGAATGTAGAACAATGTCATACATTCACCCCAGTACAAGGATCTGGGCCTAAATCCATCGTTTTTTTGCACTCCACACCACCCTGGGTTAGACACTGGCTATATGCAAATCAGCTCTGACCCTGTGCCTCATGGGAACAGTCCAGTCCGAACTACCAAGCCATGTCTTTCCCAGACCGGAATCAAGCATCCAAGGACCGGTTTCTGGCTATCAGCCTTCATCAGCCTGGATAGCTTGACTCCAGTGGTGTGGAGAGCCTGGGACTCACGTCTGAGCATACCCAGCCCACTCGGGGTGAAAATTGCAAAAAACACAGTTGATGGACAGAATGTAGAACAATGTCATACATTCACCCCAGTACAAGGATCTGGGCCTAAATCCATCGTTTTTTTGCACTCCACACCACCCTGGGTTAGACACTGGCTATATGCAAATCAGCTCTGACCCTGTGCCTCATGGGAACAGTCCAGTCCGAACTACCAAGCCATGTCTTTCCCAGACCGGAATCAAGCATCCAAGGACCGGTTTCTGGCTATCAGCCTTCATCAGCCTGGATAGCTTGACTCCAGTGGTGTGGAGAGCCTGGGACTCACGTCTGAGCATACCCAGCCCACTCGGGGTGAAAATTGCAAAAAACACAGTTGATGGATAGAATGTAGAACAATGTCATACATTCACCCCAGTACAAGGATCTGGGCCTAAATCCATCGTTTTTTTGCACTCCACACCACCCTGGGTTAGACACTGGCTATATGCAAATCAGCTCTGACCCTGTGCCTCATGGGAACAGTCCAGTCCGAACTACCAAGCCATGTCTTTCCCAGACCGGAATCAAGCATCCAAGGACCGGTTTCTGGCTATCAGCCTTCATCAGCCTGGATAGCTTGACTCCAGTGGTGTCGAGAGCCTGGGACTCACGTCTGAGCATACCCAGCCCACTCGGGGTGAAAATTGCAAAAAACACAGTTGGACAGAATGTAGAACAATGTCATATATTCACCCCAGTACAAGGATCTGGGCCTAAATCCATCGTTTTTTTGCACTCCACACCACCCTGGGTTAGACACTGGCTATATGCAAATCAGCTCTGACCCTGTGCCTCATGGGAACAGTCTAGTCCGAACTACCAAGCCATGTCTTTCCCAGACCGGAATCAAGCATCCAAGGACCGGTTTCTGGCTATCAGCCTTCATCAGCCTGGATAGCTTGACTCCAGTGGTGTGGAGAGCCTGGGACTCACGTCTGAGCATACCCAGCCCCCTCGGGGTGAAAATTGCAAAAAACAGTTGATGTACAGAATGTAGAACAATGTCATACATTCACCCCAGTACAAGGATCTGGGCCTAAATCCATCGTTTTTTTGCACTCCACACCACCCTGGGTTAGACACTGGCTATATGCAAATCAGCTCTGACCCTGTGCCTCATGGGAACAGTCCAGTCCGAACTACCAAGCCATGTCTTTCCCAGACCGGAATCAAGCATCCAAGGACCGGTTTCTGGCTATCAGCCTGGATAGCTTGACTCCAGTGGTGTGGAGAGCCTAGGACTCACGTCTGAGCATACCCAGCCCACTCGGGGTGAAAATTACAAAAAACACAGTTGATGGACAGAATGTAGAACAATGTCATACCTTCACCCCAGTACAAGGATCTGGGCCTAAATCCATCGTTTTTTTGCACTCCACACCACCCGGGGTTAGACACTGGCTATATGCAAATCAGCTCTGACCCTGTGCCTCCTGGGAACAGTCCAGTCCGAACTACCAAGCCATGTCTTTCCCAGACCGGAATCAAGCATCCAAGGACCGGTTTCTGGCTATCAGCCTGGATAGCTTGACTCCAGTGGTGTGGAGAGCCTGGGACTCACGTCTGAGCATACCCAGCCCACTCGGGGTGAAAATTGCAAAAAACACAGTTGATGGACAGAATGTAGAACAATGTCATACATTCACCCCAGTACAAGGATCTGGGCCTAAATCCATTGTTTTTTTGCACTCCACACCACCCTGGGTTAGACACTGGCTATATGCAAATCAGCTCTGACCCTGTGCCTCATGGGAACAGTCCAGTCCGAACTACCAAGCCATGTCTTTCCCAGACCGGAATCAAGCATCCAAGGACCGGTTTCTGGCTATCAGCCTGGATAGCTTGACTCCAGTGGTGTGGAGAGCCTGGGACTCACAACTGATTATACCCAGCCCACTCGGGGTGAAAATTGCAAAAAACACAGTTGATGGACAGAATGTAGAACAATGTCATACATTCACCCCAGTACAAGGATCTGGGCCTAAATCCATCGTTTTTTTGCACTCCACACCACCCTGGGTTAGACACTGGCTATATGCAAATCAGCTCGGACCCTGTGCCTCATGGGAACAGTCCAGTCCGAACTACCAAGCCATGTCTTTCCCAGACCGGAATCAAGCATCCAAGGACCGGTTTCTGGCTATCAGCCTTCATCAGCCTGGATAGCTTGACTCCAAGGGTGGGGAGAGCCTGGGATTCACGTCTGAGCATACCCAGCCCACTTGGGGTGAAAATTGCAAAAAACACAGTTGATGGACAGAATGTAGAACAATGTCATACATTCACCCCAGTACAAGGATCTGGGCCTAAATCCATCGTTTTTTTGCACTCCACACCACCCTGGGTTAGACACTGGCTATATGCAAATCAGCTCTGACCCTGTGCCTCATGGGAACAGTCCAGTCCGAACTACCAAGCCATGTCTTTCCCAGACCGGAATCAAGCATCCAAGGACCGGTTTCTGGCTATCAGCCTTCATCAGCCTGGATAGCTTGACTCCAGTGGTGTGGAGAGCCTGGGACTCACGTCTGAGCATACCCAGCCCACTCGGGGTGAAAATTGCAAAAAACACAGTTGATGGACAGAATGTAGAACAATGTCATACATTCACCCCAGTACAAGGATCTGGGCCTAAATCCATCGTTTTTTTGCACTCCACACCACCCCGGGTTAGACACTGGCTATATGCAAATCAGCGCTGACCCTGTGCCTCATGGGAACAGTCCAGTCCGTACTACCAAGCCATGTCTTTCCCAGACCGGAATCAAGCATCCAAGGACCGGTTTCTGGCTATCGGCCTTCATCAGCCTGGATAGCTTGACTCCAGTGGTGTGGAGAGCCTGGGACTCACGTCTGAGCACACCCAGCCCACTCGGGGTGAAAATTGCAAAAAACACAGTTGATGGACAGAATGTAGAACAATGTCATACATTCACCCCAGTACAAGGATCTGGGCCTAAATCCATCATTTTTTTGCACTCCACACCACCCTGCGTTAGACACTGGCTATATGCAAATCAGCTCTGACCCTGTGCCTCATGGGAACAGTCCAGTCCGAACTACCAAGCCATGTCTTTCCCAGACCGGAATCAAGCATCCAAGGACCGGTTTCTGGCTATCAGCCTTCATCAGCCTGGATAGCTTGACTCCAGTGGTGTGGAGAGCCTGGGACTCACGTCTGAGCATACCCAGCCCACTCGGGGGGAAAATTGCAAAAAACACAGTTGATGGACAGAATGTAGAACAATGTCATACATTCACCCCAGTACAAGGATCTGGGGCTAAATCCATCGTTTTTTTGCACTCAACACCACCCTGGGTTAGACACTGGCTATATGCAAATCAGCTCTGACCCTGTGCCTCATGGGAACAGTCCAGTCCGAACTACCAAGCCATGTCTTTCCCAGACCGGAATCAAGCATCCAAGGACCGGTTTCTGGCTATCAGCCTTCATCAGCCTGGATAGCTTGACTCCAGTGGTGTGGAGAGCCTGGGACTCACGTCTGAGCATACCCAGCCCACTCGGGGTAAAAATGCCCAAAAACACAGTTGATGGACAGAATGTAGAACAATGTCATACATTCACCCCAGTACAAGGATCTGAGCCTAAATCCATCGTTTTTTTTGCACTCCACACCACCCTGGGTTAGACACTGGCTATATGCAAATCAGCTCTGACCCTGTGCCTCATGGGAACAGTCCAGTCCGAACTACCAAGCCATGTCTTTCCCAGACCGGAATCAAGCATCCAAGGACCGGTTTCTGGCTATCAGCCTGGAGATCTTGACTCCAGTGGTGTGGAGAGCCTGGGACTCACGTCTGAGCATACCCAGCCCACTCGGGGTGAAAATTGCAAAAAACACAGTTGATGGACAGAATGTAGAACAATGTCATACATTCACCCCAGTACAAGGATCTGGGCCTAAATCCATCGTTTTTTTGCACTCCACACCACCCTGGGTTAGACACTGGCTATATGCAAATCAGCTCTGACCCTGTGCCTCATGGGAACAGTCCAGTCCGAACTACCAAGCCATGTCTTTCCCAGACCGGAATCAAGCATCCAAGGACCGGTTTCTGGCTATCAGCCTTCATCAGCCTGGATAGCTTGACTCCAGTGGTGTGGAGAGCCTGGGACTCACGTCTGAGCATACCCAGCCCACTCGGGGTGAAAATTGCAAAAAACACAGTTGATGGACAGAATGTAGAACAATGTCATACATTCACCCCAGTACAAGGATCTGGGGCTAAATCCATCGTTTTTTTGCACTCCACACCACCCTGGGTTAGACACTGGCTATATGCAAATGAGCTCTGACCCTGTGCCTCATGGGAACAGTCCAGTCCGAACTACCAAGCCATGTCTTTCCCAGACCGGAATCAAGCATCCAAGGACCGGTTTCTGGCTATCAGCCTTCATCAGCCTGGATAGCTTGACTCCAGTGGTGTGGAGAGCCTGGGACTCACGTCTGAGCATACCCAGCCCCCTCGGGGTGAAAATTGCAAAAAACAGTTGATGGACAGAATGTAGAACAATGTCATACATTCACCCCAGTACAAGGATCTGGGCCTAAATCCATCGTTTTTTTGCACTCCACACCACCCTGGATTAGACACTGGCTATATGCAAATCAGCTCTGACCCTGTGCCTCATGGGAACAGTCCAGTCCGAACTACCAAGCCATGTCTTTCCCAGACCGGAATCAAGCATCCAAGGACCGGTTTCTGGCTATCAGCCTTCATCAGCCTGGATAGGTTGACTCCAGTGGTGTGGAGAGCCTGGGACTCACGTCTGAGCATACCCAGCCCACTCGGGGTAAAAATGCCAAAAAACACAGTTGATGGACAGAATGTAGAACAATGTCATACATTCACCCCAGTACAAGGATCTGAGCCTAAATCCATCGTTTTTTTGCACTCCACACCACCCTGGGTTAGACACTGGCTATATGCAAATCAGCTCTGACCCTGTGCCTCATGGGAACAGTCCAGTCCGAACTACCAAGCCATGTCTTTCCCAGACCGGAATCAAGCATCCAAGGACCGGTTTCTGGCTATCAGCCTGGAGATCTTGACTCCAGTGGTGTGGAGAGCCTGGGACTCACGTCTGAGCATACCCAGCCCACTCGGGGTGAAAATTGCAAAAAACACAGTTGATGGACAGAATGTAGAACAATGTCATACATTCACCCCAGTACAAGGATCTGGGCCTAAATCCATCGTTTTTTTGCACTCCACACCACCCTGGGTTAGACACTGGCTATATGCAAATCAGCTCTGACCCTGTGCCTCATGGGAACAGTCCAGTCCGAACTACCAAGCCATGTCTTTCCCAGACCGGAATCAAGCATCCAAGGACCGGTTTCTGGCTATCAGCCTTCATCAGCCTGGATAGCTTGACTCCAAGGGTGGGGAGAGCCTGGGATTCACGTCTGAGCATACCCAGCCCACTCGGGGTGAAAATTGCAAAAAACACAGTTGATGGACAGAATGTAGAACAATGTCATACATTCACCCCAGTACAAGGATCTGGGCCTAAATCCATCGTTTTTTTGCACTCCACACCACCCTGGGTTAGACACTGGCTATATGCAAATCAGCTCTGACCCTGTGCCTCATGGGAACAGTCCAGTCCGAACTACCAAGCCATGTCTTTCCCAGACCGGAATCAAGCATCCAAGGACCGGTTTCTGGCTATCAGCCTTCATCAGCCTTCATCAGCCTGGATAGCTTGACTCCAGTGGTGTGGAGAGCCTGGGACTCACGTCTGAGCATACCCAGCCCACTCGGGGTGAAAATTGCAAAAAACACAGTTGATGGACAGAATGTAGAACAATGTCATACATTCACCCCAGTACAAGGATCTGGGCCTAAATCCATCGTTTTTTTGCACTCCACACCACCCTGGGTTAGACACTGGCTAGATGCAAATCAGCTCTGACCCTGTGCCTCATGGGAACAGTCCAGTCCGAACTACCAAGCCATGTCTTTCCCAGACCGGAATCAAGCATCCAAGGACCGGTTTCTGGCTATCAGCCTTCATCAGCCTGGATAGCTTGACTCCAGTGGTGTGGAGAGCCTGGGACTCACGTCTGAGCATACCCAGCCCAATCGGGGTGAAAATTGCAAAAAACACAGTTGATGGACAGAATGTAGAACAATGTCATACATTCACCCCAGTACAAGGATCTGGGCCTAAATCCATCGTTTTTTTGCACTCCACACCACCCTGGGTTAGACACTGGCTATATGCAAATCAGCTCTGACCCTGTGCCTCATGGGAACAGTCCAGTCGGAACTACCAAGCCATGTCTTTCCCAGACCGGAATCAAGGACCGGTTTCTGGCTATCAGCCTTCATCAGCCTGGATAGCTTGACTCCAGTGGTGTGGAGAGCCTGGGACTCACGTCTGAGCATACCCAGCCCACTCGGGGTGAAAATTGCAAAAAACACAGTTGATGGACAGAATGTAGAACAATGTCATACATTCACCCCAGTACAAGGATCTGGGCCTAAATCCATCGTTTTTTTGCACTCCACACCACCCTGGGTTAGACACTGGCTATATGCAAATCAGCTCTGACCCTGTGCCTCATGGGAACAGTCCAGTCCGAACTACCAAGCCATGTCTTTCCCAGACCGGAATCAAGCATCCAAGGACCGGTGTCTGGCTATCAGCCTTCATCAGCCTGGATAGCTTGACTCCAGTGGTGTGGAGAGCCTGGGACTCACGCCTGAGCATACCCATCCCACTCGGGGTGAAAATTGCAAAAAACACAGTTGATGGACAGAATGTAGAACAATGTCATACATTCACCCCAGTACAAGGATCTGGGCCTAAATCCATCGTTTTTTTGTACTCCACACCACCCTGGGTTAGACACTGGCTATATGCAAATCAGCTCTGACCCTGTGCCTGATGGGAACAGTCCAGTCCGAACTACCAAGCCATGTCTTTCCCAGACCGGAATCAAGCATCCAAGGACCGGTGTCTGGCTATCAGCCTTCATCAGCCTGGATAGCTTGACTCCAGTGGTGTGGAGAGCCTGGGACTCACGCCTGAGCATACCCATCCCACTCGGGGTGAAAATTGCAAAAAACACAGTTGATGGACAGAATGTAGAACAATGTCATACATTCACCCCAGTACAAGGTTCTGGGCCTAAATCCATCTTTTTTTGCACTCCACACCACCCTGGGTTAGACACTGGCTATATGCAAATCAGCTCTGACCCTGTGCCTCATGGGAACAGTCCAGTCCGAACTACCAAGCCATGTCTTTCCCAGACCGGAATCAAGCATCCAAGGACCGGTTTCTGGCTATCAGCCTTCATCAGCCTGGATAGCTTGACTCTAGTGGTGTGGAGAGCCTGGGACTCACGTCTGAGCATACCCAGCCCACTCGGGGTGAAAATTGCAAAAAACACAGTTGATGGACAGAATGTAGAACAATGTCATACATTCACCCCAGTACAAGGATCTGGGCCTAAATCCATCGTTTTTTTTGCACTCCACACCACCCTGGATTAGACACTGGCTATATGCAAATCAGCTCTGACCCTGTGCCTCATGGGAACAGTCCAGTCCGAACTACCAAGCCATGTCTTTCCCAGACCGGAATCAAGCATCCAAGGACCGGTTTCTGGCTATCCGCCTTCATCAGCCTGGATAGCTTGACTCCAGTGGTGTGGAGAGCCTGGGACTCACGTCTGAGCATACCCAGCCCACTCGGGTGAAAATTGCAAAAAACACAGTTGATGGACAGAATGTAGAACAATGTCATACATTCACCCCAGTACAAGGATCTGGGCCTAAATCCATCGTTTTTTTGCACTCCACACCACCCTGCGTTAGACACTGGCTATATGCAAATCAGCTCTGACCCTGTGCCTCATGGGAACAGTCCAGTCCGAACTACCAAGCCATGTCTTTCCCAGACCGGAATCAAGCATCCAAGGACCGGTTTCTGGTTATCAGCCTTCATCAGCCTGGATAGCTTGACTCCAGTGGTGTGGAGAGCCTGGGACTCACGTCTGAGCATACCCAGCCCACTCGGGGTGAAAATGGCAAAAAACACAGTTGATGGACAGAATGTAGAACAATGTCATACATTCACCCCAGTACAAGGATCTGAGCCTAAATCCATCGTTGTTTTGCACTCCACACCACCCTGGGTTAGACACTGGCTATATGCAAATCAGCTCTGACCCTGTGCCTCATGGGAACAGTCCAGTCCGAACTACCAAGCCATGTCTTTCCCAGACCGGAATCAAGCATCCAAGGACCGGTTTCTGGCTATCAGCCTGGATAGCTTGACTCCAGTGGTGTGGAGAGCCTGGGACTCACGTCTGAGCATACCCAGCCCACTCGGGGTGAAAATTGCAAAAAACACAGTTGATGGACAGAATGTAGAACAATGTCATACATTCACCCCAGTACAAGGATCTGGGCCTAAATCCATCGTTTTTTTGCACTCCACACCACCCTGGGTTAGACACTGGCTATATGCAAATCAGCTCTGACCCTGTGCCTCATGGGAACAGTCCAGTCCGAACTACCAAGCCATGTCTTTCCCAGACCGGAATCAAGCATCCAAGGACCGGTGTCTGGCTATCAGCCTTCATCAGCCTGGATAGCTTGACTCCAGTGGTGTGGAGAGCCTGGGACTCACGCCTGAGCATACCCATGCCACTCGGGGTGAAAATTGCAAAAAACACAGTTGATGGACAGAATGTAGAACAATGTCATACATTCACCCCAGTACAAGGATCTGGGCCTAAATCCATCTTTTTTTGCACTCCACACCACCCTGGGTTAGACACTGGCTATATGCAAATCAGCTCTGACCCTGTGCCTCATGGGAACAGTCCAGTCCGAACTACCAAGCCATGTCTTTCCCAGACCGGAATCAAGCATCCAAGGACCGGTTTCTGGCTATCAGCCTTCATCAGCCTGGATAGCTTGACTCCAGTGGCGTGGAGAGCCTGGGACTCACGTCTGAGCATACCCAGCCCACTCGGGGTGAAAATTGCAAAAAACACAGTTGATGGACAGAATGTAGAACAATGTCATACATTCACCCCAGTACAAGGATCTGGGCCTAAATCCATCGTTTTTTTGCACTCCACACCACCCTGGGTTAGACACTGGCTATATGCAAATCAGCTCTGACCCTGTGCCTCATGGGAACAGTCAAGTCCGAACTACCAAGCCATGTCTTTCCCAGACCGGAATCAAGCATCCAAGGACCGGTTTCTGGCTATCAGCCTTCATCAGCCTGGATAGCTTGACTCCAGTGGTGTGGAGAGCCTGGGACTCACGTCTGAGCATACCCAGCCCACTCGGGGTGAAAATTGCAAAAAACACAGTTGATGGACAGAATGTAGAACAATGTCATACATTCACCCCAGTACAAGGATCTGGGCCTAAATCCATCGTTTTTTTGCACTCCACACCACCCTGGGTTAGACACTGGCTATATGCAAATCAGCTCTGACCCTGTGCCTCATGGGAACAGTCCAGTCCGAACTACCAAGCCATGTCTTTCCCAGACCGGAATCAAGCATCCAAGGACCGGTTTCTGGCTATCAGCCTTCATCAGCCTGGATAGCTTGACTCCAAGGGTGGGGAGAGCCTGGGATTCACGTCTGAGCATACCCAGCCCACTCGGGGTGAAAATTGCAAAAAACACAGTTGATGGACAGAATGTAGAACAATGTCATACATTCACCCCAGTACAAGGATCTGGGCCTAAATCCATCATTTTTTTGCACTCCACACCACCCTGGGTTAGACACTGGCTATATGCAAATCAGCTCTGACCCTGTGCCTCATGGGAACAGTCCAGTCCGAACTACCAAGCCATGTCTTTCCCAGACCGGAATCAAGCATCCAAGGACCGGTTTCTGGCTATCAGCCTTCATCAGCCTGGATAGCTTGACTCCAGTGGTGTGGAGAGCCTGGGACTCACGTCTGAGCATACCCAGCCCACTCGGGGTGAAAATTGCAAAAAACACAGTTGATGGACAGAATGTAGAACAATGTCATACATTCACCCCAGTACAAGGATCTGGGGCTAAATCCATCGTTTTTTTGCACTCCACACCACCCTGGGTTAGACACTGGCTATATGCAAATCAGCTCTGACCCTGTGCCTCATGGGAACAGTCCAGTCCGAACTACCAAGCCATGTCTTTCCCAGACCGGAATCAAGCATCCAAGGACCGGTTTCTGGCTATCAGCCTTCATCAGCCTGGATAGCTTGACTCCAGTGGTGTGGAGAGCCTGGGACTCACGTCTGAGCATACCCAGCCCCCTCGGGGTGAAAATTGCAAAAAACAGTTGATGGACAGAATGTAGAACAATGTCATACATTCACCCCAGTACAAGGATCTGGGCCTAAATCCATCGTTTTTTTGCACTCCACACCACCCTGGATTAGACACTGGCTATATGCAAATCAGCTCTGACCCTGTGCCTCATGGGAACAGTCCAGTCCGAACTACCAAGCCATGTCTTTCCCAGACCGGAATCAAGCATCCAAGGACCGGTTTCTGGCTATCAGCCTTCATCAGCCTGGATAGCTTGACTCCAGTGGTGTGGAGAGCCTGGGACTCACGTCTGAGCATACCCAGCCCACTCGGGGTGAAAATTGCAAAAAACACAGTTGATGGACAGAATGTAGAACAATGTCATACATTCACCCCAGTACAAGGATCTGGGGCTAAATCCATCGTTTTTTTGCACTCCACACCACCCTGGGTTAGACACTGGCTATATGCAAATCAGCTCTGACCCTGTGCCTCATGGGAACAGTCCAGTCCGAACTACCAAGCCATGTCTTTCCCAGACCGGAATCAAGCATCCAAGGACCGGTTTCTGGCTATCAGCCTTCATCAGCCTGGATAGCTTGACTCCAGTGGTGTGGAGAGCCTGGGACTCACGTCTGAGCATACCCAGCCCACTCGGGGTAAAAATGCCAAAAAACACAGTTGATGGACAGAATGTAGAACAATGTCATACATTCACCCCAGTACAAGGATCTGAGCCTAAATCCATCGTTTTTTTGCACTCCACACCACCCTGGGTTAGACACTGGCTATATGCAAATCAGCTCTGACCCTGTGCCTCATGGGAACAGTCCAGTCCGAACTACCAAGCCATGTCTTTCCCAGACCGGAATCAAGCATCCAAGGACCGGTTTCTGGCTATCAGCCTGGAGATCTTGACTCCAGTGGTGTGGAGAGCCTGGGACTCACGTCTGAGCATACCCAGCCCACTCGGGGTGAAAATTGCAAAAAACACAGTTGATGGACAGAATGTAGAACAATGTCATCCATTCACCCCAGTACAAGGATCTGGGCCTAAATCCATCGTTTTTTTGCACTCCACACCACCCTGGGTTAGACACTGGCTATATGCAAATCAGCTCTGACCCTGTGCCTCATGGGAACAGTCCAGTCCGAACTACCAAGCCATGTCTTTCCCAGACCGGAATCAAGCATCCAAGGACCGGTTTCTGGCTATCAGCCTTCATCAGCCTGGATAGCTTGACTCCAAGGGTGGGGAGAGCCTGGGATTCACGTCTGAGCATACCCAGCCCACTCGGGGTGAAAATTGCAAAAAACACAGTTGATGGACAGAATGTAGAACAATGTCATACATTCACCCCAGTACAAGGATCTGGGCCTAAATCCATCTTTTTTTGCACTCCACACCACCCTGGGTTAGACACTGGCTATATGCAAATCAGCTCTGACCCTGTGCCTCATGGGAACAGTCCAGTCCGAACTACCAAGCCATGTCTTTCCCAGACCGGAATCAAGCATCCAAGGACCGGTTTCTGGCTATCAGCCTTCATCAGCCTGGATAGCTTGACTCCAGTGGTGTGGAGAGCCTGGGACTCACGTCTGAGCATACCCAGCCCACTCGGGGTGAAAATTGCAAAAAACACAGTTGATGGACAGAATGTAGAACAATGTCATACATTCACCCCAGTACAAGGATCTGGGCCTAAATCCATCGTTTTTTTGCACTCCACACCACCCTGGGTTAGACACTGGCTATATGCAAATCAGCTCTGACCCTGTGCCTCATGGGAACAGTCCAGTCCGAACTACCAAGCCATGTCTTTCCCAGACCGGAATCAAGCATCCAAGGACCGGTTTCTGGCTATCAGCCTTCATCAGCCTGGATAGCTTGACTCCAGTGGTGTGGAGAGCCTGGGACTCACGTCTGAGCATACCTAGCCCAATCGGGGTGAAAATTGCAAAAAACACAGTTGATGGACAGAATGTAGAACAATGTCATACATTCACCCCAGTACAAGGATCTGGGCCTAAATCCATCGTTTTTTTGCACTCCACACCACCCTGGGTTAGACACTGGCTATATGCAAATCAGCTCTGACCCTGTGCCTCATGGGAACAGTCCAGTCCGAACTACCAAGCCATGTCTTTCCCAGACCGGAATCAAGGACCGGTTTCTGGCTATCAGCCTTCATCAGCCTGGATAGCTTGACTCCAGTGGTGTGGAGAGCCTGGGACTCACGTCTGAGCATACCCAGCCCACTCGGGGTGAAAATTGCAAAAAACACAGTTGATGGACAGAATGTAGAACAATGTCATACATTCACCCCAGTACAAGGATCTGGGCCTAAATCTATCGTTTTTTTGCACTCCACACCACCCTGGGTTAGACACTGGCTATATGCAAATCAGCTCTGACCCTGTGCCTCATGGGAACAGTCCAGTCCGAACTACCAAGCCATGTCTTTCCCAGACCGGAATCAAGCATCCAAGGACCGGTTTCTGGCTATCCGCCTTCATCAGCCTGGATAGCTTGACTCCAGTGGTGTGGAGAGCCTGGGACTCACGTCTGAGCATACCCAGCCCACTCGGGTGAAAATTGCAAAAAACACAGTTGATGGACAGAATGTAGAACAATGTCATACATTCACCCCAGTACAAGGATCTGGGCCTAAATCCATCGTTTTTTTGCACTCCACACCACCCTGCGTTAGACACTGGCTATATGCAAATCAGCTCTGACCCTGTGCCTCATGGGAACAGTCCAGTCCGAACTACCAAGCCATGTCTTTCCCAGACCGGAATCAAGCATCCAAGGACCGGTTTCTGGCTATCCGCCTTCATCAGCCTGGATAGCTTGACTCCAGTGGTGTGGAGAGCCTGGGACTCACGTCTGAGCATACCCAGCCCACTCGGGTGAAAATTGCAAAAAACACAGTTGATGGACAGAATGTAGAACAATGTCATACATTCACCCCAGTACAAGGATCTGGGCCTAAATCCATCGTTTTTTTGCACTCCACACCACCCTGCGTTAGACACTGGCTATATGCAAATCAGCTCTGACCCTGTGCCTCATGGGAACAGTCCAGTCCGAACTACCAAGCCATGTCTTTCCCAGACCGGAATCAAGCATCCAAGGACCGGTTTCTGGTTATCAGCCTTCATCAGCCTGGATAGCTTGACTCCAGTGGTGTGGAGAGCCTGGGACTCACGTCTGAGCATACCCAGCCCACTCGGGTGAAAATTGCAAAAAACACAGTTGATGGACAGAATGTAGAACAATGTCATACATTCACCCCAGTACAAGGATCTGGGCCTAAATCCATCGTTTTTTTGCACTCCACACCACCCTGCGTTAGACACTGGCTATATGCAAATCAGCTCTGACCCTGTGCCTCATGGGAACAGTCCAGTCCGAACTACCAAGCCATGTCTTTCCCAGACCGGAATCAAGCATCCAAGGACCGGTTTCTGGCTATCAGCCTGGATAGCTTGACTCCAGTGGTGTGGAGAGCCTGGGACTCACGTCTGAGCATACCCAGCCCACTCGGGGTGAAAATTGCAAAAAACACAGTTGATGGACAGAATGTAGAACAATGTCATACATTCACCCCAGTACAAGGATCTGGGCCTAAATCCATCGTTTTTTTGCACTCCACACCACCCTGGGTTAGACACTGGCTATATGCAAATCAGCTCTGACCCTGTGCCTCATGGGAACAGTCCAGTCCGAACTACCAAGCCATGTCTTTCCCAGACCGGAATCAAGCATCCAAGGACCGGTGTCTGGCTATCAGCCTTCATCAGCCTGGATAGCTTGACTCCAGTGGTGTGGAGAGCCTGGGACTCACGCCTGAGCATACCCATCCCACTCGGGGTGAAAATTGCAAAAAACACAGTTGATGGACAGAATGTAGAACAATGTCATACATTCACCCCAGTACAAGGATCTGGGCCTAAATCCATCTTTTTTTGCACTCCACACCACCCTGGGTTAGACACTGGCTATATGCAAATCAGCTCTGACCCTGTGCCTCATGGGAACAGTCCAGTCCGAACTACCAAGCCATGTCTTTCCCAGACCGGAATCAAGCATCCAAGGACCGGTTTCTGGCTATCAGCCTTCATCAGCCTGGATAGCTTGACTCCAGTGGCGTGGAGAGCCTGGGACTCACGTCTGAGCATACCCAGCCCACTCGGGGTGAAAATTGCAAAAAACACAGTTGATGGACAGAATGTAGAACAATGTCATACATTCACCCCAGTACAAGGATCTGGGCCTAAATCCATCGTTTTTTTGCACTCCACACCACCCTGGGTTAGACACTGGCTATATGCAAATCAGCTCTGACCCTGTGCCTCATGGGAACAGTCCAGTCCGAACTACCAAGCCATGTCTTTCCCAGACCGGAATCAAGCATCCAAGGACCAGTTTCTGGCTATCAGCCTTCATCAGCCTGGATAGCTTGACTCCAGTGGTGTGGAGAGCCTGGGACTCACGTCTGAGCATACCCAGCCCACTCGGGGTGAAAATTGCAAAAAACACAGTTGATGGACAGAATGTAGAACAATGTCATACATTCACCCCAGTACAAGGATCTGGGCCTAAATCCATCGTTTTTTTGCACTCCACACCACCCTGGGTTAGACACTGGCTATATGCAAATCAGCTCTGACCCTGTGCCTCATGGGAACAGTCCAGTCCGAACTACCAAGCCATGTCTTTCCCAGACCGGAATCAAGCATCCAAGGACCGGTTTCTGGCTATCAGCCTTCATCAGCCTGGATAGCTTGACTCCAGTGGTGTGGAGAGCCTGGGACTCACGTCTGAGCATACCCAGCCCACTCGGGGTGAAAATTGCAAAAAACACAGTTGATGGACAGAATGTAGAACAATGTCATACATTCACCCCAGTACAAGGATCTGGGCCTAAATCCATCGTTTTTTTGCACTCCACACCACCCCGGGTTGGACACTGGCTATATGCAAATCAGCTCTGACCCTGTGCCTCATGGGAACAGTCCAGTCCGAACTACCAAGCCATGTCTTTCCCAGACCGGAATCAAGCATCCAAGGACCGGTTTCTGGCTATCGGCCTTCATCAGCCTGGATAGCTTGACTCCAGTGGTGTGGAGAGCCTGGTATTCACGTCGGAGCATACCCAGCCCACTCGGGGTGAAAATTGCAAAAAACACAGTTGATGGACAGAATGTAGAACAATGTCATACATTCACCCCAGTACAAGGATCTGGGCCTAAATCCATCGTTTTTTTGCACTCCACACCACCCCGGGTCAGACACTGGCTATATGCAAATCAGCTCTGACCCTGTGCCTCATGGGAACAGTCCAGTCCGAACTACCAAGCCATGTCTTTCCCAGACCGGAATCAAGCATCCAAGGACCGGTTTCTGGCTATCAGCCTTCATCAGCCTGGATAGCTTGACTCCAGTGGTGTGGAGAGCCTGGGACTCACGTCTGAGCATACCCAGCCCACTCGGGGTGAAAATGGCAAAAAACACAGTTGATGGACAGAATGTAGAACAATGTCATACATTCACCCCAGTACAAGGATCTGAGCCTAAATCCATCGTTTTTTTGCACTCCACACCACCCTGGGTTAGACACTGGCTATATGCAAATCAGCTCTGACCCTGTGCCTCATGGGAACAGTCCAGTCCGAACTACCAAGCCATGTCTTTCCCAGACCGGAATCAAGCATCCAAAGACCGGTTTCTGGCTATCAGCCTGGATAGCTTGACTCCAGTGGTGTGGAGAGCCTGGGACTCACGTCTGAGCATACCCAGCCCACTCGGGGTGAAAATTGCAAAAAACACAGTTGATGGACAGAATGTAGAACAATGTCATACATTCACCCCAGTACAAGGATCTGGGCCTAAATCCATCGTTTTTTTGCACTCCACACCACCCTGGGTTAGACACTGGCTATATGCAAATCAGCTCTGACCCTGTGCCTCATGGGAACAGTCCAGTCCGAACTACCAAGCCATGTCTTTCCCAGACCGGAATCAAGCATCCAAGGACCGGTTTCGGGCTATCAGCCTTCATCAGCCTGGATAGCTTGACTCCAGTGGTGGGGAGAGCCTGGGACTCACGTCTGAGCATACCCAGCCCACTCGGGGTGAAAATTGCAAAAAACACAGTTGATGGATAGAATGTAGAACAATGTCATACATTCACCCCAGTACAAGGATCTGGGCCTAAATCCATCGTTTTTTTGCACTCCACACCACCCTGGGTTAGACACTGGCTATATGCAAATCAGCTCTGACCCGGTGCCTCATGGGAACAGTCCTGTCCGAACTACCAAGCCATGTCTTTCCCAGACCGGAATCAAGCATCCAAGGACCGGTTTCTGGCTATCAGCCTTCATCAGCCTGGATAGCTTGACTCCAGTGGTGTGGAGAGCCTGGGACTCACGTCTGAGCATACCCAGCCCACTCGGGGTGAAAATTGCAAAAAACACAGTTGATGGACAGAATGTAGAACAATGTCATACATTCACCCCAGTACAAGGATCTGGGCCTAAATCCATCGTTTTTTTGCACTCCACACCACTCTGGGTTAGACACTGGCTATATGCAAATCAGCTCTGACCCTGTGCCTCATGGGAACAGTCCAGTCCGAACTACCAAGCCATGTCTTTCCCAGACCGGAATCAAGCATCCAAGGACCGGTTTCTGGCTATCAGCCTTCATCAGCCTGGATAGCTTGACTCCAGTGGTGTGGAGAGCCTGGGACTCACATCTGAGCATACCCAGCCCACTCGGGGTGAAAATTGCAAAAAACACAGTTGATGGATAGAATGTAGAACAATGTCATACATTCACCCCAGTACAAGGATCTGGGCCTAAATCCATCGTTTTTTTGCACTCCACACCACCCTGGGTTAGACACTGGCTATATGCAAATCAGCTCTGACCCTGTGCCTCATGGGAACAGTCCAGTCCGAACTACCAAGCCATGTCTTTCCCAGACCGGAATCAAGCATCAAAGGACCGGTTTCTGGCTATCAGCCTTCATCAGCCTGGATAGCTTGACTCCAGTGGTGTCGAGAGCCTGGGACTCACGTCTGAGCATACCCAGCCCACTCGGGGAGAAAATTGCAAAAAACACAGTTGATGGACAGAATGTAGAACAATGTCATATATTCACCCCAGTACAAGGATCTGGGCCTAAATCCATCGTTTTTTTGCACTCCACACCACCCTGGGTTAGACACTGGCTATATGCAGATCAGCTCTGACCCTGTGCCTCATGGGAACAGTCTAGTCCGAACTACCAAGCCATGTCTTTCCCAGACCGGAATCAAGCATCCAAGGACCGGTTTCTGGCTATCAGCCTTCATCAGCCTGGATAGCTTGACTCCAGTGGTGTGGAGAGCCTGGGACTCACGTCTGAGCATACCCAGCCCCCTCGGGGTGAAAATTGCAAAAAACACAGTTGATGGACAGAATGTAGAACAATGTCATACATTCACCCCAGTACAAGGATCTGGGCCTAAATCCATCGTTTTTTTGCACTCCACACCACCCTGGATTAGACACTGGCTATATGCAAATCAGCTCTGACCCTGTGCCTCATGGGAACAGTCCAGTCCGAACTACCAAGCCATGTCTTTCCCAGACCGGAATCAAGCATCCAAGGACCGGTTTCTGGCTATCAGCCTGGATAGCTTGACTCCAGTGGTGTGGAGAGCCTGGGACTCACTTCTGAGCATACCCAGCCCACTCGGGGTGAAAATTACAAAAAACACTGTTGATGGACAGAATGTAGAACAATGTCATACCTTCACCCCAGTACAAGGATCTGGGCCTAAATCCATCGTTTTTTTGCACTCCACACCACCCGGGGTTAGACACTGGCTATATGCAAATCAGCTCTGACCCTGTGCCTCCTGGGAACAGTCCAGTCCGAACTACCAAGCCATGTCTTTCCCAGACCGGAATCAAGCATCCAAGGACCGGTTTCTGGCTATCAGCCTGGATAGCTTGACTCCAGTGGTGTGGAGAGCCTGGGACTCACGTCTGAGCATACCCAGCCCACTCGGGGTGAAAATTGCAAAAAACACAGTTGATGGACAGAATGTAGAACAATGTCATACATTCACCCCAGTACAAGGATCTGGGCCTAAATCCATTGTTTTTTTGCACTCCACACCACCCTGGGTTAGACACTGGCTATATGCAAATCAGCTCTGACCCTGTGCCTCATGGGAACAGTCCAGTCCGAACTACCAAGCCATGTCTTTCCCAGACCGGAATCAAGCATCCAAGGACCGGTTTCTGGCTATCAGCCTGGATAGCTTGACTCCAGTGGTGTGGAGAGCCTGGGACTCACGTCTGAGCATACCCAGCCCACTCGGGGTGAAAATTGCAAAAAACACAGTTGATGGACAGAATGTAGAACAATGTCATACATTCACCCCAGTACAAGGATCTGGGCCTAAATCCATCGTTTTTTTGCACTCCACACCACCCTGGGTTAGACACTGGCTATATGCAAATCAGCTCTGACCCTGTGCCTCATGGGAACAGTCCAGTCCGAACTACCAAGCCATGTCTTTCCCAGACCGGAATCAAGCATCCAAGGACCGGTTTCTGGCTATCAGCCTTCATCAGCCTGGATAGCTTGACTCCAAGGGTGGGGAGAGCCTGGGATTCACGTCTGAGCATACCCAGCCCACTCGGGGTGAAAATTGCAAAAAACACAGTTGATGGACAGAATGTAGAACAATGTCATACATTCACCCCAGTACAAGGATCTGGGCCTAAATCCATCGTTTTTTTGCACTCCACACCACCCTGGGTTAGACACTGGCTATATGCAAATCAGCTCTGACCCTGTGCCTCATGGGAACAGTCCAGTCCGAACTACCAAGCCATGTCTTTCCCAGACCGGAATCAAGCATCCAAGGACCGGTTTCTGGCTATCAGCCTTCATCAGCCTGGATAGCTTCACTCCAGTGGTGTGGAGAGCCTGGGACTCACGTCTGAGCATACCCAGCCCACTCGGGGTGAAAATTGCAAAAAAACACAGTTGATGGACAGAATGTAGAACAATGTCATACATTCACCCCAGTACAAGGATCTGGGCCTAAATCCATCGTTTTTTTGCACTCCACACCACCCTGGGTTAGACACTGGCTATATGCAAATCAGCTCTGACCCTGTGCCTCATGGGAACAGTCCAGTCCGAACTACCAAGCCATGTCTTTCCCAGACCGGAATCAAGCATCCAAGGACCGGTTTCTGGCTATCAGCCTTCATCAGCCTGCATAGCTTGACTCCAGTGGTGTGGAGAGCCTGGGACTCACGTCTGAGCATACCCAGCCCACTCGGGGTGAAAATTGCAAAAAACACAGTTGATGGATAGAATGTAGAACAATGTCATACATTCACCCCAGTACAAGGATCTGGGCCTAAATCCATCGTTTTTTTGCACTCCACACCACCCTGGGTTAGACACTGGCTATATGCAAATCAGCTCTGACCCTGTGCCTCATGGGAACAGTCCAGTCCGAACTACCAAGCCATGTCTTTCCCAGACCGGAATCAAGCATCCAAGGACCGGTTTCTGGCTATCAGCCTTCATCAGCCTGGATAGCTTGACTCCAGTGGTGTCGAGAGCCTGGGACTCACGTCTGAGCATACCCAGCCCACTCGGGGTGAAAATTGCAAAAAACACAGTTGATGGACAGAATGTAGAACAATGTCATATATTCACCCCAGTACAAGGATCTGGGCCTAAATCCATCGTTTTTTTGCACTCCACACAACCCTGGGTTAGACACTGGCTATATGCAAATCAGCTCTGACCCTGTGCCTCATGGGAACAGTCTAGTCCGAACTACCAAGCCATGTCTTTCCCAGACCGGAATCAAGCATCCAAGGACCGGTTTCTGGCTATCAGCCTTCATCAGCCTGGATAGCTTGACTCCAGTGGTGTGGAGAGCCTGGGACTAACGTCTGAGCATACCCAGCCCCCTCGGGGTGAAAATTGCAAAAAACACAGTTGATGGACAGAATGTAGAACAATGTCATACATTCACCCCAGTACAAGGATCTGGGCCTAAATCCATCGTTTTTTTGCACTCCACACCACCCTGGGTTAGACACTGGCTATATGCAAATCAGCTCTGACCCTGTGCCTCATGAGAACAGTCCAGTCCGAACTACCAAGCCATGTCTTTCCCAGACCGGAATCAAGCATCCAAGGACCGGTGTCTGGCTATCAGCCTTCATCAGCCTGGATAGCTTGACTCCAGTGGTGTGGAGAGCCTGGGACTCACGCCTGAGCATACCCATCCCACTCGGGGTGAAAATTGCAAAAAACACAGTTCATGGACAGAATGTAGAACAATGTCATACATTCACCCCAGTACAAGGATCTGGGCCTAAATCCATCGTTTTTTTGTACTCCACACCACCCTGGGTTAGACACTGGCTATATGCAAATCAGCTCTGAACCTGTGCCTCATGGGAACAGTCCAGTCCGAACTACCAAGCCATGTCTTTCCCAGACCGGAATCAAGCATCCAAGGACCGGTTTCTGGCTATCAGCCTTCATCAGCCTGGATAGCTTGACTCCAAGGGTGGGGAGAGCCTGGGATTCACGTCTGAGCATACCCAGCCCACTCGGGGTGAAAATTGCAAAAAACACAGTTGATGGACAGAATGTAGAACAATGTCATACATTCACCCCAGTACAAGGATCTGGGCCTAAATCCATCGTTTTTTTGCACTCCACACCACCCTGGGTTAGACACTGGCTATATGCAAATCAGCTCTGACCCTGTGCCTCATGGGAACAGTCCAGTCCGAACTACCAAGCCATGTCTTTCCCAGACCGGAATCAAGCATCCAAGGACCGGTTTCGGGCTATCAGCCTTCATCAGCCTGGATAGCTTGACTCCAGTGGTGGGGAGAGCCTGGGACTCACGTCTGAGCATACCCAGCCCACTCGGGGTGAAAATTGCAAAAAACACAGTTGATGGATAGAATGTAGAACAATGTCATACATTCACCCCAGTACAAGGATCTGGGCCTAAATCCATCGTTTTTTTGCACTCCACACCACCCTGGGTTAGACACTGGCTATATGCAAATCAGCTCTGACCCGGTGCCTCATGGGAACAGTCCTGTCCGAACTACCAAGCCATGTCTTTCCCAGACCGGAATCAAGCATCCAAGGACCGGTTTCTGGCTATCAGCCTTCATCAGCCTGGATAGCTTGACTCCAGTGGTGTGGAGAGCCTGGGACTCACGTCTGAGCATACCCAGCCCACTCGGGGTGAAAATTGCAAAAAACACAGTTGATGGACAGAATGTAGAACAATGTCATACATTCACCCCAGTACAAGGATCTGGGCCTAAATCCATCGTTTTTTTGCACTCCACACCACTCTGGGTTAGACACTGGCTATATGCAAATCAGCTCTGACCCTGTGCCTCATGGGAACAGTCCAGTCCGAACTACCAAGCCATGTCTTTCCCAGACCGGAATCAAGCATCCAAGGACCGGTTTCTGGCTATCAGCCTTCATCAGCCTGGATAGCTTGACTCCAGTGGTGTGGAGAGCCTGGGACTCACATCTGAGCATACCCAGCCCACTCGGGGTGAAAATTGCAAAAAACACAGTTGATGGATAGAATGTAGAACAATGTCATACATTCACCCCAGTACAAGGATCTGGGCCTAAATCCATCGTTTTTTTGCACTCCACACCACCCTGGGTTAGACACTGGCTATATGCAAATCAGCTCTGACCCTGTGCCTCATGGGAACAGTCCAGTCCGAACTACCAAGCCATGTCTTTCCCAGACCGGAATCAAGCATCCAAGGACCGGTTTCTGGCTATCAGCCTTCATCAGCCTGGATAGCTTGACTCCAGTGGTGTCGAGAGCCTGGGACTCACGTCTGAGCATACCCAGCCCACTCGGGGAGAAAATTGCAAAAAACACAGTTGATGGACAGAATGTAGAACAATGTCATATATTCACCCCAGTACAAGGATCTGGGCCTAAATCCATCGTTTTTTTGCACTCCACACCACCCTGGGTTAGACACTGGCTATATGCAGATCAGCTCTGACCCTGTGCCTCATGGGAACAGTCTAGTCCGAACTACCAAGCCATGTCTTTCCCAGACCGGAATCAAGCATCCAAGGACCGGTTTCTGGCTATCAGCCTTCATCAGCCTGGATAGCTTGACTCCAGTGGTGTGGAGAGCCTGGGACTCACGTCTGAGCATACCCAGCCCCCTCGGGGTGAAAATTGCAAAAAACACAGTTGATGGACAGAATGTAGAACAATGTCATACATTCACCCCAGTACAAGGATCTGGGCCTAAATCCATCGTTTTTTTGCACTCCACACCACCCTGGATTAGACACTGGCTATATGCAAATCAGCTCTGACCCTGTGCCTCATGGGAACAGTCCAGTCCGAACTACCAAGCCATGTCTTTCCCAGACCGGAATCAAGCATCCAAGGACCGGTTTCTGGCTATCAGCCTGGATAGCTTGACTCCAGTGGTGTGGAGAGCCTGGGACTCACTTCTGAGCATACCCAGCCCACTCGGGGTGAAAATTACAAAAAACACTGTTGATGGACAGAATGTAGAACAATGTCATACCTTCACCCCAGTACAAGGATCTGGGCCTAAATCCATCGTTTTTTTGCACTCCACACCACCCGGGGTTAGACACTGGCTATATGCAAATCAGCTCTGACCCTGTGCCTCCTGGGAACAGTCCAGTCCGAACTACCAAGCCATGTCTTTCCCAGACCGGAATCAAGCATCCAAGGACCGGTTTCTGGCTATCAGCCTGGATAGCTTGACTCCAGTGGTGTGGAGAGCCTGGGACTCACGTCTGAGCATACCCAGCCCACTCGGGGTGAAAATTGCAAAAAACACAGTTGATGGACAGAATGTAGAACAATGTCATACATTCACCCCAGTACAAGGATCTGGGCCTAAATCCATTGTTTTTTTGCACTCCACACCACCCTGGGTTAGACACTGGCTATATGCAAATCAGCTCTGACCCTGTGCCTCATGGGAACAGTCCAGTCCGAACTACCAAGCCATGTCTTTCCCAGACCGGAATCAAGCATCCAAGGACCGGTTTCTGGCTATCAGCCTGGATAGCTTGACTCCAGTGGTGTGGAGAGCCTGGGACTCACGTCTGAGCATACCCAGCCCACTCGGGGTGAAAATTGCAAAAAACACAGTTGATGGACAGAATGTAGAACAATGTCATACATTCACCCCAGTACAAGGATCTGGGCCTAAATCCATCGTTTTTTTGCACTCCACACCACCCTGGGTTAGACACTGGCTATATGCAAATCAGCTCTGACCCTGTGCCTCATGGGAACAGTCCAGTCCGAACTACCAAGCCATGTCTTTCCCAGACCGGAATCAAGCATCCAAGGACCGGTTTCTGGCTATCAGCCTTCATCAGCCTGGATAGCTTGACTCCAAGGGTGGGGAGAGCCTGGGATTCACGTCTGAGCATACCCAGCCCACTCGGGGTGAAAATTGCAAAAAACACAGTTGATGGACAGAATGTAGAACAATGTCATACATTCACCCCAGTACAAGGATCTGGGCCTAAATCCATCGTTTTTTTGCACTCCACACCACCCTGGGTTAGACACTGGCTATATGCAAATCAGCTCTGACCCTGTGCCTCATGGGAACAGTCCAGTCCGAACTACCAAGCCATGTCTTTCCCAGACCGGAATCAAGCATCCAAGGACCGGTTTCTGGCTATCAGCCTTCATCAGCCTGGATAGCTTCACTCCAGTGGTGTGGAGAGCCTGGGACTCACGTCTGAGCATACCCAGCCCACTCGGGGTGAAAATTGCAAAAAAACACAGTTGATGGACAGAATGTAGAACAATGTCATACATTCACCCCAGTACAAGGATCTGGGCCTAAATCCATCGTTTTTTTGCACTCCACACCACCCTGGGTTAGACACTGGCTATATGCAAATCAGCTCTGACCCTGTGCCTCATGGGAACAGTCCAGTCCGAACTACCAAGCCATGTCTTTCCCAGACCGGAATCAAGCATCCAAGGACCGGTTTCTGGCTATCAGCCTTCATCAGCCTGCATAGCTTGACTCCAGTGGTGTGGAGAGCCTGGGACTCACGTCTGAGCATACCCAGCCCACTCGGGGTGAAAATTGCAAAAAACACAGTTGATGGATAGAATGTAGAACAATGTCATACATTCACCCCAGTACAAGGATCTGGGCCTAAATCCATCGTTTTTTTGCACTCCACACCACCCTGGGTTAGACACTGGCTATATGCAAATCAGCTCTGACCCTGTGCCTCATGGGAACAGTCCAGTCCGAACTACCAAGCCATGTCTTTCCCAGACCGGAATCAAGCATCCAAGGACCGGTTTCTGGCTATCAGCCTTCATCAGCCTGGATAGCTTGACTCCAGTGGTGTCGAGAGCCTGGGACTCACGTCTGAGCATACCCAGCCCACTCGGGGTGAAAATTGCAAAAAACACAGTTGATGGACAGAATGTAGAACAATGTCATATATTCACCCCAGTACAAGGATCTGGGCCTAAATCCATCGTTTTTTTGCACTCCACACAACCCTGGGTTAGACACTGGCTATATGCAAATCAGCTCTGACCCTGTGCCTCATGGGAACAGTCTAGTCCGAACTACCAAGCCATGTCTTTCCCAGACCGGAATCAAGCATCCAAGGACCGGTTTCTGGCTATCAGCCTTCATCAGCCTGGATAGCTTGACTCCAGTGGTGTGGAGAGCCTGGGACTAACGTCTGAGCATACCCAGCCCCCTCGGGGTGAAAATTGCAAAAAACACAGTTGATGGACAGAATGTAGAACAATGTCATACATTCACCCCAGTACAAGGATCTGGGCCTAAATCCATCGTTTTTTTGCACTCCACACCACCCTGGGTTAGACACTGGCTATATGCAAATCAGCTCTGACCCTGTGCCTCATGAGAACAGTCCAGTCCGAACTACCAAGCCATGTCTTTCCCAGACCGGAATCAAGCATCCAAGGACCGGTGTCTGGCTATCAGCCTTCATCAGCCTGGATAGCTTGACTCCAGTGGTGTGGAGAGCCTGGGACTCACGCCTGAGCATACCCATCCCACTCGGGGTGAAAATTGCAAAAAACACAGTTCATGGACAGAATGTAGAACAATGTCATACATTCACCCCAGTACAAGGATCTGGGCCTAAATCCATCGTTTTTTTGTACTCCACACCACCCTGGGTTAGACACTGGCTATATGCAAATCAGCTCTGAACCTGTGCCTCATGGGAACAGTCCAGTCCGAACTACCAAGCCATGTCTTTCCCAGACCGGAATCAAGCATCCAAGGACCGGTTTCTGGCTATCAGCCTTCATCAGCCTGGATAGCTTGACTCCAAGGGTGGGGAGAGCCTGGGATTCACGTCTGAGCATACCCAGCCCACTCGGGGTGAAAATTGCAAAAAACACAGTTGATGGACAGAATGTAGAACAATGTCATACATTCACCCCAGTACAAGGATCTGGGCCTAAATCCATCGTTTTTTTGCACTCCACACCACCCTGGGTTAGACACTGGCTATATGCAAATCAGCTCTGACCCTGTGCCTCATGGGAACAGTCCAGTCCGAACTACCAAGCCATGTCTTTCCCAGACCGGAATCAAGCATCCAAGGACCGGTTTCTGGCTATCAGCCTTCATCAGCCTGGATAGCTTCACTCCAGTGGTGTGGAGAGCCTGGGACTCACGTCTGAGCATACCCAGCCCACTCGGGGTGAAAATTGCAAAAAAACACAGTTGATGGACAGAATGTAGAACAATGTCATACATTCACCCCAGTACAAGGATCTGGGCCTAAATCCATCGTTTTTTTGCACTCCACACCACCCTGGGTTAGACACTGGCTATATGCAAATCAGCTCTGACCCTGTGCCTCATGGGAACAGTCCAGTCCGAACTACCAAGCCATGTCTTTCCCAGACCGGAATCAAGCATCCAAGGACCGGTTTCTGGCTATCAGCCTTCATCAGCCTGCATAGCTTGACTCCAGTGGTGTGGAGAGCCTGGGACTCACGTCTGAGCATACCCAGCCCACTCGGGGTGAAAATTGCAAAAAACACAGTTGATGGATAGAATGTAGAACAATGTCATACATTCACCCCAGTACAAGGATCTGGGCCTAAATCCATCGTTTTTTTGCACTCCACACCACCCTGGGTTAGACACTGGCTATATGCAAATCAGCTCTGACCCTGTGCCTCATGGGAACAGTCCAGTCCGAACTACCAAGCCATGTCTTTCCCAGACCGGAATCAAGCATCCAAGGACCGGTTTCTGGCTATCAGCCTTCATCAGCCTGGATAGCTTGACTCCAGTGGTGTCGAGAGCCTGGGACTCACGTCTGAGCATACCCAGCCCACTCGGGGTGAAAATTGCAAAAAACACAGTTGATGGACAGAATGTAGAACAATGTCATATATTCACCCCAGTACAAGGATCTGGGCCTAAATCCATCGTTTTTTTGCACTCCACACAACCCTGGGTTAGACACTGGCTATATGCAAATCAGCTCTGACCCTGTGCCTCATGGGAACAGTCTAGTCCGAACTACCAAGCCATGTCTTTCCCAGACCGGAATCAAGCATCCAAGGACCGGTTTCTGGCTATCAGCCTTCATCAGCCTGGATAGCTTGACTCCAGTGGTGTGGAGAGCCTGGGACTAACGTCTGAGCATACCCAGCCCCCTCGGGGTGAAAATTGCAAAAAACACAGTTGATGGACAGAATGTAGAACAATGTCATACATTCACCCCAGTACAAGGATCTGGGCCTAAATCCATCGTTTTTTTGCACTCCACACCACCCTGGGTTAGACACTGGCTATATGCAAATCAGCTCTGACCCTGTGCCTCATGAGAACAGTCCAGTCCGAACTACCAAGCCATGTCTTTCCCAGACCGGAATCAAGCATCCAAGGACCGGTGTCTGGCTATCAGCCTTCATCAGCCTGGATAGCTTGACTCCAGTGGTGTGGAGAGCCTGGGACTCACGCCTGAGCATACCCATCCCACTCGGGGTGAAAATTGCAAAAAACACAGTTCATGGACAGAATGTAGAACAATGTCATACATTCACCCCAGTACAAGGATCTGGGCCTAAATCCATCGTTTTTTTGTACTCCACACCACCCTGGGTTAGACACTGGCTATATGCAAATCAGCTCTGAACCTGTGCCTGATGGGAACAGTCCAGTCCGAACTACCAAGCCATGTCTTTCCCAGACCGGAATCAAGCATCCAAGGACCGGTTTCTGGCTATCAGCCTTCATCAGCCTGGATAGCTTGACTCCAGTGGTGTGGAGAGCCTGGGACTCACGTCTGAGCATACCCAGCCCACTCGGGGTGAAAATGGCAAAAAACACAGTTGATGGACAGAATGTAGAACAATGTCATACATTCACCCCAGTACAAGGATCTGAGCCTAAATCCATCGTTTTTTTGCACTCCACACCACCCTGGGTTAGACACTGGCTATATGCAAATCAGCTCTGACCCTGTGCCTCATGGGAACAGTCCAGTCCGAACTACCAAGCCATGTCTTTCCCAGACCGGAATCAAGCATCCAAGGACCGGTTTCTGGCTATCAGCCTTCATCAGCCTGGATAGCTTGACTCCAGTGGTGTGGAGAGCCTGGGACTCACGTCTGAGCATACCCAGCCCACTCGGGGTGAAAATTGCAAAAAACACAGTTGATGGACAGAATGTAGAACAATGTCATACATTCACCCCAGTACAAGGATCTGGGCCTAAATCCATCATTTTTTTGCACTCCACACCACCCTGGGTTAGACACTGGCTATATGCAAATCAGCTCTGACCCTGTGCCTCATGGGAACAGTCCAGTCCGAACTACCAAGCCATGTCTTTCCCAGACCGGAATCAAGCATCCAAGGACCGGTTTCTGGCTATCAGCCTTCATCAGCCTGGATAGCTTGACTCCAGTGGTGTGGAGAGCCTGGGACTCACGTCTGAGCATACCCAGCCCACTCGGGGTGAAAATTGCAAAAAACACAGTTGATGGATAGAATGTAGAACAATGTCATACATTCACCCCAGTACAAGGATCTGGGCCTAAATCCATCGTTTTTTTGCATTCCACACCACCCTGGGTTAGACACTGGCTATATGCAAATCAGCTCTGACCCTGTGCCTCATGGGAACAGTCCAGTCCGAACTACCAAGCCATGTCTTTCCCAGACCGGAATCAAGCATCCAAGGACCGGTTTCTGGCTATCAGCCTTCATCAGCCTGGATAGCTTGACTCCAGTGGTGTCGAGAGCCTGGGACTCACGTCTGAGCATACCCAGCCCACTCGGGGTGAAAATTGCAAAAAACACAGTTGATGGACAGAATGTAGAACAATGTCATACATTCACCCCAGTACAAGGATCTGGGCCTAAATCCATCGTTTTTTTGCACTCCACACCACCCTGGGTTAGACACTGGCTATATGCAAATCAGCTCTGACCCTGTGCCTCATGGGAACAGTCTAGTCCGAACTACCAAGCCATGTCTTTCCCAGACTGGAATCAAGCATCCAAGGACCGGTTTCTGGCCATCAGCCTTCATCAGCCTGGATAGCTTGACTCCAGTGGTGTGGAGAGCCTGGGACTCACGTCTGAGCATACCCAGCCCCCTCGGGGTGAAAATTGCAAAAAACACAGTTGATGGACAGAATGTAGAACAATGTCATACATTCACCCCAGTACAAGGATCTGGGCCTAAATCCATCGTTTTTTTGCACTCCACACCACCCTGGATTAGACACTGGCTATATGCAAATCAGCTCTGACCCTGTGCCTCATGGGAACAGTCCAGTCCGAACTACCAAGCCATGTCTTTCCCAGACCGGAATCAAGCATCCAAGGACCGGTTTCTGGCTATCAGCCTGGATAGCTTGACTCCAGTGGTGTGGAGAGCCTGGGACTCACGTCTGAGCATACCCAGCCCACTCGGGGTGAAAATTACAAAAAACACAGTTGATGGACAGAATGTAGAACAATGTCATACCTTCACCCCAGTACAAGGATCTGGGCCTAAATCCATCGTTTTTTTGCACTCCACACCACCCGGGGTTAGACACTGGCTATATGCAAATCAGCTCTGACCCTGTGCCTCCTGGGAACAGTCCAGTCCGAACTACCAAGCCATGTCTTTCCCAGACCGGAATCAAGCATCCAAGGACCGGTTTCTGGCTATCAGCCTGGATAGCTTGACTCCAGTGGTGTGGAGAGCCTGGGACTCACGTCTGAGCATACCCAGCCCACTCGGGGTGAAAATTGCAAAAAACACAGTTGATGGACAGAATGTAGAACAATGTCATACATTCACCCCAGTACAAGGATCTGGGCCTAAATCCATTGTTTTTTTGCACTCCACACCACCCTGGGTTAGACACTGGCTATATGCAAATCAGCTCTGACCCTGTGCCTCATGGGAACAGTCCAGTCCGAACTACCAAGCCATGTCTTTCCCAGACCGGAATCAAGCATCCAAGGACCGGTTTCTGGCTATCAGCCTGGATAGCTTGACTCCAGTGGTGTGGAGAGCCTGGGACTCACGTCTGAGCATACCCAGCCCACTCGGGGTGAAAATTGCAAAAAACACAGTTGATGGACAGAATGTAGAACAATGTCATACATTCACCCCAGTACAAGGATCTGGGCCTAAATCCATCGTTTTTTTGCACTCCACACCACCCTGGGTTAGACACTGGCTATATGCAAATCAGCTCTGACCCTGTGCCTCATGGGAACAGTCCAGTCCGAACTACCAAGCCATGTCTTTCCCAAACCGGAATCAAGCATCCAAGGACCGGTTTCTGGCTATCAGCCTTCATCAGCCTGGATAGCTTGACTCCAAGGGTGGGGAGAGCCTGGGATTCACGTCTGAGCATACCCAGCCCACTCGGGGTGAAAATTGCAAAAAACACAGTTGATGGACAGAATGTAGAACAATGTCATACATTCACCCCAGTACAAGGATCTGGGGCTAAATCCATCGTTTTTTTGCACTCCACACCACCCTGGGTTAGACACTGGCTATATGCAAATCAGCTCTGACCCTGTGCCTCATGGGAACAGTCCAGTCCGAACTACCAAGCCATGTCTTTCCCAGACCGGCATCAAGCATCCAAGGACCGGTTTCTGGCTATCAGCCTTCATCAGCCTGGATAGCTTGACTCCAGTGGTGTGGAGAGCCTGGGACTCACGTCTGAGCATACCCAGCCCACTCGGGGTGAAAATGCCAAAAAACACAGTTGATGGACAGAATGTAGAACAATGTCATACATTCACCCCAGTACAAGGATCTGAGCCTAAATCCATTGTTTTTTTGCACTCCACACCACCCTGGGTTAGACACTGGCTATATGCAAATCAGCTCTGACCCTGTGCCTCATGGGAACAGTCCAGTCCGAACTACCAAGCCATGTCTTTCCCAGACCGGAATCAAGCATCCAAGGACCGGTTTCTGGCTATCAGCCTGGAGATCTTGACTCCAGTGGTGTGGAGAGCCTGGGACTCACGTCTGAGCATACCCAGCCCACTCGGGGTGAAAATTGCAAAAAACACAGTTGATGGACAGAATGTAGAACAATGTCATACATTCACCCCAGTACAAGGATCTGGGCCTAAATCCATTGTTTTTTTGCACTCCACACCACCCTGGGTTAGACACTGGCTATATGCAAATCAGCTCTGACCCTGTGCCTCATGGGAATAGTCCAGTCCGAACTACCAAGCCATGTCTTTCCCAGACCGGAATCAAGCATCCAAGGACCGGTTTCTGGCTATCAGCCTGGATAGCTTGACTCCAGTGGTGTGGAGAGCCTGGGACTCACGTCTGAGCATACCCAGCCCACTCGGGGTGAAAATTGCAAAAAACACAGTTGATGGACAGAATGTAGAACAATGTCATACATTCACCCCAGTACAAGGATCTGGGCCTAAATCCATCATTTTTTTGCACTCCACACCACCCTGGGTTAGACACTGGCTATATGCAAATCAGCTCTGACCCTGTGCCTCATGGGAACAGTCCAGTCCGAACTACCAAGCCATGTCTTTCCCAGACCGGAATCAAGCATCCAAGGACCGGTTTCTGGCTATCAGCCTTCATCAGACTGGATAGTTTGACTCCAGTGGTGTGGAGAGCCTGGGACTCACGTCTGAGCATACCCAGCCCACTCGGGGTGAAAATTGCAAAAAACACAGTTGATGGACAGAATGTACAACAATGTCATACATTCACCCCAGTACAAGGATCTGGGCCTAAATCCATCGTTTTTTTGCACTCCACACCACCCTGGGTTAGACACTGGCTATATGCAAATCAGCTCTGACCCTGTGCCTCATGGGAACAGTCCAGTCCGAACTACCAAGCCATGTCTTTCCCAGACCGGAATCAAGCATCCAAGGACCGGTTTCGGGCTATCAGCCTTCATCAGCCTGGATAGCTTGACTCCAGTGGTGGGGAGAGCCTGGGACTCACGTCTGAGCATACCCAGCCCATTCGGGGTGAAAATTGCAAAAAACACAGTTGATGGACAGAATGTAGAACAATGTCATACATTCACCCCAGTACAAGGATCTGGGCCTAAATCCATCATTTTTTTGCACTCCACACCACCCTGGGTTAGACACTGGCTATATGCAAATCAGCTCTGACCCTGTGCCTCATGGGAACAGTCCAGTCCGAACTACCAAGCCATGTCTTTCCCAGACCGGAATCAAGCATCCAAGGACCGGTTTCTGGCTATCAGCCTTCATCAGACTGGATAGTTTGACTCCAGTGGTGTGGAGAGCCTGGGACTCACGTCTGAGCATACCCAGCCCACTCGGGGTGAAAATTGCAAAAAACACAGTTGATGGACAGAATGTAGAACAATGTCATACATTCACCCCAGTACAAGGATCTGGGCCTAAATCCATCGTTTTTTTGCACTCCACACCACCCTGGGTTAGACACTGGCTATATGCAAATCAGCTCTGACCCTGTGCCTCATGGGAACAGTCCAGTCCGAACTACCAAGCCATGTCTTTCCCAGACCGGAATCAAGCATCCAAGGACCGGTTTCGGGCTATCAGCCTTCATCAGCCTGGATAGCTTGACTCCAGTGGTGGGGAGAGCCTGGGACTCACGTCTGAGCATACCCAGCCCATTCGGGGTGAAAATTGCAAAAAACACAGTTGATGGACAGAATGTAGAACAATGTCATACATTCACCCCAGTACAAGGATCTGGGCCTAAATCCATCGTTTTTTTGCACTCCACACCACCCTGGGTTAGACACTGGCTATATGCAAATCAGCTCTGACCCTGTGCCTCATGGGAACAGTCCAGTCCGAACTACCAAGCCATGTCTTTCCCAGACCGGAATCAAGCATCCAAGGACCGGTGTCTGGCTATCAGCCTTCATCAGCCTGGATAGCTTGACTCCAGTGGTGTGGAGAGCCTGGGACTCACGCCTGAGCATACCCATCCCACTCGGGGTGAAAATTGCAAAAAACACAGTTGATGGACAGAATGTAGAACAATGTCATACATTCACCCCAGTACAAGGATCTGGGCCTAAATCCATCTTTTTTTGCACTCCACACCACCCTGGGTTAGACACTGGCTATATGCAAATCAGCTCTGACCCTGTGCCTCATGGGAACAGTCCAGTCCGAACTACCAAGCCATGTCTTTCCCAGACCGGAATCAAGCATCCAAGGACCGGTTTCTGGCTATCAGCCTTCATCAGCCTGGATAGCTTGACTCTAGTGGTCTGGAGAGCCTGGGACTCACGTCTGAGCATACCCAGCCCACTCGGGGTGAAAATTGCAAAAAACACAGTTGATGGACAGAATGTAGAACAATGTCATACATTCACCCCAGTACAAGGATCTGGGCCTAAATCCATCGTTTTTTTGTACTCCACACCACCCTGGGTTAGACACTGGCTATATGCAAATCAGCTCTGACCCTGTGCCTCATGGGAACAGTCCAGTCCGAACTACCAAGCCATGTCTTTCCCAGACCGGAATCAAGCATCCAAGGACCGGTTTCTGGCTATCAGCCTTCATCAGCCTGGATAGCTTGACTCCAGTGGTGTGGAGAGCCTGGGACTCACGTCTGAGCATACCCAGCCCACTCGGGGTGAAAATTGCAAAAAACACAGTTGATGGACAGAATGTAGAACAATGTCATACATTCACCCCAGTACAAGGATCTGGGCCTAAATCCATCGTTTTTTTGCACTCCACACCAACCTGGGTTAGACACTGGCTATATGCAAATCAGCTCTGACCCTGTGCCTCATGGGAACAGTCCAGTCCGAACTACCAAGCCATGTCTTTCCCAGACCGGAATCAAGCATCCAAGGACCGGTTTCTGGCTATCAGCCTTCATCAGCCTGGATAGCTTGACTCCAGTGGTGTGGAGAGCCTGGGACTCACGTCTGAGCATACCCAGCCCACTCGGGGTGAAAATTGCAAAAAACACAGTTGATGGACAGAATGTAGAACAATGTCATACATTCACCCCAGTACAAGGATCTGGGGCTAAATCCATCGTTTTTTTGCACTCCACACCACCCTGGGTTAGACACTGGCTATATGCAAATCAGCTCTGACCCTGTGCCTCATGGGAACAGTCCAGTCCGAACTACCAAGCCATGTCTTTCCCAGACCGGAATCAAGCATCCAAGGACCGGTTTCTGGCTATCAGCCTTCATCAGCCTGGATAGCTTGACTCCAGTGGTGGGGAGAGCCTGGGACTCACGTCTGAGCATACCCAGCCCATTCGGGGTGAAAATTGCAAAAAACACAGTTGATGGACAGAATGTAGAACAATGTCATACATTCACCCCAGTACAAGGATCTGGGCCTAAATCCATCGTTTTTTTGCACTCCACACCACCCTGGGTTAGACACTGGCTATATGCAAATCAGCTCTGACCCTGTGCCTCATGGGAACAGTCCAGTCCGAACTACCAAGCCATGTCTTTCCCAGACCGGAATCAAGCATCCAAGGACCGGTGTCTGGCTATCAGCCTTCATCAGCCTGGATAGCTTGACTCCAGTGGTGTGGAGAGCCTGGGACTCACGCCTGAGCATACCCATCCCACTCGGGGTGAAAATTGCAAAAAACACAGTTGATGGACAGAATGTAGAACAATGTCATACATTCACCCCAGTACAAGGATCTGGGCCTAAATCCATCTTTTTTTGCACTCCACACCACCCTGGGTTAGACACTGGCTATATGCAAATCAGCTCTGACCCTGTGCCTCATGGGAACAGTCCAGTCCGAACTACCAAGCCATGTCTTTCCCAGACCGGAATCAAGCATCCAAGGACCGGTTTCTGGCTATCAGCCTTCATCAGCCTGGATAGCTTGACTCTAGTGGTCTGGAGAGCCTGGGACTCACGTCTGAGCATACCCAGCCCACTCGGGGTGAAAATTGCAAAAAACACAGTTGATGGACAGAATGTAGAACAATGTCATACATTCACCCCAGTACAAGGATCTGGGCCTAAATCCATCGTTTTTTTGTACTCCACACCACCCTGGGTTAGACACTGGCTATATGCAAATCAGCTCTGACCCTGTGCCTCATGGGAACAGTCCAGTCCGAACTACCAAGCCATGTCTTTCCCAGACCGGAATCAAGCATCCAAGGACCGGTTTCTGGCTATCAGCCTTCATCAGCCTGGATAGCTTGACTCCAGTGGTGTGGAGAGCCTGGGACTCACGTCTGAGCATACCCAGCCCACTCGGGGTGAAAATTGCAAAAAACACAGTTGATGGACAGAATGTAGAACAATGTCATACATTCACCCCAGTACAAGGATCTGGGCCTAAATCCATCGTTTTTTTGCACTCCACACCACCCTGGGTTAGACACTGGCTATATGCAAATCAGCTCTGACCCTGTGCCTCATGGGAACAGTCCAGTCCGAACTACCAAGCCATGTCTTTCCCAGACCGGAATCAAGCATCCAAGGACCGGTTTCTGGCTATCAGCCTTCATCAGCCTGGATAGCTTGACTCCAGTGGTGTGGAGAGCCTGGGACTCACGTCTGAGCATACCCAGCCCACTCGGGGTGAAAATTGCAAAAAACACAGTTGATGGACAGAATGTAGAACAATGTCATACATTCACCCCAGTACAAGGATCTGGGGCTAAATCCATCGTTTTTTTGCACTCCACACCACCCTGGGTTAGACACTGGCTATATGCAAATCAGCTCTGACCCTGTGCCTCATGGGAACAGTCCAGTCCGAACTACCAAGCCATGTCTTTCCCAGACCGGAATCAAGCATCCAAGGACCGGTTTCTGGCTATCAGCCTTCATCAGCCTGGATAGCTTGACTCCAGTGGTGTGGAGAGCCTGGGACTCACATCTGAGCATACCCAGCCCACTCGGGGTGAAAATGGCAAAAAACACAGTTGATGGACAGAATGTAGAACAATGTCATACATTCACCCCAGTACAAGGATCTGAGCCTAAATCCATCATTTTTTTTGCACTTCACACCACCCTGGGTTAGACACTGGCTATATGCAAATCAGCTCTGACCCTGTGCCTCATGGGAACAGTCCAGTCCGAACTACCAAGCCATGTCTTTCCCAGACCGGAATCAAGCATCCAAGGACCGGTTTCTGGCTATCAGCCTGGATAGCTTGACTCCAGTGGTGTGGAGAGCCTGGGACTCACGTCTGAGCATACCCAGCCCACTCGGGGTGAAAATTGCAAAAAACACAGTTGATGGACAGAATGTAGAACAATGTCATACATTCACCCCAGTACAAGGATCTGGGCCTAAATCCATCGTTTTTTTGCACTCCACACCACCCTGGGTTAGACACTGGCTATATGCAAATCAGCTCTGACCCTGTGCCTCATGGGAACAGTCCAGTCCGAACTACCAAGCCATGTCTTTCCCAGACCGGAATCAAGCATCCAAGGACCGGTTTCTGGCTATCAGCCTTCATTACCCTGGATAGCTTGACTCCAGTGGTGTGGAGAGCCTGGGACTCACGTCTGAGCATACCCAGCCCACTCGGGGTGAAAATTGCAAAAAACACAGTTGATGGACAGAATGTAGAACAATGTCGTACATTCACCCCAGTACAAGGATCTGGGCCTAAATCCATCGTTTTTTTGCACTCCACACCACCCTGGGATAGACACTGGCTATATGTAAATCAGCTCTGACCCTGTGCCTCATGGGAACAGTCCAGTCCGAACTACCAAGCCATGTCTTTCCCAGACTGGAATCAAGCATCCAAGGACCGGTTTCTGGCTATCAGCCTTCATCAGCCTGGATAGCTTGACTCCAGTGGTGTGGAGAGCCTGGGACTCACTTGTGAGCATACCCAGCCCACTCGGGGTGAAAATTGCAAAAAACACAGTTGATGGACAGAATGTAGAACAATGTCATACATTCACCCCAGTACAAGGATCTGGGCCTAAATCCATCGTTTTTTTGCACTCCACACCACCCTGGGTTAGACACTGGCTATATGCAAATCAGCTCTGACCCTGTGCCTCATGGGAACAGTCCAGTCCGAACTACCAAGCCATGTCTTTCCCAGACCGGAATCAAGCATCCAAGGACCGGTTTCTGGCTATCAGCCTTCATCAGCCTGGATAGCTTGACTCCAGTGGTGTGGAGAGCCTGGGACTCACGTCTGAGCATACCCATCCCACTCGGGGGGAAAATTGCAAAAAACACAGTTGATGGACAGAATGTAGAACAATGTCATACATTCACCCCAGTACAAGGATCTGGGCCTAAATCCATCGTTTTTTTGCACTCCACACCACCCTGGGTTAGACACTGGCTATATGCAAATCAGCTCTGACCCTGTGCCTCATGGGAACAGTCCAGTCCGAACTACCAAGCCATGTCTTTCCCAGACCGGAATCAAGCATCCAAGGACCGGTTTCTGGCTACCAGCCTTCATCAGCCTGGATAGTTTGACTCCCGTGGTGTGGAGAGCCTGGGACTCACGTCTGAGCATACCCAGCCCACTCGGGGTGAAAATTGCAAAAAACACAGTTGATGGACAGAATGTAGAACAATGTCATACATTCACCCCAGTACAAGGATCTGGGCCTAAATCCATCGTTTTTTTGCACTCCACACCACCCTGGGTTAGACACTGGCTATATGCAAATCAGCTCTGACCCTGTGCCTCATGGGAACAGTCCAGTCCGAACTACCAAGCCATGTCTTTCCCAGACCGGAATCAAGCATCCAAGGACCAGTTTCTGGCTATCAGCCTTCATCAGCCTGGATAGCTTGACTCCAGTGGTGTGGAGAGCCTGGGACTCACGTCTGAGCATACCCAGCCCAATCGGGGTGAAAATTGCAAAAAACACAGTTGATGGACAGAATGTAGAACAATGTCATACATTCACCCCAGTACAAGGATCTGGGCCTAAATCCATCGTTTTTTTGCACTCCACACCACCCTGGGTTAGACACTGGCTATATGCAAATCAGCTCTGACCCTGTGCCTCATGGGAACAGTCCAGTCCGAACTACCAAGCCATGTCTTTCCCAGACCGGAATCAAGCATCCAAGGACCGGTTTCTGGCTATCAGCCTTCATCAGCCTGGATAGCTTGACTCCAGTGGTGTGGAGAGCCTGGGACTCACGTCTGAGCATACCCAGCCCACTCGGGGTGAAAATTGCAAAAAACACAGTTGATGGACAGAATGTAGAACAATGTCATACATTCACCCCAGTACAAGGATCTGGGCCTAAATCCATCGTTTTTTTGCACTCCACACCACCCTGGGTTAGACACTGGCTATATGCAAATCAGCTCTGACCCTGTGCCTCATGGGAACAGTCCAGTCCGAACTACCAAGCCATGTCTTTCCCAGACCGGAATCAAGCATCCAAGGACCGGTTTCTGGCTATCAGCCTTCATCAGCCTGGATAGCTTGACTCCAGTGGTGTGGAGAGCCTGGGACTCACGTCTGAGCATACCCAGCCCACTCGGGGTGAAAATTGCAAAAAACACAGTTGATGGACAGAATGTAGAACAATGTCATACATTCACCCCAGTACAAGGATCTGGGCCTAAATCCATCATTTTTTTGCACTCCACAGCACCCTGGGTTAGACACTGGCTATATGCAAATCAGCTCTGACCCTGTGCCTCATGGGAACAGTCCAGTCCGAACTACCAAGCCATGTCTTTCCCAGACCGGAATCAAGCATCCAAGGACCGGTGTCTGGCTATCAGCCTTCATCAGCCTGGATAGCTTGACTCCAGTGGTGTGGAGAGCCTGGGACTCACGTCTGAGCATACCCAGCCCACTCGGGGTGAAAATTGCAAAAAACACAGTTGATGGACAGAATGTAGAACAATGTCATACATTCACCCCAGTACAAGGATCTGGGCCTAAATCCATCGTTTTTTTGCACTCCACACCACCCTGGGTTAGACACTGGCTATATGCAAATCAGCTCTGACCCTGTGCCTCATGGGAACAGTCCAGTCCGAACTACCAAGCCATGTCTTTCCCAGACCGGAATCAATCATCCAAGGACCGGTTTCTGGCTATCAGCCTTCATCAGCCTGGATAGCTTGACTCCAGTGGTGTGGAGAGCCTGGGACTCACGTCTGAGCATACCCAGCCCACTCGGGGTGAAAATTGCAAAAAACACAGTTGATGGACAGAATGTAGAACAATGTCATACATTCACCCCAGTACAAGGATCTGGGCTTAAATCCATCGTTATTTTGCACTCCACAACACCCTGGGTTAGACACTGGCTATATGCAAATCAGCTCTGACCCTGTGCCTCATGGGAACAGTCCAGTCCGAACTACCAAGCCATGTCTTTCCCAGACCGGAATCAAGCATCCAAGGACAGGTTTCTGGCTATCAGCCTTCATCAGCCTGGATAGCTTGACTCCAGTGGTGTGGAGAGCCTGGGACTCACGTCTGAGCATACCCAGCCCACTCGGGGTGAAAATTGCAAAAAACACAGTTGATGGACAGAATGTAGAACAATGTCATACATTCACCCCAGTACAAGGATCTGGGCCTAAATCCATCGTTTTTTTGCACTCCACACCACCCCGGGTTAGACACTGGCTATATGCAAATCAGCTCTGACCCTGTGCCTGATGGGAACAGTCCAGTCCGAACTACTAAGCCATGTCTTTCCCAGACCGGAATCAAGCATCCAAGGACCGGTTTCTGGCTATCGGCCTTCATCAGCCTGGATAGCTTGACTCCAGTGGTGTGGAGAGCCTGGGACTCACGTCTGAGCATACCCAGCCCACTCGGGGTGAAAATTGCAAAAAACACAGTTGATGGACAGAATGTAGAACAATGTCATACATTCACCCCAGTACAAGGATCTGGGCCTAAATCCATCGTCTTTTTTGCACTCCACACCACCCCGGGTTAGACACTGGCTATATGCAAATCAGCTCTGACCCTGTGCCTCATGGGAACAGTCCAGTCCGAACTACCAAGCCATGTCTTTCCCAGACCGGAATCAAGCATCCAAGGACCGGTTTCTGGCTATCAGCCTTCATCAGCCTGGATAGCTTGACTCCAGTGGTGTGGAGAGCCTGGGACTCACGTCTGAGCATACCCAACCCACTCGGGGTGAAAATTGCAAAAAACACAGTTGATGGACAGAATGTAGAACAATGTCATACATTCACCCCAGTACAAGGATCTGGGCCTAAATCCATGGTTTTTTTGCACTCCACACCACCCTGGGTTAGACACTGGCTATATGCAAATCAGCTCTGACCCTGTGCCTCATGGGAACAGTCCAGTCCGAACTACCAAGCCATGTCTTTCCCAGACCGGAATCAAGCATCCAAGGACCGGTTTCTGGCTATCAGCCTTCATCAGCCTGGATAGCTTGACTCCAGTGGTGTGGAGAGCCTGGGACTCACGTCTGAGCATACCCAGCCCACTCGGGGTGAAAATTGCAAAAAACACAGTTGATGGACAGAATGTAGAACAATGTCATACATTCACCCCAGTACAAGGATCTGGGCCTAAATCCATCGTTTTTTGCACTCCACACCACCCTGGATTAGACACTGGCTATATGCAAATCAGCTCTGACCCTGTGCCTCATGGGAACAGTCCAGTCCGAACTACCAAGCCATGTCTTTCCCAGACCGGAATAAAGCATCCAAGGACCGGTTTCTGGCTATCAGCCTTCATCAGCCTGGATAGCTTGACTCCAGTGGTGTGGAGAGCCTGGGACTCACGTCTGAGCATACCCAGCCCACTCGGGGTGAAAATTGCAAAACACACAGTTGATGGACAGAATGTAGAACAATGTCATACATTCACCCCAGTACAAGGATCTGGGCCTAAATCCATCGTTTTTTTGCACTCCACACCACCCTGGGTTAGACACTGGCTATATGCAAATCAGCTCTGACCCTGTGCCTCATGGGAACAGTCCAGTCCGAATTACCAAGCCATGTCTTTCCCAGACCGGAATCAAGCATCCAAGGACCGGTTTCTGGCTATCAGCCTTCATCAGCCTGGATAGCTTGACTCCAGTGGTGTGGAGAGCCTGGGACTCACGTCTGAGCTTACCCAGCCCACTCGGGGTGAAAATGGCAAAAAACACAGTTGATGGACAGAATGTAGAACAATGTCATACATTCACCCCAGTACAAAGATCTGAGCCTAAATCCATCGTTTTTTTGCACTCCACACCACCCTGGGTTAGACACTGGCTATATGCAAATCAGCTCTGACCCTGTGCCTCATGGGAACAGTCCAGTCCGAACTACCAAGCCATGTCTTTCCCAGACCGGAATCAAGCATCCAAGGACCGGTTTCTGGCTATCAGCCTGGATAGCTTGACTCCAGTGGTGTGGAGAGCCTGGGACTCACGTCTGAGCATACCCAGCCCACTCAGGGTGAAAATTGCAAAAAACACAGTTGATGGACAGAATGTAGAACAATGTCATACATTCACCCCAGTACAAGGATCTGGGCCTAAATCCATCGTTTTTTTGCACTCCACACCACCCTGGGTTAGACACTGGCTATATGCAAATCAGCTCTGACCCTGTGCCTCTTGGGAACAGTCCAGTCCGAACTACCAAGCCATTTCTTTCCCAGACCGGAATCAAGCATCCAAGGACCGGTTTCTGGCTATCAGCCTTCATCAGCCTGGATAGCTTGACTCCAGTGGTGTGGAGAGCCTGGGACTCACGTCTGAGCATACCCAGCCCACTCGGGGTGAAAATTGCAAAAAACACAGTTGATGGACAGAACGTAGAACAATGTCATACATTCACCCCAGTACAAGGATCTGGGCCTAAATCCATCGTTTTTTTGCACTCCACACCACCCTGGGTTAGACACTGGCTATATGCAAATCAGCTCTGACCCTGTGCCTCATGGGAACAGTCCAGTCCGAACTACCAAGCCATGTCTTTCCCAGACCGGAATCAAGCATCCAAGGACCGGTTTCTGGCTATCAGCCTTCATCAGCCTGGATAGCTTGACTCCAGTGGTGTGGAGAGCCTGGGACTCACGTCTGAGCATACCCAGCCCACTCGGGGCGAAAATTGCAAAAAACACAGTTGATGGACAGAATGTAGAACAATGTCATACATTCACTCCAGTACAAGGATCTGGGCCTAAATCCATCATTTTTTTGCACTCCACACCACCCTGGGTTAGACACTGGCTATATGCAAATCAGCTCTGACCCTGTGCCTCATGGGAACAGTCCAGTCCGAACTACCAAGCCATGTCTTTCCCAGACCGGAATCAAGCATCCAAGGACCAGTTTCTGGCTATCAGCCTTCATCAGCCTGGATAGCTTGACTCCAGTGGTGTGGAGAGCCTGGGACTCACGTCTGAGCATACCCAGCCCACTCGGGGTGAAAATTGCAAAAAACACAGTTGATGGACAGAATGTAGAACAATGTCATACATTCACCCCAGTACAAGGATCTGGGCCTAAATCCATCGTTTTTTTGCACTCCACACCACCCTGGGTTAGACACTGGCTATATGCAAATCAGCTCTGACCCTGTGCCTCATGGGAACAGTCCAGTCCGAACTACCAAGCCATGTCTTTCCCAGACCGGAATCAAGCATCCAAGGACCGGTTTCTGGCTATCAGCCTTCATCAGCCTGGATAGCTTGACTCCAGTGGTGTGGAGAGCCTGGGACTCACGTCTGAGCATACCCAGCCCACTCGGGGTGAAAATTGCAAAAAACACAGTTGATGGACAGAATGTAGAACAATGTCATACATTCACCCCAGTACAAGGATCTGGGCCTAAATCCATCGTTTTTTTGCACTCCACACCACCCTGGGTTAGACACTGGCTATATGCAAATCAGCTCTGACCCTGTGCCTCATGGGAACAGTCCAGTCCGAACTACCAAGCCATGTCTTTCCCAGACCGGAATCAAGCATCCAAGGACCAGTTTCTGGCTATCAGCCTTCATCAGCCTGGATAGCTTGACTCCAGTGGTGTGGAGAGCCTGGGACTCACGTCTGAGCATACCCAGCCCACTCGGGGTGAAAATTGCAAAAAACACAGTTGATGGACAGAATGTAGAACAATGTCATACATTCACCCCAGTACAAGGATCTGGGCCTAAATCCATCGTTTTTTTGCACTCCACACCACCCTGGGTTAGACACTGGCTATATGCAAATCAGCTCTGACCCTGTGCCTCATGGGAACAGTCCAGTCCGAACTACCAAGCCATAACTTTCCCAGACCGGAATCAAGCATCCAAGGACCGGTTTCTGGCTATCAGCCTTCATCAGCCTGGATAGCTTGACTCCAGTGGTGTGGAGAGCCTGGGGCTCACGTCTGAGCATACCCAGCCCACTCGGGGTGAAAATTGCAAAAAACACAGTTGATGGACAGAATGTAGAACAATGTCATACATTCACCCCAGTACAAGGATCTGGGCCTAAATCCATCGTTTTTTTGCACTCCACACCAACCTGGGTTAGACACTGGCTATATGCAAATCAGCTCTGACCCTGTGCCTCATGGGAACAGTCCAGTCCGAACTACCAAGCCATGTCTTTCCCAGACCGGAATCAAGCATCCAAGGACCGGTTTCTGGCTATCAGCCTTCATCAGCCTGGATAGCTTGACTCCAGTGGTGTGGAGAGCCTGGGACTCACGTCTGAGCATACCCAGCCCACTCGGGGTGAAAATTGCAGAAAACACAGTTGATGGACAGAATGTAGAACAATGTCATACATTCACCCCAGTACAAGGATCTGGGCCTAAATCCATAGTTTTTTTGCACTCCACACCACCCTGGGTTAGACACTGGCTATATGCAAATCAGCTCTGACCCTGTGCCTCATGGGAACAGTCCAGTCCGAACTACCAAGCCATGTCTTTCCCAGACCGGAATCAAGCATCCAAGGACCGGTTTCTGGCTATCAGCCTTCATCAGCCTGGATAGCTTGACTCCAGTGGTGTGGAGAGCCTGGGACTCACGTCTGAGCATACCCAGCCCACTCGGGGTGAAAATTGCAAAAAACACAGTTGATGGACAGAATGTAGAACAATGTCATACATTCACCCCAGTACAAGGATCTGGGCCTAAATCCATCGTTTTTTTGCACTCCACACCACCCTGGGTTAGACACTGGCTATATGCAAATCAGCTCTGACCCTGTGCCTCATGGGAACAGTCCAGTCCGAACTACCAAGCCATGTCTTTCCCAGACCGGAATCAAGCATCCAAGGACCGGTTTCTGGCTATCAGCCTTCATCAGCCTGGATAGCTTGACTCCAGTGGTGTGGAGAGCCTGGGACTCACGTCTGAGCATACCCAGCCCACTCGGGTGAAAATTGCAAAAAACACAGTTGATGGACAGAATGTAGAACAATGTCATACATTCACCCCAGTACAAGGATCTGGGCCTAAATCCATCGTTTTTTTTGCACTCCACACCACCCTGGGTTAGACACTGGCTATATGCAAATCAGCTCTGACCCTGTGCCTCATGGGAACAGTCCAGTCCGAACTACCAAGCCATGTCTTTCCCAGACCGGAATCAAGCATCCAAGGACCGGTTTCTGGCTATCAGCCTTCATCAGCCTGGATAGCTTGACTCCAGTGGTGTGGAGAGCCTGGGACTCACGTCTGAGCATACCCAGCCCACTCGGGTTGAAAATTGCAAAAAACACAGTTGATGGACAGAATGTAGAACAATGTCATACATTCACCCCAGTACAAGGATCTGGGCCTAAATCCATCATTTTTTTGCACTCCACACCACCCTGGGTTAGACACTGGCTATATGCAAATCAGCTCTGACCCTGTGCCTCATGGGAACAGTCCAGTCCGAACTACCAAGCCATGTCTTTCCCAGACCGGAATCAAGCATCCAAGGACCGGTTTCTGGCTATCAGCCTTCATCAGCCTGCATAGCTTGACTCCAGTGGTGTGGAGAGCCTGGTACTCACGTCTGAGCATACCCAGCCCACTCGGGGTGAAAATGGCAAAAAACACAGTTGATGGACAGAATGTAGAACAATGTCATACATTCACCCCAGTACAAGGATCTGAGCCTAAATCCATCGTTTTTTTGCACTCCACACCACCCTGGGTTAGACACTGGCTATATGCAAATCAGCTCTGACTCTGTGCCTCATGGGAACAGTCCAGTCCGAACTACCAAGCCATGTCTTTCCCAGACCGGAATCAAGCATCCAAGGACCGGTTTCTGGCTATCAGCCTGGATAGCTTGACTCCAGTGGTGTGGAGAGCCTGGGACTCACGTCTGAGCATACCCAGCCCACTCGGGGTGAAAATTGCAGAAAACACAGTTGATGGACAGAATGTAGAACAATGTCATACATTCACCCCAGTACAAGGATCTGGGCCTAAATCCATAGTTTTTTTGCACTCCACACCACCCTGGGTTAGACACTGGCTATATGCAAATCAGCTCTGACCCTGTGCCTCATGGGAACAGTCCAGTCCGAACTACCAAGCCATGTCTTTCCCAGACCGGAATCAAGCATCCAAGGACCGGTTTCTGGCTATCAGCCTTCATCAGCCTGGATAGCTTGACTCCAGTGGTGTGGAGAGCCTGGGACTCACGTCTGAGCATACCCAGCCCACTCGGGGTGAAAATTGCAAAAAACACAGTTGATGGACAGAATGTAGAACAATGTCATACATTCACCCCAGTACAAGGATCTGGGGCTAAATCCATCGTTTTTTTGCACTCCACACCACCCTGGGTTAGACACTGGCTATATGCAAATCAGCTCTGACCCTGTGCCTCATGGGAACAGTCCAGTCCGAACTACCAAGCCATGTCTTTCCCAGACCGGAATCAAGCATCCAAGGACCGGTTTCTGGCTATCAGCCTTCATCAGCCTGGATAGCTTGACTCCAGTGGTGGGGAGAGCCTGGGACTCACGTCTGAGCATACCCAGCCCATTCGGGGTGAAAATTGCAAAAAACACAGTTGATGGACAGAATGTAGAACAATGTCATACATTCACCCCAGTACAAGGATCTGGGCCTAAATCCATCGTTTTTTTGCACTCCACACCACCCTGGGTTAGACACTGGCTATATGCAAATCAGCTCTGACCCTGTGCCTCATGGGAACAGTCCAGTCCGAACTACCAAGCCATGTCTTTCCCAGACCGGAATCAAGCATCCAAGGACCGGTGTCTGGCTATCAGCCTTCATCAGCCTGGATAGCTTGACTCCAGTGGTGTGGAGAGCCTGGGACTCACGCCTGAGCATACCCATCCCACTCGGGGTGAAAATTGCAAAAAACACAGTTGATGGACAGAATGTAGAACAATGTCATACATTCACCCCAGTACAAGGATCTGGGCCTAAATCCATCTTTTTTTGCACTCCACACCACCCTGGGTTAGACACTGGCTATATGCAAATCAGCTCTGACCCTGTGCCTCATGGGAACAGTCCAGTCCGAACTACCAAGCCATGTCTTTCCCAGACCGGAATCAAGCATCCAAGGACCGGTTTCTGGCTATCAGCCTTCATCAGCCTGGATAGCTTGACTCTAGTGGTCTGGAGAGCCTGGGACTCACGTCTGAGCATACCCAGCCCACTCGGGGTGAAAATTGCAAAAAACACAGTTGATGGACAGAATGTAGAACAATGTCATACATTCACCCCAGTACAAGGATCTGGGCCTAAATCCATCGTTTTTTTGTACTCCACACCACCCTGGGTTAGACACTGGCTATATGCAAATCAGCTCTGACCCTGTGCCTCATGGGAACAGTCCAGTCCGAACTACCAAGCCATGTCTTTCCCAGACCGGAATCAAGCATCCAAGGACCGGTTTCTGGCTATCAGCCTTCATCAGCCTGGATAGCTTGACTCCAGTGGTGTGGAGAGCCTGGGACTCACGTCTGAGCATACCCAGCCCACTCGGGGTGAAAATTGCAAAAAACACAGTTGATGGACAGAATGTAGAACAATGTCATACATTCACCCCAGTACAAGGATCTGGGCCTAAATCCATCGTTTTTTTGCACTCCACACCACCCTGGGTTAGACACTGGCTATATGCAAATCAGCTCTGACCCTGTGCCTCATGGGAACAGTCCAGTCCGAACTACCAAGCCATGTCTTTCCCAGACCGGAATCAAGCATCCAAGGACCGGTTTCTGGCTATCAGCCTTCATCAGCCTGGATAGCTTGACTCCAGTGGTGTGGAGAGCCTGGGACTCACGTCTGAGCATACCCAGCCCACTCGGGGTGAAAATTGCAAAAAACACAGTTGATGGACAGAATGTAGAACAATGTCATACATTCACCCCAGTACAAGGATCTGGGGCTAAATCCATCGTTTTTTTGCACTCCACACCACCCTGGGTTAGACACTGGCTATATGCAAATCAGCTCTGACCCTGTGCCTCATGGGAACAGTCCAGTCCGAACTACCAAGCCATGTCTTTCCCAGACCGGAATCAAGCATCCAAGGACCGGTTTCTGGCTATCAGCCTTCATCAGCCTGGATAGCTTGACTCCAGTGGTGTGGAGAGCCTGGGACTCACATCTGAGCATACCCAGCCCACTCGGGGTGAAAATGGCAAAAAACACAGTTGATGGACAGAATGTAGAACAATGTCATACATTCACCCCAGTACAAGGATCTGAGCCTAAATCCATCATTTTTTTTGCACTTCACACCACCCTGGGTTAGACACTGGCTATATGCAAATCAGCTCTGACCCTGTGCCTCATGGGAACAGTCCAGTCCGAACTACCAAGCCATGTCTTTCCCAGACCGGAATCAAGCATCCAAGGACCGGTTTCTGGCTATCAGCCTGGATAGCTTGACTCCAGTGGTGTGGAGAGCCTGGGACTCACGTCTGAGCATACCCAGCCCACTCGGGGTGAAAATTGCAAAAAACACAGTTGATGGACAGAATGTAGAACAATGTCATACATTCACCCCAGTACAAGGATCTGGGCCTAAATCCATCGTTTTTTTGCACTCCACACCACCCTGGGTTAGACACTGGCTATATGCAAATCAGCTCTGACCCTGTGCCTCATGGGAACAGTCCAGTCCGAACTACCAAGCCATGTCTTTCCCAGACCGGAATCAAGCATCCAAGGACCGGTTTCTGGCTATCAGCCTTCATCAGCCTGGATAGCTTGACTCCAGTGGTGTGGAGAGCCTGGGACTCACGTCTGAGCATACCCAGCCCACTCGGGGTGAAAATTGCAAAAAACACAGTTGATGGACAGAATGTAGAACAATGTCGTACATTCACCCCAGTACAAGGATCTGGGCCTAAATCCATCGTTTTTTTGCACTCCACACCACCCTGGGATAGACACTGGCTATATGCAAATCAGCTCTGACCCTGTGCCTCATGGGAACAGTCCAGTCCGAACTACCAAGCCATGTCTTTCCCAGACTGGAATCAAGCATCCAAGGACCGGTTTCTGGCTATCAGCCTTCATCAGCCTGGATAGCTTGACTCCAGTGGTGTGGAGAGCCTGGGACTCACTTGTGAGCATACCCAGCCCACTCGGGGTGAAAATTGCAAAAAACACAGTTGATGGACAGAATGTAGAACAATGTCATACATTCACCCCAGTACAAGGATCTGGGCCTAAATCCATCGTTTTTTTGCACTCCACACCACCCTGGGTTAGACACTGGCTATATGCAAATCAGCTCTGACCCTGTGCCTCATGGGAACAGTCCAGTCCGAACTACCAAGCCATGTCTTTCCCAGACCGGAATCAAGCATCCAAGGACCGGTTTCTGGCTATCAGCCTTCATCAGCCTGGATAGCTTGACTCCAGTGGTGTGGAGAGCCTGGGACTCACGTCTGAGCATACCCATCCCACTCGGGGGGAAAATTGCAAAAAACACAGTTGATGGACAGAATGTAGAACAATGTCATACATTCACCCCAGTACAAGGATCTGGGCCTAAATCCATCGTTTTTTTGCACTCCACACCACCCTGGGTTAGACACTGGCTATATGCAAATCAGCTCTGACCCTGTGCCTCATGGGAACAGTCCAGTCCGAACTACCAAGCCATGTCTTTCCCAGACCGGAATCAAGCATCCAAGGACCGGTTTCTGGCTACCAGCCTTCATCAGCCTGGATAGCTTGACTCCCGTGGTGTGGAGAGCCTGGGACTCACGTCTGAGCATACCCAGCCCACTCGGGGTGAAAATTGCAAAAAACACAGTTGATGGACAGAATGTAGAACAATGTCATACATTCACCCCAGTACAAGGATCTGGGCCTAAATCCATCGTTTTTTTGCACTCCACACCACCCTGGGTTAGACACTGGCTATATGCAAATCAGCTCTGACCCTGTGCCTCATGGGAACAGTCCAGTCCGAACTACCAAGCCATGTCTTTCCCAGACCGGAATCAAGCATCCAAGGACCAGTTTCTGGCTATCAGCCTTCATCAGCCTGGATAGCTTGACTCCAGTGGTGTGGAGAGCCTGGGACTCACGTCTGAGCATACCCAGCCCAATCGGGGTGAAAATTGCAAAAAACACAGTTGATGGACAGAATGTAGAACAATGTCATACATTCACCCCAGTACAAGGATCTGGGCCTAAATCCATCGTTTTTTTGCACTCCACACCACCCTGGGTTAGACACTGGCTATATGCAAATCAGCTCTGACCCTGTGCCTCATGGGAACAGTCCAGTCCGAACTACCAAGCCATGTCTTTCCCAGACCGGAATCAAGCATCCAAGGACCGGTTTCTGGCTATCAGCCTTCATCAGCCTGGATAGCTTGACTCCAGTGGTGTGGAGAGCCTGGGACTCACGTCTGAGCATACCCAGCCCACTCGGGGTGAAAATTGCAAAAAACACAGTTGATGGACAGAATGTAGAACAATGTCATACATTCACCCCAGTACAAGGATCTGGGCCTAAATCCATCGTTTTTTTGCACTCCACACCACCCTGGGTTAGACACTGGCTATATGCAAATCAGCTCTGACCCTGTGCCTCATGGGAACAGTCCAGTCCGAACTACCAAGCCATGTCTTTCCCAGACCGGAATCAAGCATCCAAGGACCGGTTTCTGGCTATCAGCCTTCATCAGCCTGGATAGCTTGACTCCAGTGGTGTGGAGAGCCTGGGACTCACGTCTGAGCATACCCAGCCCACTCGGGGTGAAAATTGCAAAAAACACAGTTGATGGACAGAATGTAGAACAATGTCATACATTCACCCCAGTACAAGGATCTGGGCCTAAATCCATCGTTTTTTTGCACTCCACAGCACCCTGGGTTAGACACTGGCTATATGCAAATCAGCTCTGACCCTGTGCCTCATGGGAACAGTCCAGTCCGAACTACCAAGCCATGTCTTTCCCAGACCGGAATCAAGCATCCAAGGACCGGTGTCTGGCTATCAGCCTTCATCAGCCTGGATAGCTTGACTCCAGTGGTGTGGAGAGCCTGGGACTCACGTCTGAGCATACCCAGCCCACTCGGGGTGAAAATTGCAAAAAACACAGTTGATGGACAGAATGTAGAACAATGTCATACATTCACCCCAGTACAAGGATCTGGGCCTAAATCCATCGTTTTTTTGCACTCCACACCACCCTGGGTTAGACACTGGCTATATGCAAATCAGCTCTGACCCTGTGCCTCATGGGAACAGTCCAGTCCGAACTACCAAGCCATGTCTTTCCCAGACCGGAATCAATCATCCAAGGACCGGTTTCTGGCTATCAGCCTTCATCAGCCTGGATAGCTTGACTCCAGTGGTGTGGAGAGCCTGGGACTCACGTCTGAGCATACCCAGCCCACTCGGGGTGAAAATTGCAAAAAACACAGTTGATGGACAGAATGTAGAACAATGTCATACATTCACCCCAGTACAAGGATCTGGGCTTAAATCCATCGTTATTTTGCACTCCACAACACCCTGGGTTAGACACTGGCTATATGCAAATCAGCTCTGACCCTGTGCCTCATGGGAACAGTCCAGTCCGAACTACCAAGCCATGTCTTTCCCAGACCGGAATCAAGCATCCAAGGACAGGTTTCTGGCTATCAGCCTTCATCAGCCTGGATAGCTTGACTCCAGTGGTGTGGAGAGCCTGGGACTCACGTCTGAGCATACCCAGCCCACTCGGGGTGAAAATTGCAAAAAACACAGTTGATGGACAGAATGTAGAACAATGTCATACATTCACCCCAGTACAAGGATCTGGGCCTAAATCCATCGTTTTTTTGCACTCCACACCACCCCGGGTTAGAGACTGGCTATATGCAAATCAGCTCTGACCCTGTGCCTGATGGGAACAGTCCAGTCCGAACTACTAAGCCATGTCTTTCCCAGACCGGAATCAAGCATCCAAGGACCGGTTTCTGGCTATCGGCCTTCATCAGCCTGGATAGCTTGACTCCAGTGGTGTGGAGAGCCTGGGACTCACGTCTGAGCATACCCAGCCCACTCGGGGTGAAAATTGCAAAAAACACAGTTGATGGACAGAATGTAGAACAATGTCATACATTCACCCCAGTACAAGGATCTGGGCCTAAATCCATCGTCTTTTTTGCACTCCACACCACCCCGGGTTAGACACTGGCTATATGCAAATCAGCTCTGACCCTGTGCCTCATGGGAACAGTCCAGTCCGAACTACCAAGCCATGTCTTTCCCAGACCGGAATCAAGCATCCAAGGACCGGTTTCTGGCTATCAGCCTTCATCAGCCTGGATAGCTTGACTCCAGTGGTGTGGAGAGCCTGGGACTCACGTCTGAGCATACCCAACCCACTCGGGGTGAAAATTGCAAAAAACACAGTTGATGGACAGAATGTAGAACAATGTCATACATTCACCCCAGTACAAGGATCTGGGCCTAAATCCATGGTTTTTTTGCACTCCACACCACCCTGGGTTAGACACTGGCTATATGCAAATCAGCTCTGACCCTGTGCCTCATGGGAACAGTCCAGTCCGAACTACCAAGCCATGTCTTTCCCAGACCGGAATCAAGCATCCAAGGACCGGTTTCTGGCTATCAGCCTTCATCAGCCTGGATAGCTTGACTCCAGTGGTGTGGAGAGCCTGGGACTCACGTCTGAGCATACCCAGCCCACTCGGGGTGAAAATTGCAAAAAACACAGTTGATGGACAGAATGTAGAACAATGTCATACATTCACCCCAGTACAAGGATCTGGGCCTAAATCCATCGTTTTTTGCACTCCACACCACCCTGGATTAGACACTGGCTATATGCAAATCAGCTCTGACCCTGTGCCTCATGGGAACAGTCCAGTCCGAACTACCAAGCCATGTCTTTCCCAGACCGGAATAAAGCATCCAAGGACCGGTTTCTGGCTATCAGCCTTCATCAGCCTGGATAGCTTGACTCCAGTGGTGTGGAGAGCCTGGGACTCACGTCTGAGCATACCCAGCCCACTCGGGGTGAAAATTGCAAAACACACAGTTGATGGACAGAATGTAGAACAATGTCATACATTCACCCCAGTACAAGGATCTGGGCCTAAATCCATCGTTTTTTTGCACTCCACACCACCCTGGGTTAGACACTGGCTATATGCAAATCAGCTCTGACCCTGTGCCTCATGGGAACAGTCCAGTCCGAATTACCAAGCCATGTCTTTCCCAGACCGGAATCAAGCATCCAAGGACCGGTTTCTGGCTATCAGCCTTCATCAGCCTGGATAGCTTGACTCCAGTGGTGTGGAGAGCCTGGGACTCACGTCTGAGCTTACCCAGCCCACTCGGGGTGAAAATGGCAAAAAACACAGTTGATGGACAGAATGTAGAACAATGTCATACATTCACCCCAGTACAAAGATCTGAGCCTAAATCCATCGTTTTTTTGCACTCCACACCACCCTGGGTTAGACACTGGCTATATGCAAATCAGCTCTGACCCTGTGCCTCATGGGAACAGTCCAGTCCGAACTACCAAGCCATGTCTTTCCCAGACCGGAATCAAGCATCCAAGGACCGGTTTCTGGCTATCAGCCTGGATAGCTTGACTCCAGTGGTGTGGAGAGCCTGGGACTCACGTCTGAGCATACCCAGCCCACTCAGGGTGAAAATTGCAAAAAACACAGTTGATGGACAGAATGTAGAACAATGTCATACATTCACCCCAGTACAAGGATCTGGGCCTAAATCCATCGTTTTTTTGCACTCCACACCACCCTGGGTTAGACACTGGCTATATGCAAATCAGCTCTGACCCTGTGCCTCTTGGGAACAGTCCAGTCCGAACTACCAAGCCATTTATTTCCCAGACCGGAATCAAGCATCCAAGGACCGGTTTCTGGCTATCAGCCTTCATCAGCCTGGATAGCTTGACTCCAGTGGTGTGGAGAGCCTGGGACTCACGTCTGAGCATACCCAGCCCACTCGGGGTGAAAATTGCAAAAAACACAGTTGATGGACAGAACGTAGAACAATGTCATACATTCACCCCAGTACAAGGATCTGGGCCTAAATCCATCGTTTTTTTGCACTCCACACCACCCTGGGTTAGACACTGGCTATATGCAAATCAGCTCTGACCCTGTGCCTCATGGGAACAGTCCAGTCCGAACTACCAAGCCATGTCTTTCCCAGACCGGAATCAAGCATCCAAGGACCGGTTTCTGGCTATCAGCCTTCATCAGCCTGGATAGCTTGACTCCAGTGGTGTGGAGAGCCTGGGACTCACGTCTGAGCATACCCAGCCCACTCGGGGCGAAAATTGCAAAAAACACAGTTGATGGACAGAATGTAGAACAATGTCATACATTCACCCCAGTACAAGGATCTGGGCCTAAATCCATCATTTTTTTGCACTCCACACCACCCTGGGTTAGACACTGGCTATATGCAAATCAGCTCTGACCCTGTGCCTCATGGGAACAGTCCAGTCCGAACTACCAAGCCATGTCTTTCCCAGACCGGAATCAAGCATCCAAGGACCAGTTTCTGGCTATCAGCCTTCATCAGCCTGGATAGCTTGACTCCAGTGGTGTGGAGAGCCTGGGACTCACGTCTGAGCATACCCAGCCCACTCGGGGTGAAAATTGCAAAAAACACAGTTGATGGACAGAATGTAGAACAATGTCATACATTCACCCCAGTACAAGGATCTGGGCCTAAATCCATCGTTTTTTTGCACTCCACACCACCCTGGGTTAGACACTGGCTATATGCAAATCAGCTCTGACCCTGTGCCTCATGGGAACAGTCCAGTCCGAACTACCAAGCCATGTCTTTCCCAGACCGGAATCAAGCATCCAAGGACCGGTTTCTGGCTATCAGCCTTCATCAGCCTGGATAGCTTGACTCCAGTGGTGTGGAGAGCCTGGGACTCACGTCTGAGCATACCCAGCCCACTCGGGGTGAAAATTGCAAAAAACACAGTTGATGGACAGAATGTAGAACAATGTCATACATTCACCCCAGTACAAGGATCTGGGCCTAAATCCATCGTTTTTTTGCACTCCACACCACCCTGGGTTAGACACTGGCTATATGCAAATCAGCTCTGACCCTGTGCCTCATGGGAACAGTCCAGTCCGAACTACCAAGCCATGTCTTTCCCAGACCGGAATCAAGCATCCAAGGACCAGTTTCTGGCTATCAGCCTTCATCAGCCTGGATAGCTTGACTCCAGTGGTGTGGAGAGCCTGGGACTCACGTCTGAGCATACCCAGCCCACTCGGGGTGAAAATTGCAAAAAACACAGTTGATGGACAGAATGTAGAACAATGTCATACATTCACCCCAGTACAAGGATCTGGGCCTAAATCCATCGTTTTTTTGCACTCCACACCACCCTGGGTTAGACACTGGCTATATGCAAATCAGCTCTGACCCTGTGCCTCATGGGAACAGTCCAGTCCGAACTACCAAGCCATAACTTTCCCAGACCGGAATCAAGCATCCAAGGACCGGTTTCTGGCTATCAGCCTTCATCAGCCTGGATAGCTTGACTCCAGTGGTGTGGAGAGCCTGGGGCTCACGTCTGAGCATACCCAGCCCACTCGGGGTGAAAATTGCAAAAAACACAGTTGATGGACAGAATGTAGAACAATGTCATACATTCACCCCAGTACAAGGATCTGGGCCTAAATCCATCGTTTTTTTGCACTCCACACCACCCTGGGTTAGACACTGGCTATATGCAAATCAGCTCTGACCCTGTGCCTCATGGGAACAGTCCAGTCCGAACTACCAAGCCATGTCTTTCCCAGACCGGAATCAAGCATCCAAGGACCGGTTTCTGGCTATCAGCCTTCATCAGCCTGGATAGCTTGACTCCAGTGGTGTGGAGAGCCTGGGACTCACGTCTGAGCATACCCAGCCCACTCGGGGTGAAAATTGCAGAAAACACAGTTGATGGACAGAATGTAGAACAATGTCATACATTCACCCCAGTACAAGGATCTGGGCCTAAATCCATAGTTTTTTTGCACTCCACACCACCCTGGGTTAGACACTGGCTATATGCAAATCAGCTCTGACCCTGTGCCTCATGGGAACAGTCCAGTCCGAACTACCAAGCCATGTCTTTCCCAGACCGGAATCAAGCATCCAAGGACCGGTTTCTGGCTATCAGCCTTCATCAGCCTGGATAGCTTGACTCCAGTGGTGTGGAGAGCCTGGGACTCACGTCTGAGCATACCCAGCCCACTCGGGGTGAAAATTGCAAAAAACACAGTTGATGGACAGAATGTAGAACAATGTCATACATTCACCCCAGTACAAGGATCTGGGCCTAAATCCATCGTTTTTTTGCACTCCACACCACCCTGGGTTAGACACTGGCTATATGCAAATCAGCTCTGACCCTGTGCCTCATGGGAACAGTCCAGTCCGAACTACCAAGCCATGTCTTTCCCAGACCGGAATCAAGCATCCAAGGACCGGTTTCTGGCTATCAGCCTTCATCAGCCTGGATAGCTTGACTCCAGTGGTGTGGAGAGCCTGGGACTCACGTCTGAGCATACCCAGCCCACTCGGGTGAAAATTGCAAAAAACACAGTTGATGGACAGAATGTAGAACAATGTCATACATTCACCCCAGTACAAGGATCTGGGCCTAAATCCATCGTTTTTTTGCACTCCACACCACCCTGGGTTAGACACTGGCTATATGCAAATCAGCTCTGACCCTGTGCCTCATGGGAACAGTCCAGTCCGAACTACCAAGCCATGTCTTTCCCAGACCGGAATCAAGCATCCAAGGACCGGTTTCTGGCTATCAGCCTTCATCAGCCTGGACAGCTTGACTCCAGTGGTGTGGAGAGCCTGGGACTCACGTCTGAGCATACCCAGCCCACTCGGGGTGAAAATTGCAAAAAACACAGTTGATGGACAGAATGTAGAACAATGTCATACATTCACCCCAGTACAAGGATCTGGGCCTAAATCCATCATTTTTTTGCACTCCACACCACCCCGGGTTAGACACTGGCTATATGCAAATCAGCTCTGACCCTGTGCCTCATGGGAACAGTCCAGTCCGAACTACCAAGCCATGTCTTTCCCAGACCGGAATCAAGCATCCAAGGACCGGTTTCTGGCTATCAGCCTTCATCAGCCTGGATAGCTTGACTCCAGTGGTGTGGAGAGCCTGGGACTCACGTCTGAGCATACCCAGCCCACTCGGGTTGAAAATTGCAAAAAACACAGTTGATGGACAGAATGTAGAACAATGTCATACATTCACCCCAGTACAAGGATCTGGGCCTAAATCCATCATTTTTTTGCACTCCACACCACCCTGGGTTAGACACTGGCTATATGCAAATCAGCTCTGACCCTGTGCCTCATGGGAACAGTCCAGTCCGAACTACCAAGCCATGTCTTTCCCAGACCGGAATCAAGCATCCAAGGACCGGTTTCTGGCTATCAGCCTTCATCAGCCTGCATAGCTTGACTCCAGTGGTGTGGAGAGCCTGGTACTCACGTCTGAGCATACCCAGCCCACTCGGGGTGAAAATGGCAAAAAACACAGTTGATGGACAGAATGTAGAACAATGTCATACATTCACCCCAGTACAAGGATCTGAGCCTAAATCCATCGTTTTTTTGCACTCCACACCACCCTGGGTTAGACACTGGCTATATGCAAATCAGCTCTGACTCTGTGCCTCATGGGAACAGTCCAGTCCGAACTACCAAGCCATGTCTTTCCCAGACCGGAATCAAGCATCCAAGGACCGGTTTCTGGCTATCAGCCTGGATAGCTTGACTCCAGTGGTGTGGAGAGCCTGGGACTCACGTCTGAGCATACCCAGCCCACTCGGGGTGAAAATTGCAGAAAACACAGTTGATGGACAGAATGTAGAACAATGTCATACATTCACCCCAGTACAAGGATCTGGGCCTAAATCCATAGTTTTTTTGCACTCCACACCACCCTGGGTTAGACACTGGCTATATGCAAATCAGCTCTGACCCTGTGCCTCATGGGAACAGTCCAGTCCGAACTACCAAGCCATGTCTTTCCCAGACCGGAATCAAGCATCCAAGGACCGGTTTCTGGCTATCAGCCTTCATCAGCCTGGATAGCTTGACTCCAGTGGTGTGGAGAGCCTGGGACTCACGTCTGAGCATACCCAGCCCACTCGGGGTGAAAATTGCAAAAAACACAGTTGATGGACAGAATGTAGAACAATGTCATACATTCACCCCAGTACAAGGATCTGGGCCTAAATCCATCGTTTTTTTGCACTCCACACCACCCTGGGTTAGACACTGGCTATATGCAAATCAGCTCTGACCCTGTGCCTCATGGGAACAGTCCAGTCCGAACTACCAAGCCATGTCTTTCCCAGACCGGAATCAAGCATCCAAGGACCGGTTTCTGGCTATCAGCCTTCATCAGCCTGGATAGCTTGACTGCAGTGGTGTGGAGAGCCTGGGACTCACGTCTGAGCATACCCAGCCCACTCGGGGTGAAAATTGCAAAAAACACAGTTGATGGACAGAATGTAGAACAATGTCATACATTCACCCCAGTACAAGGATCTGGGACTAAATCCATCGTTTTTTTGCACTCCACACCACCCTGGGTTAGACACTGGCTATATGCAAATCAGCTCTGACCCTGTGCCTCATGGGAACAGTCCAGTCCGAACTACCAAGCCATGTCTTTCCCAGACCGGAATCAAGCATCCAAGGACCGGTTTCTGGCTATCAGCCTTCATCAGCCTGGACAGCTTGACTCCAGTGGTGTGGAGAGCCTGGGACTCACGTCTGAGCATACCCAGCCCACTCGGGGTGAAAATTGCAAAAAACACAGTTGATGGACAGAATGTAGAACAATGTCATACATTCACCCCAGTACAAGGATCTGGGCCTAAATCCATCATTTTTTTGCACTCCACACCACCCCGGGTTAGACACTGGCTATATGCAAATCAGCTCTGACCCTGTGCCTCATGGGAACAGTCCAGTCCGAACTACCAAGCCATGTCTTTCCCAGACCGGAATCAAGCATCCAAGGACCGGTTTCTGGCTATCAGCCTTCATCAGCCTGGATAGCTTGACTCCAGTGGTGTGGAGAGCCTGGGACTCACGTCTGAGCATACCCAGCCCACTCGGGTTGAAAATTGCAAAAAACACAGTTGATGGACAGAATGTAGAACAATGTCATACATTCACCCCAGTACAAGGATCTGGGCCTAAATCCATCGTTTTTTTGCACTCCACACCACCCTGGGTTAGACACTGGCTATATGCAAATCAGCTCTGACCCTGTGCCTCATGGGAACAGTCCAGTCCGAACTACCAAGCCATGTCTTTCCCAGACCGGAATCAAGCATCCAAGGACCGGTTTCTGGCTATCAGCCTTCATCAGCCTGGATAGCTTGACTCCAGTGGTGTGGAGAGCCTGGTACTCACGTCTGAGCATACCCAGCCCACTCGGGGTGAAAATGGCAAAAAACACAGTTGATGGACAGAATGTAGAACAATGTCATACATTCACCCCAGTACAAGGATCTGAGCCTAAATCCATCGTTTTTTTGCACTCCACACCACCCTGGGTTAGACACTGGCTATATGCAAATCAGCTCTGACCCTGTGCCTCATGGGAACAGTCCAGTCCGAACTACCAAGCCATGTCTTTCCCAGACCGGAATCAAGCATCCAAGGACCGGTTTCTGGCTATCAGCCTGGATAGCTTGACTCCAGTGGTGTGGAGAGCCTGGGACTCACGTCTGAGCATACCCAGCCCACTCGGGGTGAAAATTGCAAAAAACACAGTTGATGGACAGAATGTAGAACAATGTCATACATTCACCCCAGTACAAGGATCTGGGCCTAAATCCATCGTTGTTTTGCACTCCACACCACCCTGGGTTAGACACTGGCTATATGCAAATCAGCTCTGACCCTGTGCCTCATGGGAACAGTCCAGTCCGAACTACCAAGCCATGTCTTTCCCAGACCGGAATCAAGCATCCAAGGACCGGTTTCTGGCTATCAGCCTTCATCAGCCTGGATAGCTTGACTCCAAGGGTGGGGAGAGCCTGGGATTCACGTCTGAGCATACCCAGCCCACTCGGGGTGAAAATTGCAAAAAACACAGTTGATGGACAGAATGTAGAACAATGTCATACATTCACCCCAGTACAAGGATCTGGGCCTAAATCCATCGTTTTTTTGCACTCCACACCACCCTGGGTTAGACACTGGCTATATGCAAATCAGCTCTGACCCTGTGCCTCATGGGAACAGTCCAGTCCGAACTACCAAGCCATGTCTTTCCCAGACCGGAATCAAGCATCCAAGGACCGGTTTCTGGCTATCAGCCTTCATCAGCCTGGATAGCTTGACTCCAGTGGTGTGGAGAGCCTGGGACTCACGTCTGAGCATACCCAGCCCACTCGGGGTGAAAATTGCAAAAAACACAGTTGATGGACAGAACGTAGAACAATGTTATACATTCACCCCAGTACAAGGATCTGGGCCTAAATCCATCGTTTTTTTGCACTCCACACCACCCTGGGTTAGACACTGGCTATATGCAAATCAGCTCTGACCCTGTGCCTCATGGGAACAGTCCAGTCCGAACTACCAAGCCATGTCTTTCCCAGACCGGAATCAAGCATCCAAGGACCGGTTTCTGGCTATCAGCCTTCATCAGCCTGGATAGCTTGACTCCAGTGGTGTGGAGAGCCTGGGACTCACGTCTGAGCATACCCAGCCCACTCGGGGTGAAAATTGCAAAAAACACAGTTGATGGACAGAATGTAGAACAATGTCATACATTCACCCCAGTACAAGGATCTGGGCCTAAATCCATCGTTTTTTTGCACTCCACACCACCCTGGGTTAGACACTGGCTATATGCAAATCAGCTCTGACCCTGTGCCTCATAGGAACAGTCCAGTCCGAACTACCAAGCCATGTCTTTCCCAGACCGGAATCAAGCATCCAAGGACCGGTTTCTGGCTATCAGCCTTCATCAGCCTGGATAGCTTGACTCCAGTGGTGTGGAGAGCTTGGGACTCACGTCTGAGCATACCCAGCCCACTCGGGGTGAAAATTGCAAAAAACACAGTTGATGGACAGAATGTAGAACAATGTCATACATTCACCACAGTACAAGGATCTGGGCCTAAATCCATCGTTTTTATGCACTCCACACCACCCTGGGTTAGACACTGGCTATATGCAAATCAGCTCTGACCCTGTGCCTCATGGGAACAGTCCAGTCCGAACTACCAAGCCATGTCTTTCCCAGACCGGAATCAAGCATCCAAGGACCGGTTTCTGGCTATCAGCCTTCATCAGCCTGGATAGCTTGACTCCAGTGGTGTGGAGAGCCTGGGACTCACGTCTGAGCATACCCAGCCCACTCGGGGTGAAAATTGCAAAAAACACAGTTGATGGACAGAATGTAGAACAATGTCATACATTCACCCCAGTACAAGGATCTGGGCCTAAATCCATCGTTTTTTTGCACTCCACACCACCCTGGGTTAGACACTGGCTATATGCAAATCAGCTCTGACCCTGTGCCTCATGGGAACAGTCCAGTCCGAACTACCAAGCCATGTCTTTCCCAGACCGGAATCAAGCATCCAAGGACCGGTTTCTGGCTATCAGCCTTCATCAGCCTGGATAGCTTGACTCCAGTGGTGTGGAGAGCCTGGGGCTCACGTCTGAGCATACCCAGCCCACTCGGGGTGAAAATTGCAAAAAACACAGTTGATGGACAGAATGTAGAACAATGTCATACATTCACCCCAGTACAAGGATCTGGGCCTAAATCCATCGTTTTTTTGCACTCCACACCACCCTGGGTTAGACACTGGCTATATGCAAATCAGCTCTGACCCTGTGCCTCATGGGAACAGTCCAGTCCGAACTACCAAGCCATGTCTTTCCCAGACCGGAATCAAGCATCCAAGGACCGGTTTCTGGCTATCAGCCTTAATCAGCCTGGATAGCTTGACTCCAGTGGTGTGGAGAGCCTGGGACTCACGTCTGAGCATACGCAGCCCACTCGGGGTGAAAATTGCAAAAAACACAGTTGATGGACAGAATGTAGAACAATGTCATACATTCACCCCAGTACAAGGATCTGGGCCTAAATCCATCGTTTTTTTGCACTCCACACCACCCTGGGTTTGACACTGGCTATATGCAAATCAGCTCTGACCCTGTGCCTCATGGGAACAGTCCAGTCCGAACTACCAAGCCATGTCTTTCCCAGACCGGAATCAAGCATCCAAGGACCGGTTTCTGGCTATCAGCCTTCATCAGCCTGGATAGCTTGACTCCAGTGGTGTGGAGAGCCTGGGACTCACGTCTGAGCATAGCCAGCCCACTCGGGGTGAAAATTGTAAAAAACACAGTTGATGGACAGAATGTAGAACAATGTCATACATTCACCCCAGTACAAGGATCTGGGCCTAAATCCATCGTTTTTTTGCACTCCACACCACCCTGGGTTAGACACTGGCTATATGCAAATCAGCTCTGACCCTGTGCCTCATGGGAACAGTCCAGTCCGAACTACCAAGCCATGTCTTTCCCAGACCGGAATCAAGCATCCAAGGACCGGTTTCTGGCTATCAGCCTTCATCAGCCTGGATAGCTTGACTCCAGTAGTGTGGAGAGCCTGGGACTCACGTCTGAGCATACCCAGCCCACTCGGGGTGAAAATTGCAAAAAACACAGTTGATGGACAGAATGTAGAACAATGTCATACATTCACCCCAGTACAAGGATCTGGGCCTAAATCCATCGTTTTTTTGCACTCCACACCACCCCGGGTTAGACACTGGCTATATGCAAATCAGCTCTGACCCTGTGCCTCATGGGAACAGTCCAGTCCGAACTACCAAGCCATGTCTTTCCCAGACCGGAATCAAGCATCCAAGGACCGGTTTATGGCTATCAGCCTTCATCAGCCTGGATAGCTTGACTCCAGTGGTGTGGAGAGACTGGGACTCACGTCTGAGCATACCCAGCCCACTCGGGTTGAAAATTGCAAAAAACACAGTTGATGGACAGAATGTAGAACAATGTCATACATTCACCCCAGTACAAGGATCTGGGGCTAAATCCATCGTTTTTTTGCACTCCACACCACCCACCCTGGGTTAGACACTGGCTATATGCAAATCAGCTCTGACCCTGTGCCTCATGGGAACAGTCCAGTCCGAACTACCAAGCCATGTCTTTCCCAGACCGGAATCAAGCATCCAAGGACCAGTTTCTGGCTATCAGCCTTCATCAGCCTGGATAGCTTGACTCCAGTGGTGTGGAGAGCCTGGGACTCACGTCTGAGCATACCCAGCCCACTCGGGGTGAAAATGGCAAAAAACACAGTTGATGGACAGAATGTAGAACAATGTCATACATTCACCCCAGTACAAGGATCTGAGCCTAAATCCATCGTTTTTTTGCACTCCACACCACCCTGGATTAGACACTGGCTATATGCAAATCAGCTCTGACCCTGTGCCTCATGGGAACAGTCCAGTCCGAACTACCAAGCCATGTCTTTCCCAGACCGGAATCAAGCATCCAAGGACTGGTTTCTGGCTATCAGCCTTCATCAGCCTGGATAGCTTGACTCCAGTGGTGTGGAGAGCCTGGGACTCACGTCTGAGCATACCCAGCCCACTCGGGGTGAAAATTGCAAAAAACACAGTTGATGGACAGAATGTAGAACAATGTCATACATTCACCCCAGTACAAGGATCTGGGCCTAAATCCATCGTTTTTTTGCACTCCACACCACCCTGGGTTAGACACTGGCTATATGCAAATCAGGTCTGACCCTGTGCCTCATGGGAACAGTCCAGTCCGAACTACCAAGCCATGTCTTTCCCAGACCGGAATCAAGCATCCAAGGACCGGTTTCTGGCTATCAGCCTTCATCAGCCTGGATAGCTTGACTCCAGTGGTGTGGAGAGCCTGGGACTCACGTCTGAGCATACCCAGCCCACTCGGGGTGACAATTGCAAAAAACACAGTTGATGGACAGAATGTAGAACAATGTCATACATTCACCCCAGTACAAGGATCTGGGCCTAAATCCATCGTTTTTTTGCACTCCACACCACCCCGGGTTAGACACTGGCTATATGCAAATCAGCTCTGACCCTGTGCCTCATGGGAACAGTCCAGTCCGAACTACCAAGCCATGTCTTTCCCAGACCGGAATCAAGCATCCAAGGACCGGTTTCTGGCTATCAGCCTTCATCAGCCTGGATAGCTTGACTCCAGTGGTGTGGAGAGCCTGGGACTGACGTCTGAGCATACCCAGCCCACTCGGGTTGAAAATTGCAAAAAACACAGTTGATGGACAGAATGTAGAACAATGTCATACATTCACCCCAGTACATGGATCTGGGGCTAAATCCATCGTTTTTTTGCACTCCACACCACCCTGGGTTAGACACTGGCTATATGCAAATCAGCTCTGACCCTGTGCCTCATGGGAACAGTCCAGTCCGAACTACCAAGCCATGTCTTTCCCAGACCGGAATCAAGCATCCAAGGACCGGTTTCTGGCTATCAGCCTTCATCAGCCTGGACAGCTTGACTCCAGTGGTGTGGAGAGCCTGGGACTCACGTCTGAGCATACCCAGCCCACTCGGGGTGAAAATTGCAAAAAACACAGTTGATGGACAGAATGTAGAACAATGTCATACATTCACCCCAGTACAAGGATCTGGGCCTAAATCCATCATTTTTTTGCACTCCACACCACCCCGGGTTAGACACTGGCTATATGCAAATCAGCTCTGACCCTGTGCCTCATGGGAACAGTCCAGTCCGAACTACCAAGCCATGTCTTTCCCAGACCGGAATCAAGCATCCAAGGACCGGTTTCTGGCTATCAGCCTTCATCAGCCTGGATAGCTTGACTCCAGTGGTGTGGAGAGCCTGGGACTCACGTCTGAGCATACCCAGCCCACTCGGGTTGAAAATTGCAAAAAACACAGTTGATGGACAGAATGTAGAACAATGTCATACATTCACCCCAGTACAAGGATCTGGGCCTAAATCCATCGTTTTTTTGCACTCCACACCACCCTGGGTTAGACACTGGCTATATGCAAATCAGCTCTGACCCTGTGCCTCATGGGAACAGTCCAGTCCGAACTACCAAGCCATGTCTTTCCCAGACCGGAATCAAGCATCCAAGGACCGGTTTCTGGCTATCAGCCTTCATCAGCCTGGATAGCTTGACTCCAGTGGTGTGGAGAGCCTGGTACTCACGTCTGAGCATACCCAGCCCACTCGGGGTGAAAATGGCAAAAAACACAGTTGATGGACAGAATGTAGAACAATGTCATACATTCACCCCAGTACAAGGATCTGAGCCTAAATCCATCGTTTTTTTGCACTCCACACCACCCTGGGTTAGACACTGGCTATATGCAAATCAGCTCTGACCCTGTGCCTCATGGGAACAGTCCAGTCCGAACTACCAAGCCATGTCTTTCCCAGACCGGAATCAAGCATCCAAGGACCGGTTTCTGGCTATCAGCCTGGATAGCTTGACTCCAGTGGTGTGGAGAGCCTGGGACTCACGTCTGAGCATACCCAGCCCACTCGGGGTGAAAATTGCAAAAAACACAGTTGATGGACAGAATGTAGAACAATGTCATACATTCACCCCAGTACAAGGATCTGGGCCTAAATCCATCGTTGTTTTGCACTCCACACCACCCTGGGTTAGACACTGGCTATATGCAAATCAGCTCTGACCCTGTGCCTCATGGGAACAGTCCAGTCCGAACTACCAAGCCATGTCTTTCCCAGACCGGAATCAAGCATCCAAGGACCGGTTTCTGGCTATCAGCCTTCATCAGCCTGGATAGCTTGACTCCAAGGGTGGGGAGAGCCTGGGATTCACGTCTGAGCATACCCAGCCCACTCGGGGTGAAAATTGCAAAAAACACAGTTGATGGACAGAATGTAGAACAATGTCATACATTCACCCCAGTACAAGGATCTGGGCCTAAATCCATCGTTTTTTTGCACTCCACACCACCCTGGGTTAGACACTGGCTATATGCAAATCAGCTCTGACCCTGTGCCTCATGGGAACAGTCCAGTCCGAACTACCAAGCCATGTCTTTCCCAGACCGGAATCAAGCATCCAAGGACCGGTTTCTGGCTATCAGCCTTCATCAGCCTGGATAGCTTGACTCCAGTGGTGTGGAGAGCCTGGGACTCACGTCTGAGCATACCCAGCCCACTCGGGGTGAAAATTGCAAAAAACACAGTTGATGGACAGAACGTAGAACAATGTCATACATTCACCCCAGTACAAGGATCTGGGCCTAAATCCATCGTTTTTTTGCACTCCACACCACCCTGGGTTAGACACTGGCTATATGCAAATCAGCTCTGACCCTGTGCCTCATGGGAACAGTCTAGTCCGAACTACTAAGCCATGTCTTTCCCAGACCGGAATCAAGCATCCAAGGACCGGTTTCTGGCTATCAGCCTTCATCAGCCTGGATAGCTTGACTCCAGTGGTGTGGAGAGCCTGGGACTCACGTCTGAGCATACCCAGCCCACTCGGGGTGAAAATTGCAAAAAACACAGTTGATGGACAGAATGTAGAACAATGTCATACATTCACCCCAGTACAAGGATCTGGGCCTAAATCCATCGTTTTTTTGCACTCCACACCACCCTGGGTTAGACACTGGCTATATGCAAATCAGCTCTGACCCTGTGCCTCATAGGAACAGTCCAGTCCGAACTACCAAGCCATGTCTTTCCCAGACCGGAATCAAGCATCCAAGGACCGGTTTCTGGCTATCAGCCTTCATCAGCCTGGATAGCTTGACTCCAGTGGTGTGGAGAGCTTGGGACTCACGTCTGAGCATACCCAGCCCACTCGGGGTGAAAATTGCAAAAAACACAGTTGATGGACAGAATGTAGAACAATGTCATACATTCACCACAGTACAAGGATCTGGGCCTAAATCCATCGTTTTTATGCACTCCACACCACCCTGGGTTAGACACTGGCTATATGCAAATCAGCTCTGACCCTGTGCCTCATGGGAACAGTCCAGTCCGAACTACCAAGCCATGTCTTTCCCAGACCGGAATCAAGCATCCAAGGACCGGTTTCTGGCTATCAGCCTTCATCAGCCTGGATAGCTTGACTCCAGTGGTGTGGAGAGCCTGGGACTCACGTCTGAGCATACCCAGCCCACTCGGGGTGAAAATTGCAAAAAACACAGTTGATGGACAGAATGTAGAACAATGTCATACATTCACCCCAGTACAAGGATCTGGGCCTAAATCCATCGTTTTTTTGCACTCCACACCACCCTGGGTTAGACACTGGCTATATGCAAATCAGCTCTGACCCTGTGCCTCATGGGAACAGTCCAGTCCGAACTACCAAGCCATGTCTTTCCCAGACCGGAATCAAGCATCCAAGGACCAGTTTCTGGCTATCAGCCTTCATCAGCCTGGATAGCTTGACTCCAGTGGTGTGGAGAGCCTGGGACTCACGTCTGAGCATACCCAGCCCACTCGGGGTGAAAATTGCAAAAAACACAGTTGATGGACAGAATGTAGAACAATGTCATACATTCACCCCAGTACAAGGATCTGGGCCTAAATCCATCGTTTTTTTGCACTCCACACCACCCTGGGTTAGACACTGGCTATATGCAAATCAGCTCTGACCCTGTGCCTCATGGGAACAGTCCAGTCCGAACTACCAAGCCATGTCTTTCCCAGACCGGAATCAAGCATCCAAGGACCGGTTTCTGGCTATCAGCCTTCATCAGCCTGGATAGCTTGACTCCAGTGGTGTGGAGAGCCTGGGGCTCACGTCTGAGCATACCCAGCCCACTCGGGGTAAAAATTGCAAAAAACACAGTTGATGGACAGAATGTAGAACAATGTCATACATTCACCCCAGTACAAGGATCTGGGCCTAAATCCATCATTTTTTTGCACTCCACACCACCCTGGGTTAGACACTGGCTATATGCAAATCAGCTCTGACCCTGTGCCTCATGGGAACAGTCCAGTCCGAACTACCAAGCCATGTCTTTCCCAGACCGGAATCAAGCATCCAAGGACCGGTTTCTGGCTATCAGCCTTCATCAGCCTGGATAGCTTGACTCCAGTGGTGTGGAGAGCCTGGGACTCACGTCTGAGCATACGCAGCCCACTCGGGGTGAAAATTGCAAAAAACACAGTTGATGGACAGAATGTAGAACAATGTCATACATTCACCCCAGTACAAGGATCTGGGCCTAAATCCATCGTTTTTTTGCACTCCACACCACCCTGGGTTTGACACTGGCTATATGCAAATCAGCTCTGACCCTGTGCCTCATGGGAACAGTCCAGTCCGAACTACCAAGCCATGTCTTTCCCAGACCGGAATCAAGCATCCAAGGACCGGTTTCTGGGTATCAGCCTTCATCAGCCTGGATAGCTTGACTCCAGTGGTGTGGAGAGCCTGGGACTCACGTCTGAGCATACCCAGCCCACTCGGGGTGAAAATTGCAAAAAACACAGTTGATGGACAGAATGTAGAACAATGTCATACATTCACCCCAGTACAAGGATCTGGGCCTAAATCCATCGTTTTTTTGCACTCCACACCACCCCGGGTTAGACACTGGCTATATGCAAATCAGCTCTGACCCTGTGCCTCATGGGAACAGTCCAGTCCGAACTACCAAGCCATGTCTTTCCCAGACCGGGAATCCAAGGACCGGTTTATGGCTATCAGCCTTCATCAGCCTGGATAGCTTGACTCCAGTGGTGTGGAGAGACTGGGACTCACGTCTGAGCATACCCAGCCCACTCGGGTTGAAAATTGCAAAAAACACAGTTGATGGACAGAATGTAGAACAATGTCATACATTCACCCCAGTACAAGGATCTGGGGCTAAATCCATCGTTTTTTTGCACTCCACACCACCCACCCTGGGTTAGACACTGGCTATATGCAAATCAGCTCTGACCCTGTGCCTCATGGGAACAGTCCAGTCCGAACTACCAAGCCATGTCTTTCCCAGACCGGAATCAAGCATCCAAGGACCAGTTTCTGGCTATCAGCCTTCATCAGCCTGGATAGCTTGACTCCAGTGGTGTGGAGAGCCTGGGACTCACGTCTGAGCATACCCAGCCCACTCGGGGTGAAAATGGCAAAAAACACAGTTGATGGACAGAATGTAGAACAATGTCATACATTCACCCCAGTACAAGGATCTGAGCCTAAATCCATCGTTTTTTTGCACTCCACACCACCCTGGATTAGACACTGGCTATATGCAAATCAGCTCTGACCCTGTGCCTCATGGGAACAGTCCAGTCCGAACTACCAAGCCATGTCTTTCCCAGACCGGAATCAAGCATCCAAGGACCGGTTTCTCGCTATCAGCCTTCATCAGCCTGGATAGCTTGACTCCAGTGGTGTGGAGAGCCTGGGACTCACGTCTGAGCATACCCAGCCCACTCGGGGTGAAAATTGCAAAAAACACAGTTGATGGACAGAATGTAGAACAATGTCATACATTCACCCCAGTACAAGGATCTGGGCCTAAATCCATCGTTTTTTTGCACTCCACACCACCCTGGGTTAGACACTGGCTATATGCAAATCAGGTCTGACCCTGTGCCTCATGGGAACAGTCCAGTCCGAACTACCAAGCCATGTCTTTCCCAGACCGGAATCAAGCATCCAAGGACCGGTTTCTGGCTATCAGCCTTCATCAGCCTGGATAGCTTGACTCCAGTGGTGTGGAGAGCCTGGGACTCACGTCTGAGCATACCCAGCCCACTCGGGGTGACAATTGCAAAAAACACAGTTGATGGACAGAATGTAGAACAATGTCATACATTCACCCCAGTACAAGGATCTGGGCCTAAATCCATCGTTTTTTTGCACTCCACACCACCCCGGGTTAGACACTGGCTATATGCAAATCAGCTCTGACCCTGTGCCTCATGGGAACAGTCCAGTCCGAACTACCAAGCCATGTCTTTCCCAGACCGGAATCAAGCATCCAAGGACCGGTTTCTGGCTATCAGCCTTCATCAGCCTGGATAGCTTGACTCCAGTGGTGTGGAGAGCCTGGGACTGACGTCTGAGCATACCCAGCCCACTCGGGTTGAAAATTGCAAAAAACACAGTTGATGGACAGAATGTAGAACAATGTCATACATTCACCCCAGTACATGGATCTGGGGCTAAATCCATCGTTTTTTTGCACTCCACACCACCCTGGGTTAGACACTGGCTATATGCAAATCAGCTCTGACCCTGTGCCTCATGGGAACAGTCCAGTCCGAACTACCAAGCCATGTCTTTCCCAGACCGGAATCAAGCATCCAAGGACCGGTTTCTGGCTATCAGCCTGGATAGCTTGACTCCAGTGGTGTGGAGAGCCTGGGACTCACGTCTGAGCATACCCAGCCCACTCGGGGTGAAAATTGCAAAAAACACAGTTGATGGACAGAAAGTAGAACAATGTCATACATTCACCCCAGTACAAGGATCTGGGCCTAAATCCATCGTTGTTTTGCACTCCACACCACCCTGGGTTAGACACTGGCTATATGCAAATCAGCTCTGACCCTGTGCCTCATGGGAACAGTCCAGTCCGAACTACCAAGCCATGTCTTTCCCAGACCGGAATCAAGCATCCAAGGACCGGTTTCTGGCTATCAGCCTTCATCAGCCTGGATAGCTTGACTCCAAGGGTGGGGAGAGCCTGGGATTCACGTCTGAGCATACCCAGCCCACTCGGGGTGAAAATTGCAAAAAATACAGTTGATGGACAGAATGTAGAACAATGTCATACATTCACCCCAGTACAAGGATCTGGGCCTAAATCCATCGTTTTTTTGCACTCCACACCACCCTGGGTTAGACACTGGCTATATGCAAATCAGCTCTGACCCTGTGCCTCATGGGAACAGTCCAGTCCGAACTACCAAGCCATGTCTTTCCCAGACCGGAATCAAGCATCCAAGGACCGGTTTCTGGCTATCAGCCTTCATCAGCCTGGATAGCTTGACTCCAGTGGTGTGGAGAGCCTGGGACTCACGTCTGAGCATACCCAGCCCACTCGGGGTGAAAATTGCAAAAAACACTGTTGATGGACAGAACGTAGAACAATGTCATACATTCACCCCAGTACAAGGATCTGGGCCTAAATCCATCGTTTTTTTGCACTCCACACCACCCTGGGTTAGACACTGGCTATATGCAAATCAGCTCTGACCCTGTGCCTCATGGGAACAGTCCAGTCCGAACTACCAAGCCATGTCTTTCCCAGACCGGAATCAAGCATCCAAGGACCGGTTTCTGGCTATCAGCCTTCATCAGCCTGGATAGCTTGACTCCAGTGGTGTGGAGAGCCTGGGACTCACGTCTGAGCATACCCAGCCCACTCGGGGTGAAAATTGCAAAAAACACAGTTGATGGACAGAATGTAGAACAATGTCATACATTCACCCCAGTACAAGGATCTGGGCCTAAATCCATAGTTTTTTTGCACTCCACACCACCCTGGGTTAGACACTGGCTATATGCAAATCAGCTCTGACCCTGTGCCTCATGGGAACAGTCCAGTCCGAACTACCAAGCCATGTCTTTCCCAGACCGGAATCAAGCATCCAAGGACCGGTTTCTGGCTATCAGCCTTCATCAGCCTGGATAGCTTGACTCCAGTGGTGTGGAGAGCCTGGGACTCACGTCTGAGCATACCCAGCCCACTCGGGGTGAAAATTGCAAAAAACACAGTTGATGGACAGAATGTAGAACAATGTCATACATTCACCCCAGTACAAGGATCTGGGCCTAAATCCATCGTTTTTTTGCACTCCACACCACCCTTGGTTAGACACTGGCTATATGCAAATCAGCTCTGACCCTGTGCCTCATGGGAACAGTCCAGTCCGAACTACCAAGCCATGTCTTTCCCAGACCGGAATCAAGCATCCAAGGACCGGTTTCTGGCTATCAGCCTTCATCAGCCTGGATAGCTTGACTCCAGTGGTGTGGAAAGCCTGGGACTCACATCTGAGCATACCCAGCCCACTCGGGTGAAAATTGCAAAAAACACAGTTGATGGACAGAATGTAGAACAATGTCATACATTCACCCCAGTACAAGGATCTGGGCCTAAATCCATCGTTTTTTTGCACTCCACACCACCCTGGGTTAGACACTGGCTATATGCAAATCAGCTCTGACCCTGTGCCTCATGGGAACAGTCCAGTCCGAACTACCAAGCCATGTCTTTCCCAGACCGGAATCAAGCATCCAAGGACCGGTTTCTGGCTATCAGCCTTCATCAGCCTGGATAGCTTGACTCCAGTGGTGTGGAGAGCCTGGGACTCACGTCTGAGCATACCCAGCCCACTCGGGGTGAAAATTGCAAAAAACACAGTTGATGGACAGAATGTAGAACAATGTCATACATTCACCCCAGTACAAGGATCTGGGCCTAAATCCATCGTTTTTTTGCACTCCACACCACCCTGGGTTAGACACTGGCTATATGCAAATCAGCTCTGACCCTGTGCCTCATGGGAACAGTCCAGTCCGAACTACCAAGCCATGTCTTTCCCAGACCGGAATCAAGCATCCAAGGACCGGTTTCTGGCTATCAGCCTTCATCAGCCTGGATAGCTTGACTCCAGTGGTGTGGAGAGCCTGGGACTCACGTCTGAGCATACCCAGCCCAATCGGGGTGAAAATTGCAAATAACACAGTTGATGGACAGAATGTAGAACAATGTCATACATTCACCCCAGTACAAGGATCTGGGCCTAAATCCATCGTTTTTTTGCACTCCACACCACCCTGGGTTAGACACTGGCTATATGCAAATCAGCTCTGACCCTGTGCCTCATGGGAACAGTCCAGTCCGAACTACCAAGCCATGTCTTTCCCAGACCGGAATCAAGGACCGGTTTCTGGCTATCAGCCTTCATCAGCCTGGATAGCTTGACTCCAGTGGTGTGGAGAGCCTGGGACTCACGTCTGAGCATACCCAGCCCACTCGGGGTGAAAATTGCAAAAAACACAGTTGATGGACAGAATGTAGAACAATGTCATACGTTCACCCCAGTACAAGGATCTGGGCCTAAATCCATCGTTTTTTTGCACTCCACACCACCCTGGGTTAGACACTGGCTATATGCAAATCAGCTCTGACCCTGTGCCTCATGGGAACAGTCCAGTCCGAACTACCAAGCCATGTCTTTCCCAGACCGGAATCAAGCATCCAAGGACCGGTTTCTGGCTATCAGCCTTCATCAGCCTGGATAGCTTGACTCCAGTGGTGTGGAGAGCCTGGGACTCACGTCTGAGCATACCCAGCCCACTCGGGGTGAAAATTGCAAAAAACACAGTTGATGGACAGAATGTAGAACAATGTCATACATTCACCCCAGTACAAGGATCTGGGCCTAAATCCATCGTTTTTTTGCACTCCACACCACCCTGGGTTAGACACTGGCTATATGCAAATCAGCTCTGACCCTGTGCCTCATGGGAACAGTCCAGTCCGAACTACCAAGCCATGTCTTTCCCAGACCGGAATCAAACATCCAAGGACCGGTTTCTGGCTATCAGCCTGGATAGCTTGACTCCAGTGGTGTGGAGAGCCTGGGACTCACGTCTGAGCATACCCAGCCCACTCGGGGTGAAAATTGCAAAAAACACAGTTGATGGACAGAATGTAGAACAATGTCATACATTCACCCCAGTACAAGGATCTGGGCCTAAATCCATCGTTTTTTTGCACTCCACACCACCCTGGGTTAGACACTGGCTATATGCAAATCAGCTCTGACCCTGTGCCTCATGGGAACAGTCCAGTCCGAACTACCAAGCCATGTCTTTCCCAGACCGGAATCAAGCATCCAAGGACCGGTGTCTGGCTATCAGCCTGGTTAGCTTGACTCCAGTGGTGTGGAGAGCCTGGGACTCACGTCTGAGCATACCCAGCCCACTCGGGGTGAAAATTGCAAAAAACACAGTTGATGGACAGAATGTAGAACAATGTCATACATTCACCCCAGTACAAGGATCTGGGCCTAAATCCATCGTTTTTTTGCACTCCACACCACCCTGGGTTAGACACTGGCTATATGCAAATCAGCTCTGACCCTGTGCCTCATGGGAACAGTCCAGTCCGAACTACCAAGCCATGTCTTTCCCAGACCGGAATCAAGCATTCAAGGACCAGTTTCTGGCTATCAGCCTTCATCAGCCTGGATAGCTTGACTCCAGGGGTGTGGAGAGCCTGGGACTCACGTCTGAGCATACCCAGCCCACTCGGGGTGAAAATTGCAAAAAACACAGTTGATGGACAGAATGTAGAACAATGTCATACATTCACCCCAGTACAAGGATCTGGGCCTAAATCCATTGTTTTTTTGCACTCCACACCACCCTGGGTTAGACACTGGCTATATGCAAATCAGCTCTGACCCTGTGCCTCATGGGAACAGTCCAGTCCGAACTACCAAGCCATGTCTTTCCCAGACCGGAATCAAGCATCCAAGGACCGGTTTCTGGCTATCAGCCTGGATAGCTTGACTCCAGTGGTGTGGAGAGCCTGGGACTCACGTCTGAGCATACCCAGCCCACTCGGGGTGAAAATTACAAAAAACACAGTTGATGGACAGAATGTAGAACAATGTCATACCTTCACCCCAGTACAAGGATCTGGGCCTAAATCCATCGTTTTTTTGCACTCCACACCACCCGGGGTTAGACACTGGCTATATGCAAATCAGCTCTGACCCTGTGCCTCCTGGGAACAGTCCAGTCCGAACTACCAAGCCATGTCTTTCCCAGACCGGAATCAAGCATCCAAGGACCGGTTTCTGGCTATCAGCCTGGATAGCTTGACTCCAGTGGTGTGGAGAGCCTGGGACTCACGTCTGAGCATACCCAGCCCACTCGGGGTGAAAATTGCAAAAAACACAGTTGATGGACAGAATGTAGAACAATGTCATACATTCACCCCAGTACAAGGATCTGGGCCTAAATCCATTGTTTTTTTGCACTCCACACCACCCTGGGTTAGACACTGGCTATATGCAAATCAGCTCTGACCCTGTGCCTCATGGGAACAGTCCAGTCCGAACTACCAAGCCATGTCTTTCCCAGACCGGAATCAAGCATCCAAGGACCGGTTTCTGGCTATCAGCCTGGATAGCTTGACTCCAGTGGTGTGGAGAGCCTGGGACTCACGTCTGAGCATACCCAGCCCACTCGGGGTGAAAATTGCAAAAAACACAGTTGATGGACAGAATGTAGAACAATGTCATACATTCACCCCAGTACAAGGATCTGGGCCTAAATCCATCGTTTTTTTGCACTCCACACCACCCTGGGTTAGACACTGGCTATATGCAAATCAGCTCTGACCCTGTGCCTCATGGGAACAGTCCAGTCCGAACTACCAAGCCATGTCTTTCCCAGACCGGAATCAAGCATCCAAGGACCGGTTTCTGGCTATCAGCCTTCATCAGCCTGGATAGCTTGACTCCAAGGGTGGGGAGAGCCTGGGATTCACGTCTGAGCATACCCAGCCCACTCGGGGTGAAAATTGCAAAAAACACAGTTGATGGACAGAATGTAGAACAATGTCATACATTCACCCCAGTACAAGGATCTGGGGCTAAATCCATCGTTTTTTTGCACTCCACACCACCCTGGGTTAGACACTGGCTATATGCAAATCAGCTCTGACCCTGTGCCTCATGGGAACAGTCCAGTCCGAACTACCAAGCCATGTCTTTCCCAGACCGGCATCAAGCATCCAAGGACCGGTTTCTGGCTATCAGCCTTCATCAGCCTGGATAGCTTGACTCCAGTGGTGTGGAGAGCCTGGGACTCGCGTCTGAGCATACCCAGCCCACTCGGGGTGAAAATGCCAAAAAACACAGTTGATGGACAGAATGTAGAACAATGTCATACATTCACCCCAGTACAAGGATCTGAGCCTAAATCCATCGTTTTTTTGCACTCCACACCACCCTGGGTTAGACACTGGCTATATGCAAATCAGCTCTGACCCTGTGCCTCATGGGAACAGTCCAGTCCGAACTACCAAGCCATGTCTTTCCAAGACCGGAATCAAGCATCCAAGGACCGGTTTCTGGCTATCAGCCTGGAGATCTTGACTCCAGTGGTGTGGAGAGCCTGGGACTCACGTCTGAGCATACCCAGCCCACTCGGGGTGAAAATTGCAAAAAACACAGTTGATGGACAGAATGTAGAACAATGTCATACATTCACCCCAGTACAAGGATCTGGGCCTAAATCCATTGTTTTTTTGCACTCCACACCACCCTGGGTTAGACACTGGCTATATGCAAATCAGCTCTGACCCTGTGCCTCATGGGAACAGTCCAGTCCGAACTACCAAGCCATGTCTTTCCCAGACCGGAATCAAGCATCCAAGGACCGGTTTCTGGCTATCAGCCTTCATCAGCCTGGATAGCTTGACTCCAGTGGTGTGGAGAGCCTGGGACTCACGTCTGAGCATACCCAGCCCACTCGGGGTGAAAATTGCAAAAAACACAGTTGATGGACAGAATGTAGAACAATGTCATACATTCACCCCAGTACAAGGATCTGGGCCTAAATCCATCGTTTTTTTGCACTCCACACCACCCTGGGTTAGACACTGGCTATATGCAAATCAGCTCTGACCCTGTGCCTCATGGGAACAGTCCAGTCCGAACTACCAAGCCATGTCTTTCCCAGACCGGAATCAAGCATCCAAGGACCGGTTTCTGGCTATCAGCCTTCATCAGCCTGGATAGCTTGACTCCAGTGGTGTGGAGAGCCTGGGACTCACGTCTGAGCATACCCAGCCCAATCGGGGTGAAAATTGCAAAAAACACAGTTGATGGACAGAATGTAGAACAATGTCATACATTCACCCCAGTACAAGGATCTGGGCCTAAATCCATCGTTTTTTTGCACTCCACACCACCCTGGGTTAGACACTGGCTATATGCAAATCAGCTCTGACCCTGTGCCTCATGGGAACAGTCCAGTCCGAACTACCAAGCCATGTCTTTCCCAGACCGGAATCAAGGACCGGTTTCTGGCTATCAGCCTTCATCAGCCTGGATAGCTTGACTCCAGTGGTGTGGAGAGCCTGGGACTCACGTCTGAGCATACCCAGCCCACTCGGGGTGAAAATTGCAAAAAACACAGTTGATGGACAGAATGTAGAACAATGTCATACATTCACCCCAGTACAAGGATCTGGGCCTAAATCCATCATTTTTTTGCACTCCACACCACCCTGGGTTAGACACTGGCTATATGCAAATCAGCTCTGACCCTGTGCCTCATGGGAACAGTCCAGTCCGAACTACCAAGCCATGTCTTTCCCAGACCGGAATCAAGCATCCAAGGACCGGTTTCTGGCTATCAGCCTTCATCAGACTGGATAGTTTGACTCCAGTGGTGTGGAGAGCCTGGGACTCACGTCTGAGCATACCCAGCCCACTCGGGGTGAAAATTGCAAAAAACACAGTTGATGGACAGAATGTACAACAATGTCATACATTCACCCCAGTACAAGGATCTGGGCCTAAATCCATCGTTTTTTTGCACTCCACACCACCCTGGGTTAGACACTGGCTATATGCAAATCAGCTCTGACCCTGTGCCTCATGGGAACAGTCCAGTCCGAACTACCAAGCCATGTCTTTCCCAGACCGGAATCAAGCATCCAAGGACCGGTTTCGGGCTATCAGCCTTCATCAGCCTGGATAGCTTGACTCCAGTGGTGGGGAGAGCCTGGGACTCACGTCTGAGCATACCCAGCCCATTCGGGGTGAAAATTGCAAAAAACACAGTTGATGGACAGAATGTAGAACAATGTCATACATTCACCCCAGTACAAGGATCTGGGCCTAAATCCATCATTTTTTTGCACTCCACACCACCCTGGGTTAGACACTGGCTATATGCAAATCAGCTCTGACCCTGTGCCTCATGGGAACAGTCCAGTCCGAACTACCAAGCCATGTCTTTCCCAGACCGGAATCAAGCATCCAAGGACCGGTTTCTGGCTATCAGCCTTCATCAGACTGGATAGTTTGACTCCAGTGGTGTGGAGAGCCTGGGACTCACGTCTGAGCATACCCAGCCCACTCGGGGTGAAAATTGCAAAAAACACAGTTGATGGACAGAATGTAGAACAATGTCATACATTCACCCCAGTACAAGGATCTGGGCCTAAATCCATCGTTTTTTTGCACTCCACACCACCCTGGGTTAGACACTGGCTATATGCAAATCAGCTCTGACCCTGTGCCTCATGGGAACAGTCCAGTCCGAACTACCAAGCCATGTCTTTCCCAGACCGGAATCAAGCATCCAAGGACCGGTTTCGGGCTATCAGCCTTCATCAGCCTGGATAGCTTGACTCCAGTGGTGGGGAGAGCCTGGGACTCACGTCTGAGCATACCCAGCCCATTCGGGGTGAAAATTGCAAAAAACACAGTTGATGGACAGAATGTAGAACAATGTCATACATTCACCCCAGTACAAGGATCTGGGCCTAAATCCATCGTTTTTTTGCACTCCACACCACCCTGGGTTAGACACTGGCTATATGCAAATCAGCTCTGACCCTGTGCCTCATGGGAACAGTCCAGTCCGAACTACCAAGCCATGTCTTTCCCAGACCGGAATCAAGCATCCAAGGACCGGTGTCTGGCTATCAGCCTTCATCAGCCTGGATAGCTTGACTCCAGTGGTGTGGAGAGCCTGGGACTCACGCCTGAGTATACCCATCCCACTCGGGGTGAAAATTGCAAAAAACACAGTTGATGGACAGAATGTAGAACAATGTCATACATTCACCCCAGTACAAGGATCTGGGCCTAAATCCATCTTTTTTTGCACTCCACACCACCCTGGGTTAGACACTGGCTATATGCAAATCAGCTCTGACCCTGTGCCTCATGGGAACAGTCCAGTCCGAACTACCAAGCCATGTCTTTCCCAGACCGGAATCAAGCATCCAAGGACCGGTTTCTGGCTATCAGCCTTCATCAGCCTGGATAGCTTGACTCTAGTGGTCTGGAGAGCCTGGGACTCACGTCTGAGCATACCCAGCCCACTCGGGGTGAAAATTGCAAAAAACACAGTTGATGGACAGAATGTAGAACAATGTCATACATTCACCCCAGTACAAGGATCTGGGCCTAAATCCATCGTTTTTTTGTACTCCACACCACCCTGGGTTAGACACTGGCTATATGCAAATCAGCTCTGACCCTGTGCCTCATGGGAACAGTCCAGTCCGAACTACCAAGCCATGTCTTTCCCAGACCGGAATCAAGCATCCAAGGACCGGTTTCTGGCTATCAGCCTTCATCAGCCTGGATAGCTTGACTCCAGTGGTGTGGAGAGCCTGGGACTCACGTCTGAGCATACCCAGCCCACTCGGGGTGAAAATTGCAAAAAACACAGTTGATGGACAGAATGTAGAACAATGTCATACATTCACCCCAGTACAAGGATCTGGGCCTAAATCCATCGTTTTTTTGCACTCCACACCACCCTGGGTTAGACACTGGCTATATGCAAATCAGCTCTGACCCTGTGCCTCATGGGAACAGTCCAGTCGGAACTACCAAGCCATGTCTTTCCCAGACCGGAATCAAGCATCCAAGGACCGGTTTCTGGCTATCAGCCTTCATCAGCCTGGATAGCTTGACTCCAGTGGTGTGGAGAGCCTGGGACTCACGTCTGAGCATACCCAGCCCACTCGGGGTGAAAATTGCAAAAAACACAGTTGATGGACAGAATGTAGAACAATGTCATACATTCACCCCAGTACAAGGATCTGGGGCTAAATCCATCGTTTTTTTGCACTCCACACCACCCTGGGTTAGACACTGGCTATATGCAAATCAGCTCTGACCCTGTGCCTCATGGGAACAGTCCAGTCCGAACTACCAAGCCATGTCTTTCCCAGACCGGAATCAAGCATCCAAGGACCGGTTTCTGGCTATCAGCCTTCATCAGCCTGGATAGCTTGACTCCAGTGGTGTGGAGAGCCTGGGACTCACATCTGAGCATACCCAGCCCACTCGGGGTGAAAATGGCAAAAAACACAGTTGATGGACAGAATGTAGAACAATGTCATACATTCACCCCAGTACAAGGATCTGAGCCTAAATCCATCATTTTTTTTGCACTTCACACCACCCTGGGTTAGACACTGGCTATATGCAAATCAGCTCTGACCCTGTGCCTCATGGGAACAGTCCAGTCCGAACTACCAAGCCATGTCTTTCCCAGACCGGAATCAAGCATCCAAGGACCGGTTTCTGGCTATCAGCCTGGATAGCTTGACTCCAGTGGTGTGGAGAGCCTGGGACTCACGTCTGAGCATACCCAGCCCACTCGGGGTGAAAATTGCAAAAAACACAGTTGATGGACAGAATGTAGAACAATGTCATACATTCACCCCAGTACAAGGATCTGGGCCTAAATCCATCGTTTTTTTGCACTCCACACCACCCTGGGTTAGACACTGGCTATATGCAAATCAGCTCTGACCCTGTGCCTCATGGGAACAGTCCAGTCCGAACTACCAAGCCATGTCTTTCCCAGACCGGAATCAAGCATCCAAGGACCGGTTTCTGGCTATCAGCCTTCATCAGCCTGGATAGCTTGACTCCAGTGGTGTGGAGAGCCTGGGACTCACGTCTGAGCATACCCAGCCCACTCGGGGTGAAAATTGCAAAAAACACAGTTGATGGACAGAATGTAGAACAATGTCGTACATTCACCCCAGTACAAGGATCTGGGCCTAAATCCATCGTTTTTTTGCACTCCACACCACCCTGGGATAGACACTGGCTATATGCAAATCAGCTCTGACCCTGTGCCTCATGGGAACAGTCCAGTCCGAACTACCAAGCCATGTCTTTCCCAGACTGGAATCAAGCATCCAAGGACCGGTTTCTGGCTATCAGCCTTCATCAGCCTGGATAGCTTGACTCCAGTGGTGTGGAGAGCCTGGGACTCACTTCTGAGCATACCCAGCCCACTCGGGGTGAAAATTGCAAAAAACACAGTTGATGGACAGAATGTAGAACAATGTCATACATTCACCCCAGTACAAGGATCTGGGCCTAAATCCATCGTTTTTTTGCACTCCACACCACCCTGGGTTAGACACTGGCTATATGCAAATCAGCTCTGACCCTGTGCCTCATGGGAACAGTCCAGTCCGAACTACCAAGCCATGTCTTTCCCAGACCGGAATCAAGCATCCAAGGACCGGTTTCTGGCTATCAGCCTTCATCAGCCTGGATAGCTTGACTCCAGTGGTGTGGAGAGCCTGGGACTCACGTCTGAGCATACCCATCCCACTCGGGGGGAAAATTGCAAAAAACACAGTTGATGGACAGAATGTAGAACAATGTCATACATTCACCCCAGTACAAGGATCTGGGCCTAAATCCATCGTTTTTTTGCACTCCACACCACCCTGGGTTAGACACTGGCTATATGCAAATCAGCTCTGACCCTGTGCCTCATGGGAACAGTCCAGTCCGAACTACCAAGCCATGTCTTTCCCAGACCGGAATCAAGCATCCAAGGACAGGTTTCTGGCTATCAGCCTTCATCAGCCTGGATAGCTTGACTCCAGTGGTGTGGAGAGCCTGGGTCTCACGTCTGAGCATACCCAGCCCACTCGGGGTGAAAATTGCAAAAAATACAGTTGATGGACAGAATGTAGAACAATGTCATACATTCACCCCAGTACAAGGATCTGGGCCTAAATCCATCGTTTTTTTGCACTCCACACCACCCTGGGTTAGACACTGGCTATATGCAAATCAGCTCTGACCCTGTGCCTCATGGGAACAGTCCAGTCCGAACTACCAAGCCATGTCTTTCCCAGACCGGAATCAAGCATCCAAGGACCGGTTTCTGGCTACCAGCCTTCATCAGCCTGGATAGCTTGACTCCAGTGGTGTGGAGAGCCTGGGACTCACGTCTGAGCATACCCAGCCCACTCGGGGTGAAAATTGCAAAAAACACAGTTGATGGACAGAATGTAGAACAATGTCATACATTCACCCCAGTACAAGGATCTGGGCCTAAATCCATCGTTTTTTTGCACTCCACACCACCCTGGGTTAGACACTGGCTATATGCAAATCAGCTCTGACCCTGTGCCTCATGGGAACAGTCCAGTCCGAACTACCAAGCCATGTCTTTCCCAGACCGGAATCAAGCATCCAAGGACCAGTTTCTGGCTATCAGCCTTCATCAGCCTGGATAGCTTGACTCCAGTGGTGTGGAGAGCCTGGGACTCACATCTGAGCATACCCAGCCCAATCGGGGTGAAAATTGCAAAAAACACAGTTGATGGACAGAATGTAGAACAATGTCATACATTCACCCCAGTACAAGGATCTGGGCCTAAATCCATCGTTTTTTTGCACTCCACACCACCCTGGGTTAGACACTGGCTATATGCAAATCAGCTCTGACCCTGTGCCTCATGGGAACAGTCCAGTCCGAACTACCAAGCCATGTCTTTCCCAGACCGGAATCAAGCATCCAAGGACCGGTTTCTGGCTATCAGCCTTCATCAGCCTGGATAGCTTGACTCCAGTGGTGTGGAGAGCCTGGGACTCACGTCTGAGCATACCCAGCCCACTCGGGGTGAAAATTGCAAAAAACACAGTTGATGGACAGAATGTAGAACAATGTCGTACATTCACCCCAGTACAAGGATCTGGGCCTAAATCCATCGTTTTTTTGCACTCCACACCACCCTGGGATAGACACTGGCTATATGCAAATCAGCTCTGACCCTGTGCCTCATGGGAACAGTCCAGTCCGAACTACCAAGCCATGTCTTTCCCAGACTGGAATCAAGCATCCAAGGACCGGTTTCTGGCTATCAGCCTTCATCAGCCTGGATAGCTTGACTCCAGTGGTGTGGAGAGCCTGGGACTCACTTCTGAGCATACCCAGCCCACTCGGGGTGAAAATTGCAAAAAACACAGTTGATGGACAGAATGTAGAACAATGTCATACATTCACCCCAGTACAAGGATCTGGGCCTAAATCCATCGTTTTTTTGCACTCCACACCACCCTGGGTTAGACACTGGCTATATGCAAATCAGCTCTGACCCTGTGCCTCATGGGAACAGTCCAGTCCGAACTACCAAGCCATGTCTTTCCCAGACCGGAATCAAGCATCCAAGGACCGGTTTCTGGCTATCAGCCTTCATCAGCCTGGATAGCTTGACTCCAGTGGTGTGGAGAGCCTGGGACTCACGTCTGAGCATACCCATCCCACTCGGGGTGAAAATTGCAAAAAACACAGTTGATGGACAGAATGTAGAACAATGTCATACATTCACCCCAGTACAAGGATCTGGGCCTAAATCCATCGTTTTTTTGCACTCCACACCACCCTGGGTTAGACACTGGCTATATGCAAATCAGCTCTGACCCTGTGCCTCATGGGAACAGTCCAGTCCGAACTACCAAGCCATGTCTTTCCCAGACCGGAATCAAGCATCCAAGGACCGGTTTCTGGCTATCAGCCTTCATCAGCCTGGATAGCTTGACTCCAGTGGTGTGGAGAGCCTGGGACTCACGTCTGAGCATACCCAGCCCACTCGGGGTGAAAATTGCAAAAAACACAGTTGATGGACAGAATGTAGAACAATGTCGTACATTCACCCCAGTACAAGGATCTGGGCCTAAATCCATCGTTTTTTTGCACTCCACACCACCCTGGGATAGACACTGGCTATATGCAAATCAGCTCTGACCCTGTGCCTCATGGGAACAGTCCAGTCCGAACTACCAAGCCATGTCTTTCCCAGACTGGAATCAAGCATCCAAGGACCGGTTTCTGGCTATCAGCCTTCATCAGCCTGGATAGCTTGACTCCAGTGGTGTGGAGAGCCTGGGACTCACTTCTGAGCATACCCAGCCCACTCGGGGTGAAAATTGCAAAAAACACAGTTGATGGACAGAATGTAGAACAATGTCATACATTCACCCCAGTACAAGGATCTGGGCCTAAATCCATCGTTTTTTTGCACTCCACACCACCCTGGGTTAGACACTGGCTATATGCAAATCAGCTCTGACCCTGTGCCTCATGGGAACAGTCCAGTCCGAACTACCAAGCCATGTCTTTCCCAGACCGGAATCAAGCATCCAAGGACCGGTTTCTGGCTATCAGCCTTCATCAGCCTGGATAGCTTGACTCCAGTGGTGTGGAGAGCCTGGGACTCACGTCTGAGCATACCCATCCCACTCGGGGGGAAAATTGCAAAAAACACAGTTGATGGACAGAATGTAGAACAATGTCATACATTCACCCCAGTACAAGGATCTGGGCCTAAATCCATCGTTTTTTTGCACTCCACACCACCCTGGGTTAGACACTGGCTATATGCAAATCAGCTCTGACCCTGTGCCTCATGGGAACAGTCCAGTCCGAACTACCAAGCCATGTCTTTCCCAGACCGGAATCAAGCATCCAAGGACAGGTTTCTGGCTATCAGCCTTCATCAGCCTGGATAGCTTGACTCCAGTGGTGTGGAGAGCCTGGGACTCACGTCTGAGCATACCCAGCCCACTCGGGGTGAAAATTGCAAAAAATACAGTTGATGGACAGAATGTAGAACAATGTCATACATTCACCCCAGTACAAGGATCTGGGCCTAAATCCATCGTTTTTTTGCACTCCACACCACCCTGGGTTAGACACTGGCTATATGCAAATCAGCTCTGACCCTGTGCCTCATGGGAACAGTCCAGTCCGAACTACCAAGCCATGTCTTTCCCAGACCGGAATCAAGCATCCAAGGACCGGTTTCTGGCTACCAGCCTTCATCAGCCTGGATAGCTTGACTCCAGTGGTGTGGAGAGCCTGGGACTCACGTCTGAGCATACCCAGCCCACTCGGGGTGAAAATTGCAAAAAACACAGTTGATGGACAGAATGTAGAACAATGTCATACATTCACCCCAGTACAAGGATCTGGGCCTAAATCCATCGTTTTTTTGCACTCCACACCACCCTGGGTTAGACACTGGCTATATGCAAATCAGCTCTGACCCTGTGCCTCATGGGAACAGTCCAGTCCGAACTACCAAGCCATGTCTTTCCCAGACCGGAATCAAGCATCCAAGGACCAGTTTCTGGCTATCAGCCTTCATCAGCCTGGATAGCTTGACTCCAGTGGTGTGGAGAGCCTGGGACTCACATCTGAGCATACCCAGCCCAATCGGGGTGAAAATTGCAAAAAACACAGTTGATGGACAGAATGTAGAACAATGTCATACATTCACCCCAGTACAAGGATCTGGGCCTAAATCCATCGTTTTTTGCACTCCACACCACCCTGGGTTAGACACTGGCTATATGCAAATCAGCTCTGACCCTGTGCCTCATGGGAACAGTCCAGTCCGAACTACCAAGCCATGTCTTTCCCAGACCGGAATCAAGCATCCAAGGACCGGTTTCTGGCTATCAGCCTTCATCAGCCTGGATAGCTTGACTCCAGTGGTGTGGAGAGCCTGGGACTCACGTATGAGCATACCCAGCCCACTCGGGGTGAAAATTGCAAAAAACACAGTTGATGGACAGAATGTAGAACAATGTCATACATTCACCCCAGTACAAGGATCTGGGCCTAAATCCATCGTTTTTTTGCACTCCACACCACCCTGGGTTAGACACTGGCTATATGCAAATCAGCTCTGACCCTGTGCCTCATGGGAACAGTCCAGTCCGAACTACCAAGCCATGTCTTTCCCAGACCGGAATCAAGCATCCAAGGACCGGTTTCTGGCTATCAGCCTTCATCAGCCTGGATAGCTTGACTCCAGTGGTGTGGAGAGCCTGGGACTCACGTCTGAGCATACCCAGCCCACTCGGGGTGAAAATTGCAAAAAACACAGTTGATGGACAGAATGTAGAACAATGTCATACATTCACCCCAGTACAAGGATCTGGGCTTAAATCCATCGTTTTTTTGCACTCCACAACACCCTGGGTTAGACACTGGCTATATGCAAATCAGCTCTGACCCTGTGCCTCATGGGAACAGTCCAGTCCGAACTACCAAGCCATGTCTTTCCCAGACCGGAATCAAGCATCCAAGGACAGGTTTCTGGCTATCAGCCTTCATCAGCCTGGATAGCTTGACTCCAGTGGTGTGGAGAGCCTGGGACTCACGTCTGAGCATACCCAGCCCACTCGGGGTGAAAATTGCAAAAAACACAGTTGATGGACAGAATGTAGAACAATGTCATACATTCACCCCAGTACAAGGATCTGGGCCTAAATCCATCGTTTTTTTGCACTCCACACCACCCCGGGTTAGACACTGGCTATATGCAAATCAGCTCTGACCCTGTGCCTGATGGGAACAGTCCAGTCCGAACTACTAAGCCATGTCTTTCCCAGACCGGAATCAAGCATCCAAGGACCGGTTTCTGGCTATCGGCCTTCATCAGCCTGGATAGCTTGACTCCAGTGGTGTGGAGAGCCTGGGACTCACGTCTGAGCATACCCAGCCCACTCGGGGTGAAAATTGCAAAAAACACAGTTGATGGACAGAATGTAGAACAATGTCATACATTCACCCCAGTACAAGGATCTGGGCCTAAATCCATCGTCTTTTTTGCACTCCACACCACCCCGGGTTAGACACTGGCTATATGCAAATCAGCTCTGACCCTGTGCCTCATGGGAACAGTCCAGTCCGAACTACCAAGCCATGTCTTTCCCAGACCGGAATCAAGCATCCAAGGACCGGTTTCTGGCTATCAGCCTTCATCAGCCTGGATAGCTTGACTCCAGTGGTGTGGAGAGCCTGGGACTCACGTCTGAGCATACCCAGCCCACTCGGGGTGAAAATTGCAAAAAACACAGTTGATGGACAGAATGTAGAACAATGTCATACATTCACCCCAGTACAAGGATCTGGGCCTAAATCCATCGTTTTTTGCACTCCACACCACCCTGGATTAGACACTGGCTATATGCAAATCAGCTCTGACCCTGTGCCTCATGGGAACAGTCCAGTCCGAACTACCAAGCCATGTCTTTCCCAGACCGGAATAAAGCATCCAAGGACCGGTTTCTGGCTATCAGCCTTCATCAGCCTGGATAGCTTGACTCCAGTGGTGTGGAGAGCCTGGGACTCACGTCTGAGCATACCCAGCCCACTCGGGGTGAAAATTGCAAAACACACAGTTGATGGACAGAATGTAGAACAATGTCATTCATTCACCCCAGTACAAGGATCTGGGCCTAAATCCATCGTTTTTTTGCACTCCACACCACCCTGGGTTAGACACTGGCTATATGCAAATCAGCTCTGACCCTGTGCCTCATGGGAACAGTCCAGTCCGAATTACCAAGCCATGTCTTTCCCAGACCGGAATCAAGCATCCAAGGACCGGTTTCTGGCTATCAGCCTTCATCAGCCTGGATAGCTTGACTCCAGTGGTGTGGAGAGCCTGGGACTCACGTCTGAGCTTACCCAGCCCACTCGGGGTGAAAATGGCAAAAAACACAGTTGATGGACAGAATGTAGAACAATGTCATACATTCACCCCAGTACAAAGATCTGAGCCTAAATCCATCGTTTTTTTGCACTCCACACCACCCTGGGTTAGACACTGGCTATATGCAAATCAGCTCTGACCCTGTGCCTCATGGGAACAGTCCAGTCCGAACTACCAAGCCATGTCTTTCCCAGACCGGAATCAAGCATCCAAGGACCGGTTTCTGGCTATCAGCCTGGATATCTTGACTCCAGTGGTGTGGAGAGCCTGGGACTCACGTCTGAGCATACCCAGCCCACTCAGGGTGAAAATTGCAAAAAACACAGTTGATGGACAGAATGTAGAACAATGTCATACATTCACCCCAGTACAAGGATCTGGGCCTAAATCCATCGTTTTTTTGCACTCCACACCACCCTGGGTTAGACACTGGCTATATGCAAATCAGCTCTGACCCTGTGCCTCTTGGGAACAGTCCAGTCCGAACTACCAAGCCATTTCTTTCCCAGACCGGAATCAAGCATCCAAGGACCGGTTTCTGGCTATCAGCCTTCATCAGCCTGGATAGCTTGACTCCAGTGGTGTGGAGAGCCTGGGACTCACGTCTGAGCATACCCAGCCCACTCGGGGTGAAAATTGCAAAAAACACAGTTGATGGACAGAACGTAGAACAATGTCATACATTCACCCCAGTACAAGGATCTGGGCCTAAATCCATCGTTTTTTTGCACTCCACACCACCCTGGGTTAGACACTGGCTATATGCAAATCAGCTCTGACCCTGTGCCTCATGGGAACAGTCCAGTCCGAACTACCAAGCCATGTCTTTCCCAGACCGGAATCAAGCATCCAAGGACCGGTTTCTGGCTATCAGCCTTCATCAGCCTGGATAGCTTGACTCCAGTGGTGTGGAGAGCCTGGGACTCACGTCTGAGCATACCCAGCCCACTCGGGGCGAAAATTGCAAAAAACACAGTTGATGGACAGAATGTAGAACAATGTCATACATTCACCCCAGTACAAGGATCTGGGCCTAAATCCATCATTTTTTTGCACTCCACACCACCCTGGGTTAGACACTGGCTATATGCAAATCAGCTCTGACCCTGTGCCTCATGGGAACAGTCCAGTCCGAACTACCAAGCCATGTCTTTCCCAGACCGGAATCAAGCATCCAAGGACCAGTTTCTGGCTATCAGCCTTCATCAGCCTGGATAGCTTGACTCCAGTGGTGTGGAGAGCCTGGGACTCACGTCTGAGCATACCCAGCCCACTCGGGGTGAAAATTGCAAAAAACACAGTTGATGGACAGAATGTAGAACAATGTCATACATTCACCCCAGTACAAGGATCTGGGCCTAAATCCATCGTTTTTTTGCACTCCACACCACCCTGGGTTAGACACTGGCTATATGCAAATCAGCTCTGACCCTGTGCCTCATGGGAACAGTCCAGTCCGAACTACCAAGCCATGTCTTTCCCAGACCGGAATCAAGCATCCAAGGACCGGTTTCTGGCTATCAGCCTTCATCAGCCTGGATAGCTTGACTCCAGTGGTGTGGAGAGCCTGGGACTCACGTCTGAGCATACCCAGCCCACTCGGGGTGAAAATTGCAAAAAACACAGTTGATGGACAGAATGTAGAACAATGTCATACATTCACCCCAGTACAAGGATCTGGGCCTAAATCCATCGTTTTTTTGCACTCCACACCACCCTGGGTTAGACACTGGCTATATGCAAATCAGCTCTGACCCTGTGCCTCATGGGAACAGTCCAGTCCGAACTACCAAGCCATGTCTTTCCCAGACCGGAATCAAGCATCCAAGGACCAGTTTCTGGCTATCAGCCTTCATCAGCCTGGATAGCTTGACTCCAGTGGTGTGGAGAGCCTGGGACTCACGTCTGAGCATACCCAGCCCACTCGGGGTGAAAATTGCAAAAAACACAGTTGATGGACAGAATGTAGAACAATGTCATACATTCACCCCAGTACAAGGATCTGGGCCTAAATCCATCGTTTTTTTGCACTCCACACCACCCTGGGTTAGACACTGGCTATATGCAAATCAGCTCTGACCCTGTGCCTCATGGGAACAGTCCAGTCCGAACTACCAAGCCATGTCTTTCCCAGACCGGAATCAAGCATCCAAGGACCGGTTTCTGGCTATCAGCCTTCATCAGCCTGGATAGCTTGACTCCAGTGGTGTGGAGAGCCTGGGGCTCACGTCTGAGCATACCCAGCCCACTCGGGGTGAAAATTGCAAAAAACACAGTTGATGGACAGAATGTAGAACAATGTCATACATTCACCCCAGTACAAGGATCTGGGCCTAAATCCATCGTTTTTTTGCACTCCACACCACCCTGGGTTAGACACTGGCTATATGCAAATCAGCTCTGACCCTGTGCCTCATGGGAACAGTCCAGTCCGAACTACCAAGCCATGTCTTTCCCAGACCGGAATCAAGCATCCAAGGACCGGTTTCTGGCTATCAGCCTTCTTCAGCCTGGATAGCTTGACTCCAGTGGTGTGGAGAGCCTGGGACTCACGTCTGAGCATACCCAGCCCACTCGGGGTGAAAATTGCAGAAAACACAGTTGATGGACAGAATGTAGAACAATGTCATACATTCACCCCAGTACAAGGATCTGGGCCTAAATCCATAGTTTTTTTGCACTCCACACCACCCTGGGTTAGACACTGGCTATATGCAAATCAGCTCTGACCCTGTGCCTCATGGGAACAGTCCAGTCCGAACTACCAAGCCATGTCTTTCCCAGACCGGAATCAAGCATCCAAGGACCGGTTTCTGGCTACCAGCCTTCATCAGCCTGGATAGCTTGACTCCAGTGGTGTGGAGAGCCTGGGACTCACGTCTGAGCATACCCAGCCCACTCGGGGTGAAAATTGCAAAAAACACAGTTGATGGACAGAATGTAGAACAATGTCATACATTCACCCCAGTACAAGGATCTGGGCCTAAATCCATCGTTTTTTTGCACTCCACACCACCCTGGGTTAGACACTGGCTATATGCAAATCAGCTCTGACCCTGTGCCTCATGGGAACAGTCCAGTCCGAACTACCAAGCCATGTCTTTCCCAGACCGGAATCAAGCATCCAAGGACCAGTTTCTGGCTATCAGCCTTCATCAGCCTGGATAGCTTGACTCCAGTGGTGTGGAGAGCCTGGGACTCACATCTGAGCATACCCAGCCCAATCGGGGTGAAAATTGCAAAAAACACAGTTGATGGACAGAATGTAGAACAATGTCATACATTCACCCCAGTACAAGGATCTGGGCCTAAATCCATCGTTTTTTTGCACTCCACACCACCCTGGGTTAGACACTGGCTATATGCAAATCAGCTCTGACCCTGTGCCTCATGGGAACAGTCCAGTCCGAACTACCAAGCCATGTCTTTCCCAGACCGGAATCAAGCATCCAAGGACCGGTTTCTGGCTATCAGCCTTCATCAGCCTGGATAGCTTGACTCCAGTGGTGTGGAGAGCCTGGGACTCACGTCTGAGCATACCCAGCCCACTCGGGGTGAAAATTGCAAAAAACACAGTTGATGGACAGAATGTAGAACAATGTCGTACATTCACCCCAGTACAAGGATCTGGGCCTAAATCCATCGTTTTTTTGCACTCCACACCACCCTGGGATAGACACTGGCTATATGCAAATCAGCTCTGACCCTGTGCCTCATGGGAACAGTCCAGTCCGAACTACCAAGCCATGTCTTTCCCAGACTGGAATCAAGCATCCAAGGACCGGTTTCTGGCTATCAGCCTTCATCAGCCTGGATAGCTTGACTCCAGTGGTGTGGAGAGCCTGGGACTCACTTCTGAGCATACCCAGCCCACTCGGGGTGAAAATTGCAAAAAACACAGTTGATGGACAGAATGTAGAACAATGTCATACATTCACCCCAGTACAAGGATCTGGGCCTAAATCCATCGTTTTTTTGCACTCCACACCACCCTGGGTTAGACACTGGCTATATGCAAATCAGCTCTGACCCTGTGCCTCATGGGAACAGTCCAGTCCGAACTACCAAGCCATGTCTTTCCCAGACCGGAATCAAGCATCCAAGGACCGGTTTCTGGCTATCAGCCTTCATCAGCCTGGATAGCTTGACTCCAGTGGTGTGGAGAGCCTGGGACTCACGTCTGAGCATACCCATCCCACTCGGGGTGAAAATTGCAAAAAACACAGTTGATGGACAGAATGTAGAACAATGTCATACATTCACCCCAGTACAAGGATCTGGGCCTAAATCCATCGTTTTTTTGCACTCCACACCACCCTGGGTTAGACACTGGCTATATGCAAATCAGCTCTGACCCTGTGCCTCATGGGAACAGTCCAGTCCGAACTACCAAGCCATGTCTTTCCCAGACCGGAATCAAGCATCCAAGGACCGGTTTCTGGCTATCAGCCTTCATCAGCCTGGATAGCTTGACTCCAGTGGTGTGGAGAGCCTGGGACTCACGTCTGAGCATACCCAGCCCACTCGGGGTGAAAATTGCAAAAAACACAGTTGATGGACAGAATGTAGAACAATGTCGTACATTCACCCCAGTACAAGGATCTGGGCCTAAATCCATCGTTTTTTTGCACTCCACACCACCCTGGGATAGACACTGGCTATATGCAAATCAGCTCTGACCCTGTGCCTCATGGGAACAGTCCAGTCCGAACTACCAAGCCATGTCTTTCCCAGACTGGAATCAAGCATCCAAGGACCGGTTTCTGGCTATCAGCCTTCATCAGCCTGGATAGCTTGACTCCAGTGGTGTGGAGAGCCTGGGACTCACTTCTGAGCATACCCAGCCCACTCGGGGTGAAAATTGCAAAAAACACAGTTGATGGACAGAATGTAGAACAATGTCATACATTCACCCCAGTACAAGGATCTGGGCCTAAATCCATCGTTTTTTTGCACTCCACACCACCCTGGGTTAGACACTGGCTATATGCAAATCAGCTCTGACCCTGTGCCTCATGGGAACAGTCCAGTCCGAACTACCAAGCCATGTCTTTCCCAGACCGGAATCAAGCATCCAAGGACCGGTTTCTGGCTATCAGCCTTCATCAGCCTGGATAGCTTGACTCCAGTGGTGTGGAGAGCCTGGGACTCACGTCTGAGCATACCCATCCCACTCGGGGGGAAAATTGCAAAAAACACAGTTGATGGACAGAATGTAGAACAATGTCATACATTCACCCCAGTACAAGGATCTGGGCCTAAATCCATCGTTTTTTTGCACTCCACACCACCCTGGGTTAGACACTGGCTATATGCAAATCAGCTCTGACCCTGTGCCTCATGGGAACAGTCCAGTCCGAACTACCAAGCCATGTCTTTCCCAGACCGGAATCAAGCATCCAAGGACAGGTTTCTGGCTATCAGCCTTCATCAGCCTGGATAGCTTGACTCCAGTGGTGTGGAGAGCCTGGGACTCACGTCTGAGCATACCCAGCCCACTCGGGGTGAAAATTGCAAAAAATACAGTTGATGGACAGAATGTAGAACAATGTCATACATTCACCCCAGTACAAGGATCTGGGCCTAAATCCATCGTTTTTTTGCACTCCACACCACCCTGGGTTAGACACTGGCTATATGCAAATCAGCTCTGACCCTGTGCCTCATGGGAACAGTCCAGTCCGAACTACCAAGCCATGTCTTTCCCAGACCGGAATCAAGCATCCAAGGACCGGTTTCTGGCTACCAGCCTTCATCAGCCTGGATAGCTTGACTCCAGTGGTGTGGAGAGCCTGGGACTCACGTCTGAGCATACCCAGCCCACTCGGGGTGAAAATTGCAAAAAACACAGTTGATGGACAGAATGTAGAACAATGTCATACATTCACCCCAGTACAAGGATCTGGGCCTAAATCCATCGTTTTTTTGCACTCCACACCACCCTGGGTTAGACACTGGCTATATGCAAATCAGCTCTGACCCTGTGCCTCATGGGAACAGTCCAGTCCGAACTACCAAGCCATGTCTTTCCCAGACCGGAATCAAGCATCCAAGGACCAGTTTCTGGCTATCAGCCTTCATCAGCCTGGATAGCTTGACTCCAGTGGTGTGGAGAGCCTGGGACTCACATCTGAGCATACCCAGCCCAATCGGGGTGAAAATTGCAAAAAACACAGTTGATGGACAGAATGTAGAACAATGTCATACATTCACCCCAGTACAAGGATCTGGGCCTAAATCCATCGTTTTTTGCACTCCACACCACCCTGGGTTAGACACTGGCTATATGCAAATCAGCTCTGACCCTGTGCCTCATGGGAACAGTCCAGTCCGAACTACCAAGCCATGTCTTTCCCAGACCGGAATCAAGCATCCAAGGACCGGTTTCTGGCTATCAGCCTTCATCAGCCTGGATAGCTTGACTCCAGTGGTGTGGAGAGCCTGGGACTCACGTCTGAGCATACCCAGCCCACTCGGGGTGAAAATTGCAAAAAACACAGTTGATGGACAGAATGTAGAACAATGTCATACATTCACCCCAGTACAAGGATCTGGGCCTAAATCCATCGTTTTTTTGCACTCCACACCACCCTGGGTTAGACACTGGCTATATGCAAATCAGCTCTGACCCTGTGCCTCATGGGAACAGTCCAGTCCGAACTACCAAGCCATGTCTTTCCCAGACCGGAATCAAGCATCCAAGGACCGGTTTCTGGCTATCAGCCTTCATCAGCCTGGATAGCTTGACTCCAGTGGTGTGGAGAGCCTGGGACTCACGTCTGAGCATACCCAGCCCACTCGGGGTGAAAATTGCAAAAAACACAGTTGATGGACAGAATGTAGAACAATGTCATACATTCACCCCAGTACAAGGATCTGGGCTTAAATCCATCGTTTTTTTGCACTCCACAACACCCTGGGTTAGACACTGGCTATATGCAAATCAGCTCTGACCCTGTGCCTCATGGGAACAGTCCAGTCCGAACTACCAAGCCATGTCTTTCCCAGACCGGAATCAAGCATCCAAGGACAGGTTTCTGGCTATCAGCCTTCATCAGCCTGGATAGCTTGACTCCAGTGGTGTGGAGAGCCTGGGACTCACGTCTGAGCATACCCAGCCCACTCGGGGTGAAAATTGCAAAAAACACAGTTGATGGACAGAATGTAGAACAATGTCATACATTCACCCCAGTACAAGGATCTGGGCCTAAATCCATCGTTTTTTTGCACTCCACACCACCCCGGGTTAGACACTGGCTATATGCAAATCAGCTCTGACCCTGTGCCTGATGGGAACAGTCCAGTCCGAACTACTAAGCCATGTCTTTCCCAGACCGGAATCAAGCATCCAAGGACCGGTTTCTGGCTATCGGCCTTCATCAGCCTGGATAGCTTGACTCCAGTGGTGTGGAGAGCCTGGGACTCACGTCTGAGCATACCCAGCCCACTCGGGGTGAAAATTGCAAAAAACACAGTTGATGGACAGAATGTAGAACAATGTCATACATTCACCCCAGTACAAGGATCTGGGCCTAAATCCATCGTCTTTTTTGCACTCCACACCACCCCGGGTTAGACACTGGCTATATGCAAATCAGCTCTGACCCTGTGCCTCATGGGAACAGTCCAGTCCGAACTACCAAGCCATGTCTTTCCCAGACCGGAATCAAGCATCCAAGGACCGGTTTCTGGCTATCAGCCTTCATCAGCCTGGATAGCTTGACTCCAGTGGTGTGGAGAGCCTGGGACTCACGTCTGAGCATACCCAACCCACTCGGGGTGAAAATTGCAAAAAACACAGTTGATGGACAGAATGTAGAACAATGTCATACATTCACCCCAGTACAAGGATCTGGGCCTAAATCCATGGTTTTTTTGCACTCCACACCACCCTGGGTTAGACACTGGCTATATGCAAATCAGCTCTGACCCTGTGCCTCATGGGAACAGTCCAGTCCGAACTACCAAGCCATGTCTTTCCCAGACCGGAATCAAGCATCCAAGGACCGGTTTCTGGCTATCAGCCTTCATCAGCCTGGATAGCTTGACTCCAGTGGTGTGGAGAGCCTGGGACTCACGTCTGAGCATACCCAGCCCACTCGGGGTGAAAATTGCAAAAAACACAGTTGATGGACAGAATGTAGAACAATGTCATACATTCACCCCAGTACAAGGATCTGGGCCTAAATCCATCGTTTTTTGCACTCCACACCACCCTGGATTAGACACTGGCTATATGCAAATCAGCTCTGACCCTGTGCCTCATGGGAACAGTCCAGTCCGAACTACCAAGCCATGTCTTTCCCAGACCGGAATAAAGCATCCAAGGACCGGTTTCTGGCTATCAGCCTTCATCAGCCTGGATAGCTTGACTCCAGTGGTGTGGAGAGCCTGGGACTCACGTCTGAGCATACCCAGCCCACTCGGGGTGAAAATTGCAAAACACACAGTTGATGGACAGAATGTAGAACAATGTCATTCATTCACCCCAGTACAAGGATCTGGGCCTAAATCCATCGTTTTTTTGCACTCCACACCACCCTGGGTTAGACACTGGCTATATGCAAATCAGCTCTGACCCTGTGCCTCATGGGAACAGTCCAGTCCGAATTACCAAGCCATGTCTTTCCCAGACCGGAATCAAGCATCCAAGGACCGGTTTCTGGCTATCAGCCTTCATCAGCCTGGATAGCTTGACTCCAGTGGTGTGGAGAGCCTGGGACTCACGTCTGAGCTTACCCAGCCCACTCGGGGTGAAAATGGCAAAAAACACAGTTGATGGACAGAATGTAGAACAATGTCATACATTCACCCCAGTACAAAGATCTGAGCCTAAATCCATCGTTTTTTTGCACTCCACACCACCCTGGGTTAGACACTGGCTATATGCAAATCAGCTCTGACCCTGTGCCTCATGGGAACAGTCCAGTCCGAACTACCAAGCCATGTCTTTCCCAGACCGGAATCAAGCATCCAAGGACCGGTTTCTGGCTATCAGCCTGGATAGCTTGACTCCAGTGGTGTGGAGAGCCTGGGACTCACGTCTGAGCATACCCAGCCCACTCAGGGTGAAAATTGCAAAAAACACAGTTGATGGACAGAATGTAGAACAATGTCATACATTCACCCCAGTACAAGGATCTGGGCCTAAATCCATCGTTTTTTTGCACTCCACACCACCCTGGGTTAGACACTGGCTATATGCAAATCAGCTCTGACCCTGTGCCTCTTGGGAACAGTCCAGTCCGAACTACCAAGCCATTTCTTTCCCAGACCGGAATCAAGCATCCAAGGACCGGTTTCTGGCTATCAGCCTTCATCAGCCTGGATAGCTTGACTCCAGTGGTGTGGAGAGCCTGGGACTCACGTCTGAGCATACCCAGCCCACTCGGGGTGAAAATTGCAAAAAACACAGTTGATGGACAGAACGTAGAACAATGTCATACATTCACCCCAGTACAAGGATCTGGGCCTAAATCCATCGTTTTTTTGCACTCCACACCACCCTGGGTTAGACACTGGCTATATGCAAATCAGCTCTGACCCTGTGCCTCATGGGAACAGTCCAGTCCGAACTACCAAGCCATGTCTTTCCCAGACCGGAATCAAGCATCCAAGGACCGGTTTCTGGCTATCAGCCTTCATCAGCCTGGATAGCTTGACTCCAGTGGTGTGGAGAGCCTGGGACTCACGTCTGAGCATACCCAGCCCACTCGGGGCGAAAATTGCAAAAAACACAGTTGATGGACAGAATGTAGAACAATGTCATACATTCACCCCAGTACAAGGATCTGGGCCTAAATCCATCATTTTTTTGCACTCCACACCACCCTGGGTTAGACACTGGCTATATGCAAATCAGCTCTGACCCTGTGCCTCATGGGAACAGTCCAGTCCGAACTACCAAGCCATGTCTTTCCCAGACCGGAATCAAGCATCCAAGGACCAGTTTCTGGCTATCAGCCTTCATCAGCCTGGATAGCTTGACTCCAGTGGTGTGGAGAGCCTGGGACTCACGTCTGAGCATACCCAGCCCACTCGGGGTGAAAATTGCAAAAAACACAGTTGATGGACAGAATGTAGAACAATGTCATACATTCACCCCAGTACAAGGATCTGGGCCTAAATCCATCGTTTTTTTGCACTCCACACCACCCTGGGTTAGACACTGGCTATATGCAAATCAGCTCTGACCCTGTGCCTCATGGGAACAGTCCAGTCCGAACTACCAAGCCATGTCTTTCCCAGACCGGAATCAAGCATCCAAGGACCGGTTTCTGGCTATCAGCCTTCATCAGCCTGGATAGCTTGACTCCAGTGGTGTGGAGAGCCTGGGACTCACGTCTGAGCATACCCAGCCCACTCGGGGTGAAAATTGCAAAAAACACAGTTGATGGACAGAATGTAGAACAATGTCATACATTCACCCCAGTACAAGGATCTGGGCCTAAATCCATCGTTTTTTTGCACTCCACACCACCCTGGGTTAGACACTGGCTATATGCAAATCAGCTCTGACCCTGTGCCTCATGGGAACAGTCCAGTCCGAACTACCAAGCCATGTCTTTCCCAGACCGGAATCAAGCATCCAAGGACCAGTTTCTGGCTATCAGCCTTCATCAGCCTGGATAGCTTGACTCCAGTGGTGTGGAGAGCCTGGGACTCACGTCTGAGCATACCCAGCCCACTCGGGGTGAAAATTGCAAAAAACACAGTTGATGGACAGAATGTAGAACAATGTCATACATTCACCCCAGTACAAGGATCTGGGCCTAAATCCATCGTTTTTTTGCACTCCACACCACCCTGGGTTAGACACTGGCTATATGCAAATCAGCTCTGACCCTGTGCCTCATGGGAACAGTCCAGTCCGAACTACCAAGCCATGTCTTTCCCAGACCGGAATCAAGCATCCAAGGACCGGTTTCTGGCTATCAGCCTTCATCAGCCTGGATAGCTTGACTCCAGTGGTGTGGAGAGCCTGGGGCTCACGTCTGAGCATACCCAGCCCACTCGGGGTGAAAATTGCAAAAAACACAGTTGATGGACAGAATGTAGAACAATGTCATACATTCACCCCAGTACAAGGATCTGGGCCTAAATCCATCGTTTTTTTGCACTCCACACCACCCTGGGTTAGACACTGGCTATATGCAAATCAGCTCTGACCCTGTGCCTCATGGGAACAGTCCAGTCCGAACTACCAAGCCATGTCTTTCCCAGACCGGAATCAAGCATCCAAGGACCGGTTTCTGGCTATCAGCCTTCTTCAGCCTGGATAGCTTGACTCCAGTGGTGTGGAGAGCCTGGGACTCACGTCTGAGCATACCCAGCCCACTCGGGGTGAAAATTGCAGAAAACACAGTTGATGGACAGAATGTAGAACAATGTCATACATTCACCCCAGTACAAGGATCTGGGCCTAAATCCATAGTTTTTTTGCACTCCACACCACCCTGGGTTAGACACTGGCTATATGCAAATCAGCTCTGACCCTGTGCCTCATGGGAACAGTCCAGTCCGAACTACCAAGCCATGTCTTTCCCAGACCGGAATCAAGCATCCAAGGACCGGTTTCTGGCTATCAGCCTTCATCAGCCTGGATAGCTTGACTCCAGTGGTGTGGAGAGCCTGGGACTCACGTCTGAGCATACCCAGCCCACTCGGGGTGAAAATTGCAAAAAACACAGTTGATGGACAGAATGTAGAACAATGTCATACATTCACCCCAGTACAAGGATCTGGGCCTAAATCCATCGTTTTTTTGCACTCCACACCACCCTGGGTTAGACACTGGCTATATGCAAATCAGCTCTGACCCTGTGCCTCATGGGAACAGTCCAGTCCGAACTACCAAGCCATGTCTTTCCCAGACCGGAATCAAGCATCCAAGGACCGGTTTATGGCTATCAGCCTTCATCAGCCTGGATAGCTTGACTCCAGTGGTGTGGAGAGCCTGGGACTCACGTCTGAGCATACCCAGCCCACTCGGGGTGAAAATTGCAAAAAACACAGTTGATGGACAGAATGTAGAACAATGTCATACATTCACCCCAGTACAAGGATCTGGGCCTAAATCCATCGTTTTTTTGCACTCCACACCACCCTGGGTTAGACACTGGCTATATGCAAATCAGCTCTGACCCTGTGCCTCATGGGAACAGTCCAGTCCGAACTACCAAGCCATGTCTTTCCCAGACCGGAATCAAGCATCCAAGGACCGGTTTCTGGCTATCAGCCTTCATCAGCCTGGACAGCTTGACTCCAGTGGTGTGGAGAGCCTGGGACTCACGTCTGAGCATACCCAGCCCACTCGGGGTGAAAATTGCAAAAAACACAGTTGATGGACAGAATGTAGAACAATGTCATACATTCACCCCAGTACAAGGATCTGGGCCTAAATCCATCATTTTTTTGCACTCCACACCACCCCGGGTTAGACACTGGCTATATGCAAATCAGCTCTGACCCTGTGCCTCATGGGAACAGTCCAGTCCGAACTACCAAGCCATGTCTTTCCCAGACCGGAATCAAGCATCCAAGGACCGGTTTCTGGCTATCAGCCTTCATCAGCCTGGATAGCTTGACTCCAGTGGTGTGGAGAGCCTGGGACTCACGTCTGAGCATACCCAGCCCACTCGGGTTGAAAATTGCAAAAAACACAGTTGATGGACAGAATGTAGAACAATGTCATACATTCACCCCAGTACAAGGATCTGGGCCTAAATCCATCGTTTTTTTGCACTCCACACCACCCTGGGTTAGACACTGGCTATATGCAAATCAGCTCTGACCCTGTGCCTCATGGGAACAGTCCAGTCCGAACTACCAAGCCATGTCTTTCCCAGACCGGAATCAAGCATCCAAGGACCGGTTTCTGGCTATCAGCCTTCATCAGCCTGGATAGCTTGACTCCAGTGGTGTGGAGAGCCTGGTACTCACGTCTGAGCATACCCAGCCCACTCGGGGTGAAAATGGCAAAAAACACAGTTGATGGACAGAATGTAGAACAATGTCATACATTCACCCCAGTACAAGGATCTGAGCCTAAATCCATCGTTTTTTTGCACTCCACACCACCCTGGGTTAGACACTGGCTATATGCAAATCAGCTCTGACCCTGTGCCTCATGGGAACAGTCCAGTCCGAACTACCAAGCCATGTCTTTCCCAGACCGGAATCAAGCATCCAAGGACCGGTTTCTGGCTATCAGCCTGGATAGCTTGACTCCAGTGGTGTGGAGAGCCTGGGACTCACGTCTGAGCATACCCAGCCCACTCGGGGTGAAAATTGCAGAAAACACAGTTGATGGACAGAATGTAGAACAATGTCATACATTCACCCCAGTACAAGGATCTGGGCCTAAATCCATAGTTTTTTTGCACTCCACACCACCCTGGGTTAGACACTGGCTATATGCAAATCAGCTCTGACCCTGTGCCTCATGGGAACAGTCCAGTCCGAACTACCAAGCCATGTCTTTCCCAGACCGGAATCAAGCATCCAAGGACCGGTTTCTGGCTATCAGCCTTCATCAGCCTGGATAGCTTGACTCCAGTGGTGTGGAGAGCCTGGGACTCACGTCTGAGCATACCCAGCCCACTCGGGGTGAAAATTGCAAAAAACACAGTTGATGGACAGAATGTAGAACAATGTCATACATTCACCCCAGTACAAGGATCTGGGCCTAAATCCATCGTTTTTTTGCACTCCACACCACCCTGGGTTAGACACTGGCTATATGCAAATCAGCTCTGACCCTGTGCCTCATGGGAACAGTCCAGTCCGAACTACCAAGCCATGTCTTTCCCAGACCGGAATCAAGCATCCAAGGACCGGTTTCTGGCTATCAGCCTTCATCAGCCTGGATAGCTTGACTGCAGTGGTGTGGAGAGCCTGGGACTCACGTCTGAGCATACCCAGCCCACTCGGGGTGAAAATTGCAAAAAACACAGTTGATGGACAGAATGTAGAACAATGTCATACATTCACCCCAGTACAAGGATCTGGGCCTAAATCCATCGTTTTTTTGCACTCCACACCACCCTGGGTTAGACACTGGCTATATGCAAATCAGCTCTGACCCTGTGCCTCATGGGAACAGTCCAGTCCGAACTACCAAGCCATGTCTTTCCCAGACCGGAATCAAGCATCCAAGGACCGGTTTCTGGCTATCAGCCTTCATCAGCCTGGACAGCTTGACTCCAGTGGTGTGGAGAGCCTGGGACTCACGTCTGAGCATACCCAGCCCACTCGGGGTGAAAATTGCAAAAAACACAGTTGATGGACAGAATGTAGAACAATGTCATACATTCACCCCAGTACAAGGATCTGGGCCTAAATCCATCATTTTTTTGCACTCCACACCACCCCGGGTTAGACACTGGCTATATGCAAATCAGCTCTGACCCTGTGCCTCATGGGAACAGTCCAGTCCGAACTACCAAGCCATGTCTTTCCCAGACCGGAATCAAGCATCCAAGGACCGGTTTCTGGCTATCAGCCTTCATCAGCCTGGATAGCTTGACTCCAGTGGTGTGGAGAGCCTGGGACTCACGTCTGAGCATACCCAGCCCACTCGGGTTGAAAATTGCAAAAAACACAGTTGATGGACAGAATGTAGAACAATGTCATACATTCACCCCAGTACAAGGATCTGGGCCTAAATCCATCGTTTTTTTGCACTCCACACCACCCTGGGTTAGACACTGGCTATATGCAAATCAGCTCTGACCCTGTGCCTCATGGGAACAGTCCAGTCCGAACTACCAAGCCATGTCTTTCCCAGACCGGAATCAAGCATCCAAGGACCGGTTTCTGGCTATCCGCCTTCATCAGCCTGGATAGCTTGACTCCAGTGGTGTGGAGAGCCTGGTACTCACGTCTGAGCATACCCAGCCCACTCGGGGTGAAAATGGCAAAAAACACAGTTGATGGACAGAATGTAGAACAATGTCATACATTCACCCCAGTACAAGGATCTGAGCCTAAATCCATCATTTTTTTGCACTCCACACCACCCTGGGTTAGACACTGGCTATATGCAAATCAGCTCTGACCCTGTGCCTCATGGGAACAGTCCAGTCCGAACTACCAAGCCATGTCTTTCCCAGACCGGAATCAAGCATCCAAGGACCGGTTTCTGGCTATCAGCCTGGATAGCTTGACTCCAGTGGTGTGGAGAGCCTGGGACTCACGTCTGAGCATACCCAGCCCACTCGGGGTGAAAATTGCAAAAAACACAGTTGATGGACAGAATGTAGAACAATGTCATACATTCACCCCAGTACAAGGATCTGGGCCTAAATCCATCGTTGTTTTGCACTCCACACCACCCTGGGTTAGACACTGGCTATATGCAAATCAGCTCTGACCCTGTGCCTCATGGGAACAGTCCAGTCCGAACTACCAAGCCATGTCTTTCCCAGACCGGAATCAAGCATCCAAGGACCGGTTTCTGGCTATCAGCCTTCATCAGCCTGGATAGCTTGACTCCAAGGGTGGGGAGAGCCTGGGATTCACGTCTGAGCATACCCAGCCCACTCGGGGTGAAAATTGCAAAAAACACAGTTGATGGACAGAATGTAGAACAATGTCATACATTCACCCCAGTACAAGGATCTGGGCCTAAATCCATCGTTTTTTTGCACTCCACACCACCCTGGGTTAGACACTGGCTATATGCAAATCAGCTCTGACCCTGTGCCTCATGGGAACAGTCCAGTCCGAACTACCAAGCCATGTCTTTCCCAGACCGGAATCAAGCATCCAAGGACCGGTTTCTGGCTATCAGCCTTCATCAGCCTGGATAGCTTGACTCCAGTGGTGTGGAGAGCCTGGGACTCACGTCTGAGCATACCCAGCCCACTCGGGGTGAAAATTGCAAAAAACACAGTTGATGGACAGAACGTAGAACAATGTTATACATTCACCCCAGTACAAGGATCTGGGCCTAAATCCATCGTTTTTTTGCACTCCACACCACCCTGGGTTAGACACTGGCTATATGCAAATCAGCTCTGACCCTGTGCCTCATGGGAACAGTCCAGTCCGAACTACCAAGCCATGTCTTTCCCAGACCGGAATCAAGCATCCAAGGACCGGTTTCTGGCTATCAGCCTTCATCAGCCTGGATAGCTTGACTCCAGTGGTGTGGAGAGCCTGGGACTCACGTCTGAGCATACCCAGCCCACTCGGGGTGAAAATTGCAAAAAACACAGTTGATGGACAGAATGTAGAACAATGTCATACATTCACCCCAGTACAAGGATCTGGGCCTAAATCCATCGTTTTTTTGCACTCCACACCACCCTGGGTTAGACACTGGCTATATGCAAATCAGCTCTGACCCTGTGCCTCATAGGAACAGTCCAGTCCGAACTACCAAGCCATGTCTTTCCCAGACCGGAATCAAGCATCCAAGGACCGGTTTCTGGCTATCAGCCTTCATCAGCCTGGATAGCTTGACTCCAGTGGTGTGGAGAGCTTGGGACTCACGTCTGAGCATACCCAGCCCACTCGGGGTGAAAATTGCAAAAAACACAGTTGATGGACAGAATGTAGAACAATGTCATACATTCACCACAGTACAAGGATCTGGGCCTAAATCCATCGTTTTTATGCACTCCACACCACCCTGGGTTAGACACTGGCTATATGCAAATCAGCTCTGACCCTGTGCCTCATGGGAACAGTCCAGTCCGAACTACCAAGCCATGTCTTTCCCAGACCGGAATCAAGCATCCAAGGACCGGTTTCTGGCTATCAGCCTTCATCAGCCTGGATAGCTTGACTCCAGTGGTGTGGAGAGCCTGGGACTCACGTCTGAGCATACCCAGCCCACTCGGGGTGAAAATTGCAAAAAACACAGTTGATGGACAGAATGTAGAACAATGTCATACATTCACCCCAGTACAAGGATCTGGGCCTAAATCCATCGTTTTTTTGCACTCCACACCACCCTGGGTTAGACACTGGCTATATGCAAATCAGCTCTGACCCTGTGCCTCATGGGAACAGTCCAGTCCGAACTACCAAGCCATGTCTTTCCCAGACCGGAATCAAGCATCCAAGGACCAGTTTCTGGCTATCAGCCTTCATCAGCCTGGATAGCTTGACTCCAGTGGTGTGGAGAGCCTGGGACTCACGTCTGAGCATACCCAGCCCACTCGGGGTGAAAATTGCAAAAAACACAGTTGATGGACAGAATGTAGAACAATGTCATACATTCACCCCAGTACAAGGATCTGGGCCTAAATCCATCGTTTTTTTGCACTCCACACCACCCTGGGTTAGACACTGGCTATATGCAAATCAGCTCTGACCCTGTGCCTCATGGGAACAGTCCAGTCCGAACTACCAAGCCATGTCTTTCCCAGACCGGAATCAAGCATCCAAGGACCGGTTTCTGGCTATCAGCCTTCATCAGCCTGGATAGCTTGACTCCAGTGGTGTGGAGAGCCTGGGGCTCACGTCTGAGCATACCCAGCCCACTCGGGGTGAAAATTGCAAAAAACACAGTTGATGGACAGAATGTAGAACAATGTCATACATTCACCCCAGTACAAGGATCTGGGCCTAAATCCATCGTTTTTTTGCACTCCACACCACCCTGGGTTAGACACTGGCTATATGCAAATCAGCTCTGACCCTGTGCCTCATGGGAACAGTCCAGTCCGAACTACCAAGCCATGTCTTTCCCAGACCGGAATCAATCATCCAAGGACCGGTTTCTGGCTATCAGCCTTCATCAGCCTGGATAGCTTGACTCCAGTGGTGTGGAGAGCCTGGGACTCACGTCTGAGCATACGCAGCCCACTCGGGGTGAAAATTGCAAAAAACACAGTTGATGGACAGAATGTAGAACAATGTCATACATTCACCCCAGTACAAGGATCTGGGCCTAAATCCATCGTTTTTTTGCACTCCACACCACCCTGGGTTTGACACTGGCTATATGCAAATCAGCTCTGACCCTGTGCCTCATGGGAACAGTCCAGTCCGAACTACCAAGCCATGTCTTTCCCAGACCGGAATCAAGCATCCAAGGACCGGTTTCTGGCTATCAGCCTTCATCAGCCTGGATAGCTTGACTCCAGTGGTGTGGAGAGCCTGGGACTCACGTCTGAGCATAGCCAGCCCACTCGGGGTGAAAATTGCAAAAAACACAGTTGATGGACAGAATGTAGAACAATGTCATACATTCACCCCAGTACAAGGATCTGGGCCTAAATCCATCGTTTTTTTGCACTCCACACCACCCTGGGTTAGACACTGGCTATATGCAAATCAGCTCTGACCCTGTGCCTCATGGGAACAGTCCAGTCCGAACTACCAAGCCATGTCTTTCCCAGACCGGAATCAAGCATCCAAGGACCGGTTTCTGGCTATCAGCCTTCATCAGCCTGGATAGCTTGACTCCAGTAGTGTGGAGAGCCTGGGACTCACGTCTGAGCATACCCAGCCCACTCGGGGTGAAAATTGCAAAAAACACAGTTGATGGACAGAATGTAGAACAATGTCATACATTCACCCCAGTACAAGGATCTGGGCCTAAATCCATCGTTTTTTTGCACTCCACACCACCCCGGGTTAGACACTGGCTATATGCAAATCAGCTCTGACCCTGTGCCTCATGGGAACAGTCCAGTCCGAACTACCAAGCCATGTCTTTCCCAGACCGGAATCAAGCATCCAAGGACCGGTTTCTGGCTATCAGCCTTCATCAGCCTGGATAGCTTGACTCCAGTGGTGTGGAGAGCCTGGGACTCACGTCTGAGCATACGCAGCCCACTCGGGGTGAAAATTGCAAAAAACACAGTTGATGGACAGAATGTAGAACAATGTCATACATTCACCCCAGTACAAGGATCTGGGCCTAAATCCATCGTTTTTTTGCACTCCACACCACCCTGGGTTTGACACTGGCTATATGCAAATCAGCTCTGACCCTGTGCCTCATGGGAACAGTCCAGTCCGAACTACCAAGCCATGTCTTTCCCAGACCGGAATCAAGCATCCAAGGACCGGTTTCTGGCTATCAGCCTTCATCAGCCTGGATAGCTTGACTCCAGTGGTGTGGAGAGCCTGGGACTCACGTCTGAGCATAGCCAGCCCACTCGGGGTGAAAATTGCAAAAAACACAGTTGATGGACAGAATGTAGAACAATGTCATACATTCACCCCAGTACAAGGATCTGGGCCTAAATCCATCGTTTTTTTGCACTCCACACCACCCTGGGTTAGACACTGGCTATATGCAAATCAGCTCTGACCCTGTGCCTCATGGGAACAGTCCAGTCCGAACTACCAAGCCATGTCTTTCCCAGACCGGAATCAAGCATCCAAGGACCGGTTTCTGGCTATCAGCCTTCATCAGCCTGGATAGCTTGACTCCAGTAGTGTGGAGAGCCTGGGACTCACGTCTGAGCATACCCAGCCCACTCGGGGTGAAAATTGCAAAAAACACAGTTGATGGACAGAATGTAGAACAATGTCATACATTCACCCCAGTACAAGGATCTGGGCCTAAATCCATCGTTTTTTTGCACTCCACACCACCCCGGGTTAGACACTGGCTATATGCAAATCAGCTCTGACCCTGTGCCTCATGGGAACAGTCCAGTCCGAACTACCAAGCCATGTCTTTCCCAGACCGGAATCAAGCATCCAAGGACCGGTTTATGGCTATCAGCCTTCATCAGCCTGGATAGCTTGACTCCAGTGGTGTGGAGAGACTGGGACTCACGTCTGAGCATACCCAGCCCACTCGGGTTGAAAATTGCAAAAAACACAGTTGATGGACAGAATGTAGAACAATGTCATACATTCACCCCAGTACAAGGATCTGGGGCTAAATCCATCGTTTTTTTGCACTCCACACCACCCACCCTGGGTTAGACACTGGCTATATGCAAATCAGCTCTGACCCTGTGCCTCATGGGAACAGTCCAGTCCGAACTACCAAGCCATGTCTTTCCCAGACCGGAATCAAGCATCCAAGGACCAGTTTCTGGCTATCAGCCTTCATCAGCCTGGATAGCTTGACTCCAGTGGTGTGGAGAGCCTGGGACTCACGTCTGAGCATACCCAGCCCACTCGGGGTGAAAATGGCAAAAAACACAGTTGATGGACAGAATGTAGAACAATGTCATACATTCACCCCAGTACAAGGATCTGAGCCTAAATCCATCGTTTTTTTGCACTCCACACCACCCTGGATTAGACACTGGCTATATGCAAATCAGCTCTGACCCTGTGCCTCATGGGAACAGTCCAGTCCGAACTACCAAGCCATGTCTTTCCCAGACCGGAATCAAGCATCCAAGGACCGGTTTCTGGCTATCAGCCTTCATCAGCCTGGATAGCTTGACTCCAGTGGTGTGGAGAGCCTGGGACTCACGTCTGAGCATACCCAGCCCACTCGGGGTGAAAATTGCAAAAAACACAGTTGATGGACAGAATGTAGAACAATGTCATACATTCACCCCAGTACAAGGATCTGGGCCTAAATCCATCGTTTTTTTGCACTCCACACCACCCTGGGTTAGACACTGGCTATATGCAAATCAGCTCTGACCCTGTGCCTCATAGGAACAGTCCAGTCCGAACTACCAAGCCATGTCTTTCCCAGACCGGAATCAAGCATCCAAGGACCGGTTTCTGGCTATCAGCCTTCATCAGCCTGGATAGCTTGACTCCAGTGGTGTGGAGAGCTTGGGACTCACGTCTGAGCATACCCAGCCCACTCGGGGTGAAAATTGCAAAAAACACAGTTGATGGACAGAATGTAGAACAATGTCATACATTCACCACAGTACAAGGATCTGGGCCTAAATCCATCGTTTTTATGCACTCCACACCACCCTGGGTTAGACACTGGCTATATGCAAATCAGCTCTGACCCTGTGCCTCATGGGAACAGTCCAGTCCGAACTACCAAGCCATGTCTTTCCCAGACCGGAATCAAGCATCCAAGGACCGGTTTCTGGCTATCAGCCTTCATCAGCCTGGATAGCTTGACTCCAGTGGTGTGGAGAGCCTGGGACTCACGTCTGAGCATACCCAGCCCACTCGGGGTGAAAATTGCAAAAAACACAGTTGATGGACAGAATGTAGAACAATGTCATACATTCACCCCAGTACAAGGATCTGGGCCTAAATCCATCGTTTTTTTGCACTCCACACCACCCTGGGTTAGACACTGGCTATATGCAAATCAGCTCTGACCCTGTGCCTCATGGGAACAGTCCAGTCCGAACTACCAAGCCATGTCTTTCCCAGACCGGAATCAAGCATCCAAGGACCAGTTTCTGGCTATCAGCCTTCATCAGCCTGGATAGCTTGACTCCAGTGGTGTGGAGAGCCTGGGACTCACGTCTGAGCATACCCAGCCCACTCGGGGTGAAAATTGCAAAAAACACAGTTGATGGACAGAATGTAGAACAATGTCATACATTCACCCCAGTACAAGGATCTGGGCCTAAATCCATCGTTTTTTTGCACTCCACACCACCCTGGGTTAGACACTGGCTATATGCAAATCAGCTCTGACCCTGTGCCTCATGGGAACAGTCCAGTCCGAACTACCAAGCCATGTCTTTCCCAGACCGGAATCAAGCATCCAAGGACCGGTTTCTGGCTATCAGCCTTCATCAGCCTGGATAGCTTGACTCCAGTGGTGTGGAGAGCCTGGGGCTCACGTCTGAGCATACCCAGCCCACTCGGGGTGAAAATTGCAAAAAACACAGTTGATGGACAGAATGTAGAACAATGTCATACATTCACCCCAGTACAAGGATCTGGGCCTAAATCCATCGTTTTTTTGCACTCCACACCACCCTGGGTTAGACACTGGCTATATGCAAATCAGCTCTGACCCTGTGCCTCATGGGAACAGTCCAGTCCGAACTACCAAGCCATGTCTTTCCCAGACCGGAATCAAGCATCCAAGGACCGGTTTCTGGCTATCAGCCTTCATCAGCCTGGATAGCTTGACTCCAGTGGTGTGGAGAGCCTGGGACTCACGTCTGAGCATACGCAGCCCACTCGGGGTGAAAATTGCAAAAAACACAGTTGATGGACAGAATGTAGAACAATGTCATACATTCACCCCAGTACAAGGATCTGGGCCTAAATCCATCGTTTTTTTGCACTCCACACCACCCTGGGTTTGACACTGGCTATATGCAAATCAGCTCTGACCCTGTGCCTCATGGGAACAGTCCAGTCCGAACTACCAAGCCATGTCTTTCCCAGACCGGAATCAAGCATCCAAGGACCGGTTTCTGGCTATCAGCCTTCATCAGCCTGGATAGCTTGACTCCAGTGGTGTGGAGAGCCTGGGACTCACGTCTGAGCATAGCCAGCCCACTCGGGGTGAAAATTGCAAAAAACACAGTTGATGGACAGAATGTAGAACAATGTCATACATTCACCCCAGTACAAGGATCTGGGCCTAAATCCATCGTTTTTTTGCACTCCACACCACCCTGGGTTAGACACTGGCTATATGCAAATCAGCTCTGACCCTGTGCCTCATGGGAACAGTCCAGTCCGAACTACCAAGCCATGTCTTTCCCAGACCGGAATCAAGCATCCAAGGACCGGTTTCTGGCTATCAGCCTTCATCAGCCTGGATAGCTTGACTCCAGTAGTGTGGAGAGCCTGGGACTCACGTCTGAGCATACCCAGCCCACTCGGGGTGAAAATTGCAAAAAACACAGTTGATGGACAGAATGTAGAACAATGTCATACATTCACCCCAGTACAAGGATCTGGGCCTAAATCCATCGTTTTTTTGCACTCCACACCACCCCGGGTTAGACACTGGCTATATGCAAATCAGCTCTGACCCTGTGCCTCATGGGAACAGTCCAGTCCGAACTACCAAGCCATGTCTTTCCCAGACCGGAATCAAGCATCCAAGGACCGGTTTCTGGCTATCAGCCTTCATCAGCCTGGATAGCTTGACTCCAGTGGTGTGGAGAGCCTGGGACTCACGTCTGAGCATACGCAGCCCACTCGGGGTGAAAATTGCAAAAAACACAGTTGATGGACAGAATGTAGAACAATGTCATACATTCACCCCAGTACAAGGATCTGGGCCTAAATCCATCGTTTTTTTGCACTCCACACCACCCTGGGTTTGACACTGGCTATATGCAAATCAGCTCTGACCCTGTGCCTCATGGGAACAGTCCAGTCCGAACTACCAAGCCATGTCTTTCCCAGACCGGAATCAAGCATCCAAGGACCGGTTTCTGGCTATCAGCCTTCATCAGCCTGGATAGCTTGACTCCAGTGGTGTGGAGAGCCTGGGACTCACGTCTGAGCATAGCCAGCCCACTCGGGGTGAAAATTGCAAAAAACACAGTTGATGGACAGAATGTAGAACAATGTCATACATTCACCCCAGTACAAGGATCTGGGCCTAAATCCATCGTTTTTTTGCACTCCACACCACCCTGGGTTAGACACTGGCTATATGCAAATCAGCTCTGACCCTGTGCCTCATGGGAACAGTCCAGTCCGAACTACCAAGCCATGTCTTTCCCAGACCGGAATCAAGCATCCAAGGACCGGTTTCTGGCTATCAGCCTTCATCAGCCTGGATAGCTTGACTCCAGTAGTGTGGAGAGCCTGGGACTCACGTCTGAGCATACCCAGCCCACTCGGGGTGAAAATTGCAAAAAACACAGTTGATGGACAGAATGTAGAACAATGTCATACATTCACCCCAGTACAAGGATCTGGGCCTAAATCCATCGTTTTTTTGCACTCCACACCACCCCGGGTTAGACACTGGCTATATGCAAATCAGCTCTGACCCTGTGCCTCATGGGAACAGTCCAGTCCGAACTACCAAGCCATGTCTTTCCCAGACCGGAATCAAGCATCCAAGGACCGGTTTATGGCTATCAGCCTTCATCAGCCTGGATAGCTTGACTCCAGTGGTGTGGAGAGACTGGGACTCACGTCTGAGCATACCCAGCCCACTCGGGTTGAAAATTGCAAAAAACACAGTTGATGGACAGAATGTAGAACAATGTCATACATTCACCCCGGTACAAGGATCTGGGGCTAAATCCATCGTTTTTTTGCACTCCACACCACCCACCCTGGGTTAGACACTGGCTATATGCAAATCAGCTCTGACCCTGTGCCTCATGGGAACAGTCCAGTCCGAACTACCAAGCCATGTCTTTCCCAGACCGGAATCAAGCATCCAAGGACCAGTTTCTGGCTATCAGCCTTCATCAGCCTGGATAGCTTGACTCCAGTGGTGTGGAGAGCCTGGGACTCACGTCTGAGCATACCCAGCCCACTCGGGGTGAAAATGGCAAAAAACACAGTTGATGGACAGAATGTAGAACAATGTCATACATTCACCCCAGTACAAGGATCTGAGCCTAAATCCATCATTTTTTTGCACTCCACACCACCCTGGATTAGACACTGGCTATATGCAAATCAGCTCTGACCCTGTGCCTCATGGGAACAGTCCAGTCCGAACTACCAAGCCATGTCTTTCCCAGACCGGAATCAAGCATCCAAGGACCGGTTTCTGGCTATCAGCCTTCATCAGCCTGGATAGCTTGACTCCAGTGGTGTGGAGAGCCTGGGACTCACGTCTGAGCATACCCAGCCCACTCGGGGTGAAAATTGCAAAAAACACAGTTGATGGACAGAATGTAGAACAATGTCATACATTCACCCCAGTACAAGGATCTGGGCCTAAATCCATCGTTTTTTTGCACTCCACACCACCCTGGGTCAGACACTGGCTATATGCAAATCAGGTCTGACCCTGTGCCTCATGGGAACAGTCCAGTCCGAACTACCAAGCCATGTCTTTCCCAGCCCGGAATCAAGCATCCAAGGACCGGTTTCTGGCTATCAGCCTTCATCAGCCTGGATAGCTTGACTCCAGTGGTGTGGAGAGCCTGGGACTCACGTCTGAGCATACCCAGCCCACTCGGGGTGACAATTGCAAAAAACACAGTTGATGGACAGAATGTAGAACAATGTCATACATTCACCCCAGTACAAGGATCTGGGCCTAAATCCATCGTTTTTTTGCACTCCACACCACCCCGGGTTAGACACTGGCTATATGCAAATCAGCTCTGACCCTGTGCCTCATGGGAACAGTCCAGTCCGAACTACCAAGCCATGTCTTTCCCAGACCGGAATCAAGCATCCAAGGACCGGTTTCTGGCTATCAGCCTTCATCAGCCTGGATAGCTTGACTCCAGTGGTGTGGAGAGCCTGGGACTGACGTCTGAGCATACCCAGCCCACTCGGGTTGAAAATTGCAAAAAACACAGTTGATGGACAGAATGTAGAACAATGTCATACATTCACCCCAGTACATGGATCTGGGGCTAAATCCATCGTTTTTTTGCACTCCACACCACCCTGGGTTAGACACTGGCTATATGCAAATCAGCTCTGACCCTGTGCCTCATGGGAACAGTCCAGTCCGAACTACCAAGCCATGTCTTTCCCAGACCGGAATCAAGCATCCAAGGACCGGTTTCTGGCTATCAGCCTTCATCAGCCTGGACAGCTTGACTCCAGTGGTGTGGAGAGCCTGGGACTCACGTCTGAGCATACCCAGCCCACTCGGGGTGAAAATTGCAAAAAACACAGTTGATGGACAGAATGTAGAACAATGTCATACATTCACCCCAGTACAAGGATCTGGGCCTAAATCCATCATTTTTTTGCACTCCACACCACCCCGGGTTAGACACTGGCTATATGCAAATCAGCTCTGACCCTGTGCCTCATGGGAACAGTCCAGTCCGAACTACCAAGCCATGTCTTTCCCAGACCGGAATCAAGCATCCAAGGACCGGTTTCTGGCTATCAGCCTTCATCAGCCTGGATAGCTTGACTCCAGTGGTGTGGAGAGCCTGGGACTCACGTCTGAGCATACGCAGCCCACTCGGGGTGAAAATTGCAAAAAACACAGTTGATGGACAGAATGTAGAACAATGTCATACATTCACCCCAGTACAAGGATCTGGGCCTAAATCCATCGTTTTTTTGCACTCCACACCACCCTGGGTTTGACACTGGCTATATGCAAATCAGCTCTGACCCTGTGCCTCATGGGAACAGTCCAGTCCGAACTACCAAGCCATGTCTTTCCCAGACCGGAATCAAGCATCCAAGGACCGGTTTCTGGCTATCAGCCTTCATCAGCCTGGATAGCTTGACTCCAGTGGTGTGGAGAGCCTGGTACTCACGTCTGAGCATACCCAGCCCACTCGGGGTGAAAATGGCAAAAAACACAGTTGATGGACAGAATGTAGAACAATGTCATACATTCACCCCAGTACAAGGATCTGAGCCTAAATCCATCGTTTTTTTGCACTCCACACCACCCTGGGTTAGACACTGGCTATATGCAAATCAGCTCTGACCCTGTGCCTCATGGGAACAGTCCAGTCCGAACTACCAAGCCATGTCTTTCCCAGACCGGAATCAAGCATCCAAGGACCGGTTTCTGGCTATCAGCCTGGATAGCTTGACTCCAGTGGTGTGGAGAGCCTGGGACTCACGTCTGAGCATACCCAGCCCACTCGGGGTGAAAATTGCAAAAAACACAGTTGATGGACAGAATGTAGAACAATGTCATACATTCACCCCAGTACAAGGATCTGGGCCTAAATCCATCGTTGTTTTGCACTCCACACCACCCTGGGTTAGACACTGGCTATATGCAAATCAGCTCTGACCCTGTGCCTCATGGGAACAGTCCAGTCCGAACTACCAAGCCATGTCTTTCCCAGACCGGAATCAAGCATCCAAGGACCGGTTTCTGGCTATCAGCCTTCATCAGCCTGGATAGCTTGACTCCAAGGGTGGGGAGAGCCTGGGATTCACGTCTGAGCATACCCAGCCCACTCGGGGTGAAAATTGCAAAAAACACAGTTGATGGACAGGATGTAGAACAATGTCATACATTCACCCCAGTACAAGGATCTGGGCCTAAATCCATCGTTTTTTTGCACTCCACACCACCCTGGGTTAGACACTGGCTATATGCAAATCAGCTCTGACCCTGTGCCTCATGGGAACAGTCCAGTCCGAACTACCAAGCCATGTCTTTCCCAGACCGGAATCAAGCATCCAAGGACCGGTTTCTGGCTATCAGCCTTCATCAGCCTGGATAGCTTGACTCCAGTGGTGTGGAGAGCCTGGGACTCACGTCTGAGCATACCCAGCCCACTCGGGGTGAAAATTGCAAAAAACACAGTTGATGGACAGAACGTAGAACAATGTTATACATTCACCCCAGTACAAGGATCTGGGCCTAAATCCATCGTTTTTTTGCACTCCACACCACCCTGGGTTAGACACTGGCTATATGCAAATCAGCTCTGACCCTGTGCCTCATGGGAACAGTCTAGTCCGAACTACCAAGCCATGTCTTTCCCAGACCGGAATCAAGCATCCAAGGACCGGTTTCTGGCTATCAGCCTTCATCAGCCTGGATAGCTTGACTCCAGTGGTGTGGAGAGCCTGGGACTCACGTCTGAGCATACCCAGCCCACTCGGGGTGAAAATTGCAAAAAACACAGTTGATGGACAGAATGTAGAACAATGTCATACATTCACCCCAGTACAAGGATCTGGGCCTAAATCCATCGTTTTTTTGCACTCCACACCACCCTGGGTTAGACACTGGCTATATGCAAATCAGCTCTGACCCTGTGCCTCATAGGAACAGTCCAGTCCGAACTACCAAGCCATGTCTTTCCCAGACCGGAATCAAGCATCCAAGGACCGGTTTCTGGCTATCAGCCTTCATCAGCCTGGATAGCTTGACTCCAGTGGTGTGGAGAGCTTGGGACTCACGTCTGAGCATACCCAGCCCACTCGGGGTGAAAATTGCAAAAAACACAGTTGATGGACAGAATGTAGAACAATGTCATACATTCACCACAGTACAAGGATCTGGGCCTAAATCCATCGTTTTTATGCACTCCACACCACCCTGGGTTAGACACTGGCTATATGCAAATCAGCTCTGACCCTGTGCCTCATGGGAACAGTCCAGTCCGAACTACCAAGCCATGTCTTTCCCAGACCGGAATCAAGCATCCAAGGACCGGTTTCTGGCTATCAGCCTTCATCAGCCTGGATAGCTTGACTCCAGTGGTGTGGAGAGCCTGGGACTCACGTCTGAGCATACCCAGCCCACTCGGGGTGAAAATTGCAAAAAACACAGTTGATGGACAGAATGTAGAACAATGTCATACATTCACCCCAGTACAAGGATCTGGGCCTAAATCCATCGTTTTTTTGCACTCCACACCACCCTGGGTTAGACACTGGCTATATGCAAATCAGCTCTGACCCTGTGCCTCATGGGAACAGTCCAGTCCGAACTACCAAGCCATGTCTTTCCCAGACCGGAATCAAGCATCCAAGGACCAGTTTCTGGCTATCAGCCTTCATCAGCCTGGATAGCTTGACTCCAGTGGTGTGGAGAGCCTGGGGCTCACGTCTGAGCATACCCAGCCCACTCGGGGTGAAAATTGCAAAAAACACAGTTGATGGACAGAATGTAGAACAATGTCATACATTCACCCCAGTACAAGGATCTGGGCCTAAATCCATCGTTTTTTTGCACTCCACACCACCCTGGG